>NC_092154.1:10295991-10603491 GCF_045791955.1 Oncorhynchus clarkii lewisi
ATTTTACTTGTGCTCCTCCTTATCAATTGCGACTTATCCCATATGACTAATAGGAGGCATGTTGGATGACAGTTCTGTGACTGTGTGAGAAACCAAATCTGTCATAAACAGCGCGTGAGCTGAAACACAGTCCCATCGTAGATGTTATATAGTCTGTGGTTCCAATTACAGATTTGAACATTGAATGTCAATTTAGATAGATTTTCTTTACTTTTCATGTTTATGATTATACAGATAATACAGATAGAACAGGTAGACAGCAAAACACACACGGATCCCCTACCAAATCAAATAAAACCCACCCCAACCCCCCCATGCTCCAACAGAATACACACGGTTCCCCTACCAAATCAAATCAAACCCACCCCAACCTCCCCATGCTCCAACAGAATACACACGGATCCCCTACCAAATCAAACCCACCCCAACCCCCCCATGCTCCAAAAGAGCCCCAACCCAAAACCAGACTTAAAGCATGTATGATATCAAATTTGAGTAATATAATCAAACAAGAAGTAAAGAAGAGTAAAAATGGTCATACAGATTCTAATTTGAGTGTCACGTTCTGACCTTAGTTCCTTTATTATGTCTTTGTGTTCGTTTGGTCAGGGCGTGAGTTGGGGTGGGTAGTCTATGTTTTTTTTTCTATGTTGTGTTTATGTGTTTGGCCTGGTATGGTTCTCAATCAGAGGCAGGTGTCGTTCGTTGTCTCTGATTGAGAATCATACTTAGGTAGCCTGTTTACGCCATTTTAGTTGTGGGTGATTGTTTTCTGTCTCTGTGTCTTCGCCAGACAGAACTGTTTCGTTTTCGGTCGTTCTTCTTGTTATTTTGTTTTTGTTTTTGTGGTCAGTGTTATTAATAAATTCAACAGGGACACGTACCACGCAGCATATTGGTCTGATCCTTCTTACTCCTCATCAGAGGAAGACGAATCGCGTTACGTTGAGTTGTGAAATTAGTTGGGTCCATGTCTTCTACAAAGGAAAGGAAAGGTTGCCAGATGTTATAAAATGTAATTGCAGATCCCGTAACGGAGGAGCGTATTTTCTCTAGCTTGAGATGGTGCATAACTTCCTTTATACAATGATAGATGGTGCGAAAACGTCTCAAAAATGTATATCCAGAAATCTGTAAATTTGGCACATGGCAATAAAGTAGCAGGAGCCTGCTTATATCCGTCACGAGTGGGATCTAGTTCTGGTCTAATCTTGGATCATTTTGCCTTTGATCAATGCAGCCGATGAACATTTTAAATTGAATTGCAACATGTCTTAGACATATAGATGAAGAATGTATTCTCTGAAGCATACTCTGCCAATTTAATCTGAAAGTTGTTCACCTAAATCCTCTTCCCATTGGTTCTGAAGCAAATTCAGGGATTCCAGATTGTGGGAGTTTAATAACATATAGACTATGTCCCTTTTTTATATAAGGGTTAACCATATGGGAGGTAAGTTGACGTGATGGGAAGTGGCTACAGTATTTAAGATACAAAACTACGCAGTTGTAGGTACCTAAAGAAATGGGATGTAGGAATATCTGCCTTTTGTACTTACCTGTTCAAAAGACGCAAAACCCAAATCAATGTAGTTCAGTAAGGAGATCCCATTTCCAGATCAGATAGGAAACACCTCGTCTGATAATGATAGAGAGAATGTATGGTTATTTAACCCTGTTTGGGTCTGTGGGATCCATTTTCAATGTTAACTCAAATAAAAATGATACAATACATTATTTTTTTCAACCTGAGACTCATTGGCCTTGGCTCATTTGCTGTGTAGAACATGTAAAAGAAGCACACTGTGCACCCTCCTACACATTTATATTACATAGGTGTATAAGGGCACAAGGCGAGACCAAAACGCAGACACAGGAGGCAGATGGTAGAGCGCCAATATTTATTATAACAAAGGGAGTAGGCAAAGGCAGGTCGGGGACAGGCGAGAGTTCAGAAACCAGGTCAGAGTCCGAACAGTACCAGACGATAGGCAGTCTCGAGGTCAGGCCAGGCAGGGGTCAGAAACCAGAACAGTACCAGGCGATAGGCAGTCTCGAGGTCAGGCCAGGCAGGGGTCAGAAACCAGAACAGTACCAGACAATAGGCAGTCTCGAGGTCAGGCCAGGCAGGGGTCAGAAACCAGAACAGCACCAGACGATAGGCAGTCTCGAGGTCAGGCCAGGCAGGGGTCAGAAACCAGAACAGTACCAGACGATAGGCAGTCTCGAGGTCAGGCCAGGCAGGGGTCAGAAACCAGAACAGTACCAGGCGATAGGCAGTCTCGAGGTCAGGCCAGGCAGGGGTCAGAAACCAGAACAGTACCAGGCGATAGGCAGTCTCGAGGTCAGGCCAGGCAGGGGTCAGAAACCAGAACAGTACCAGACAATAGGCAGTCTCGAGGTCAGGCCAGGCAGGGGTCAGAAACCAGAACAGCACCAGACGATAGGCAGTCTCGAGGTCAGGCCAGGCAGGGGTCAGAAACCAGAACAGTACCAGACGATAGGCAGTCTCGAGGTCAGGCCAGGCAGGGGTCAGAAACCAGAACAGTACCAGACGATAGGCAGTCTCGAGGTCAGGCCAGGCAGGGGTCAGAAACCAGAACAGTACCAGACGATAGGCAGTCTCGAGGTCAGGCCAGGCAGGGGTCAGAAACCAGAACAGTACCAGACGATAGGCAGTCTCGAGGTCAGGCCAGGCAGGGGTCAGAAACCAGAACAGTACCAGACGATAGGCAGTCTCGAGGTCAGGCCAGGCAGGGGTCAGAAACCAGAACAGTACCAGACGATAGGCAGTCTCGAGGTCAGGCCAGGCAGGGGTCAGAAACCAGAACAGTACCAGACGATAGGCAGTCTCGAGGTCAGGCCAGGCAGGGGTCAGAAACCAGAACAGTACCAGACGATAGGCAGTCTTGAGGTCAGGCCAGGCAGGGGTCAGAAACCAGATCTGAGTCCAGAACAGTACAAAGGGATAGGCAGGCTGGTAGTCAGAACAGGCAGAGTGGTCAGGCAGCCGGGTTTGGAGTCAGGACAGGCAAGGGTCGAAACCAGGAGGACTAGAAACAAACAGAGAGATGGAAGGAGCTGGACCGAAGTCATGGACCGGAGTCATTTCCATACATACTTTGGGGTTCTTATCCTTTCTGGTGTTTTCAGATCCAATGGGGAATCAACAGAACCACTGTGGAATTCAGAAACTGGCAGAGAACTTTTCCGCGCAACAATGTCTCTGGGAAACTTCACATTATTTCCAGAATTATCCGCTTCGATAACTAAGACATCAGACCAGCTCGCTGGCAGAGAGACAAGCTAGCTGCAATCAGGTCAGTGTGGGACAAGTGGGTGGACCGCCTTCCCCTGTTTTACAACTCTGGGCCCAACATCACTGTTGATGAGAAGCTTATGCCATTTAGGGGCCACTGCCCCTTCAGGTAGTACATACAATATAAACCCACAAAATATGGAATCAAGATCTGGGCTGCCTGTGATGCTACTTCCTCATATGTGTGGAACTTGCAAGTGTATATGGGTAAGCCAGATGGAGGAGCCCCTTAGAAGAACCAAGGGATGCGGGTTGTCCTGGACCTGTGATATTCTTCAACATCTTGGACATCTCGGCGTACAACGCGTTTGTCATCTGGATGGCGTTGAACCTAGATTGGAACAGAGGGAAGCTCCAGAGGAGACGACTCTTTCTCGAGGAGCTGGGTAAGGCATTGGTATGACCTCCAATCCAGAGGTGGCAACATATCCCAAGGACCCCAGCTTCTGCAGCCATCGTGAGGAGGATTCAGGAGGAAGATGCTGGTGCCCCATCCGCCCGACCCACAGAACCAACAGCTCCAATACCGGAAGTAAGTGTGAGTGATGTTGTTGCATGTAAGTGTGTCTGACTCTCCTACCTTGGCCTGCTGTAACTATATATGTGAGTGAGTGAGATATTAGTAAAATTGCTGAACTAAGTGTTTTCATCCTTCTAGATTGCAGCCGGTAGCAACAAGAAGAAGCGATGTATGTGGAAGAAGGACAGGTAGGACAGGAAGGACAGGTAGGACAGGAAGGACAGGAAGGACAGGAAGGACAGGAAGGACAGGAAGGCACAGTACACATGCATCAAGTGCAAGAAATACATTTGGAACACACAGTAAAACTCTGTCCCTCATGTGGTGTGTAGACTAGCCATCATTTGTGTTCAATGGGGCTCATTTATCATTTCCATAAAATACTGTATCTAAAATGTGTCCTTCAATTTGCTCAGTTCAAGGCAATAAACATCAATAGTGGTGAAAACGCTGTTTCATTTATAATTGTTGGAGATAGAACGAAAGGTTATTATTTGTGCTTACTGCAGCCACAAGGGAAGAGTAAAGGACTTTGATCCAGGATATAAAATTGGAAGCAAATCCAAATGGTTTGAGAGTATAGAAAAGATAATCCCACTCCACCCGATCAAACGCCTTCTCAGCATCAAGTGATAACAATATCTCTGGACTGTCAGATGAAGAGGGATTATAAAGTATACCATAAAGACGTCCGATGTTGAAAAAAATGATTATTATTTTTAATGAAACCAGTTTGATCTGTAGAGATAGTGGAGGGAAGGACTGACTTTCTAGGGAGATTTTCCTAGCCACCGTGCTTCTACACCTGCATTGCTTGCTGTTTGGTGTTTTAGGCTGGGTTTCTGTACAGCACTTTGTGACATCAGCTGATGTAAGAAGGGCATTATATATACATTTGATTGATTGATTGACTCAAAATGGCAGGCAGGCGTTTTAATAAAGAAATTGGCCTTCCTTTTTTCAGAACAAGTGAAATACAGTACATTCCTGTCTCATTGTTGAGGGTAAAGAGTTCGAGGAGAAGGATTCCTTCAATACAGAAAGCAAGAGAGGACAAAGTTGATCTGAGAATTATATTTTGAATTCACTCTGAAATCCGTCGAGCCCAGAGGATTTACCACACTGCATAGATTTAATTGCCAACACAATCTCTTCTACAGAGAACTCTTCTTCCAATTCAGCAGCTATCAGGTTCAACTGTAGGAATATCTAAGTTCTTAAAGAAGTGGTCGGATTCCGTAGTGTACAATCGTGAGTAAACGTTAATGAAAGCATCAATTGATCTCTAAATGATCAATATATGTGTTATCCAGCTCGTCAGTTATCTCAGCTACGGTTTGACTTGTACTTCTCTGACGCAGCTGGTGTGCTAACATTTTCCCTGATTTCTCTCCATTTTCATAATTCTGGTATCGAGATTTACTAAGATTTTCTGCTTGTCGAGTTAAAAGAAGATCAAACTGTCTGTCTGAAGTGTCAAATGTTGTTTTAGTTGGTCTGCGGATGAAGAGTGTGAATATGCCATATTCACATCCAAAATGTTGTTTGTAAATTCCCCAAGGCGTTGAATATTGGACTTCCTTAATCTTGCACTGTACAAAATAATTTGTCCCCTTAGATGAGCCTTAATTGATTCCCATACTGTTGTGTTTGATTAAGCTCAAGAAACAGCTCAATTGAGATGATGTCAATTTAAATACAATTTAAATTAGTGTGTGCTCAATGCACCCAGCAGATGGAGCTGCTAGTTAGTTATTTAGCCTGCAGCTAAACCATGGGAGAATCTCAATTGCATTTCCTTGATTCCTCACATCTTGACAAAGATAGGCAAGGACCTTGAGCATTCTCTCTTTGTTATTGGATGTAGAGGATATGTCTATATTAAAGAAAACATGATTAGATAATCACACCCTTTTAGTATGTCATTGAGATTCTCCGCATGAGAATTATGGTATCATTTTGGTATTTCCTGTGCTGAATGACACAGTCAAATGTCCTCACAAAGGATGACATCAGAAGGGATGCACAGGAATCACCCAATACCCCCCCACACCCCCACCAATCACAGTGCAGTTCATTAACGACTTCCCGTAAACGAGAGATGTTCCCAGAGTCTACTGGGGCTCATTACCCTCTCCCGGGGAGCCAATAGGGCGACAGTACAAACAACAACAGGACAGGATGTGAAGTTGACCTATTGACGCAGGCCCCTTTTACATGGGCTGCCTGCAAAAAAAAGGGTTATTTTAAAATCCACTGAGCTCAATTAGCCAACGGCTATAACCTCCTGAGGTGTAAACAGAGAGAAGTTGAGAGATCACACATCCTTAATTTGTTCGGTTGAGACAGCTTTTCCGTGTGCTTGACAAAACTTCTACATGGTTGTCAATAGCACTGAACAATCACAGATTGTATACTATACTCACTTTATTAATGTCCAGAATATTAAACACTAGCACCAGCAGCATAATATAGTAAGTACCTTTATTTATTTATTTATTTATTTTTATTTATTTCACCTTTATTTAACCAGGTAGGCAAGTTGAGAACAAGTTCTCATTTACAATTGCGACCTGGCCAAGATAAAGCAAAGCAGTTCGACACATACAACAACACAGAGTTAGTTACACATGGAGTAAAACAAACATACAGTCAATAATACAGTATAAACAAGTCTATATACGATGTGAGCAAATGAGGTGAGATAAGGGAGGTAAAGGCAAAAAAAGGCCATGGTGGCAAAGTAAATACAATATAACAAGTAAAACACTGGAATGGTAGATTTGCAGTGGAAGAATGTGCAAAGTAGAGATAGAAATAATGGGGTGAAAAGGAGCAAACTAAAGAAATAAAGTAGGGAAAGAGGTAGTTGTTTGGGCTGAATTATAGATGGGCTATGTACAGGTGCAGTAATCTGTGAGCTGTTCTGACAGCTGATGCTTAAAGCTAGTGAGGGAGACAAGTGTTTCCAGTTTCAGAGATTTTTGTAGTTCGTTCCAGTCATTGGCAGCAGAGAACTGGAAGGAAAGGCGGCCAAAGGAAGAATTGGTTTTGGGGGTGACCAGAGAGATATACCTGCTGGAGTGCGTGCTACAGGTGGTGCTGCTATGGTGACCAGCGAGCTGAGATAAGGGGGGGACTTTACCTAGCAGGGTCTTGTAGATGACCAGGTTTGGCGACGAGTATGAAGCGAGGGCCAGCCAATGAGAGCGTACAGGTCGCAGTATATGGGGATTTGGTGACAAAACGGATGGCACTGTGATAGACTGCATCCAATTTATTGAGAAGGGTATTGGAGGCTATTATGTAAATGACATCGCCGAAGTCGAGGATTGGTAGGATGGTCGGTTTTACAAGGGTATGTTTGGCAGCATGAGTGAAGGATGCTTTGTTGCGAAATAGGAAGCCAATTCTAGATTTAACTTTGGATTGGATATGTTTGATGTGAGTCTGGAAGGAGAGTTTACAGTCTAACCAGACACCTAGGTATTTGTAGTTGTCCACATATTCTAAGTCAGAGCCGTCCAGAGTAGTGATGTTGGACAGGCGGGCAGGTGCAGGCAGCGATCGGTTGAAGAGCATGCATTTAGTTTTACTTGTATTTAAGAGCAATTGGAGGCCACGGAAGGAGAGTTGTATGGCATTGAAGCTCGCCTGTAGGGTTGTTAACACAGTGTCCAAAGAAGGGCCAGAAGTATACAGAATGATGTCGACCGCGTAGAGGTGGACCAGAGACTCACCAGCAGCAAGAGCGACATCATTGATTTATACAGAGAAGAGAGTCGGTCCAAGAATTGAACCCTGTGGCACCCCCATAGAAACTGCCAGAGGCCAGGACAACAGACCCTCCGATTTGACACACTGAACTCTATCAGAGAAGTAGTTGGTGAACCAGGCGAGGCAATCCTTTGAGAAACCAAGGCTGTCGAGTCTGCCGTTGAGGGTGTGGTGATTGACAGAGTCGAAAGCCTTGGCCAGGTCAATGAATACGGCTGCACAGTATTGTTTCTTATCGATGGCTGTTAAGATATCGTCTAGGACCTTGAGCGTGGCTGAGGTGCACCCATGACCAGCTCTGAAACCACATTGCAAAGCGGAGAAGGTATGGTGGGATTCCAAATGGTCGATAATCTGTTTGTTGACTTGGCTTTCGAAGACCATAGAAAGGCAGGGTAGGATAGATATAGGTCTGTAGCAGTTTGGGTCAAGAGTGTCCCCCCTTTGAAGAGGGGGATGACCGCAGCTGCTTTCCAATCTTTGGGAATCTCAGACGACACGAAAGAGAGGTTGAACAGGCTAGTAATAGGGGTGGCAACAATTTCGGCAGATCATTTTAGAAGGAAAGGGTCCAGATTGTCTAGCCCGGCTGATTTGTAGGGGTCCAGATTTTGCAGCTCTTTCAGAACATCAGCTGACTGGATTTGGGAGAAGGAGAAATGGGGAAGGCTTGGGCGAGTTGGTGTGGGGGGTGCAGTGCTGTTGACCGGGGTAGGGGTAGCCAGGTGGAAAGCATGGCCAGTCGTTGAAAAATGTTTATTGAAATTCTCAATTATAGTGGATTTATCGGTGGTGACAGTGTTTCCTATCTTCAGTGCAGTGGGCAGCTGGGAGGAGGTGTTCTTATTCTCCATGGACTTTACAGTGTCCCAGAACTTTTTTGAGTTTGTGTTGCAGGAAGCAAATTTCTAGCCTTGGCTTTTCTATCTGTCTGTGTATATTGGTTTCTAGCTTCCCTGAACAGCTGCATATCACGGGGGCTGTTCGATGCTAATGCAGAACGCCATAGGATGTTTTTGTGTTGGTTAAGGGCAGTCAGGTCTGGAGAGAACCAAGGGCTTTATTTGTTCCTGGTTCTAAATTTCTTGAATGGGGCATGCTTATTTAAGATGGTGAGGAAGGCTTATAGTGAAGTACAGTCATACTAGCATCAATGTAATATTCTGCTATAGAATAGTACACTTTCATATCCCAAATTTCTAATTTCCCTATGGGATATGCTATACTATTATATGCTATGCTACACTATACTATACTGACATTGACGCTAGTGTCGCTATGGTCCCTTCCTACTGACATTGACGCTAGTGTCGATATGGTCCCTTCCTACTGACATTGACGCTAGTGTGGCTATGGTGCCTTCCTACTGACATTGACGCTAGTGTGGCTATGGTGCCTTCCTACTGACATTGACGCTAGTGTGGCTATGGTGCCTTCCTACTGACATTGACGCTAGTGTGGCTATGGTGCCTTCCGACTGACATTTTTTGTCTTGACCTGCTTTGGCTGTTGAAGCCTGTGCTTGGCTAGTGTTTATGTGATCATCATGGTAAAAGCCTTATGGGATGGCCCCTGTCATTTTCCCAGCCATGTAATCTGCTTAGGATCATAATGTCTGATGGTTAATGTAATCTCTCTCTCATATGAACTCTCTCTTCCTCCCTCTGCCTGTCATAAACAGTTCCCCCCCTTCCTCTGTCATATGTCATTACACTCTCTCTCTCTAGTACTTTAACACACGAGTGGGATGCATAGCCTGCTAATTTGCTTTGACAGCCTGTTGCACTCACTCACTCTCTCCCTTTCTCTTTATTTTTCTCTCTCTTTCTAGCTCTCTCTCTTGCAGTAGAATGTATGTTGTCTAGTCAAGAGAAAACATAGATCACTCACTAACAGTCCAAGCTCACCTCTTTTTGTCATTTTCTTTACATACACATTTTATTATTACTAAACTCTGTAATATGAGCATTTCTATCTTTGTATGTATTGATTTTTCTTTTGGGATTGAGCCCACAGGTACAGTACAACAACAATATTATGTGAAAATATGTGAACGGAAAAATACGATATAAACCTGTCACTGTCACGACTTCCACCGAAGTTGGTCCCTCTCCTTGTGCAGGCGACATTAAGTGGTCGATGTCGGTTTTCTAGCCGCCACCGATCCACTTTCCATTTGTTTTGTCTTCATTGTACACACCTGGTTTCCATTCCCATAATTAATTGTTCCCTATTTAACCCTCTGTTTCCCCCATGGTTTTGTGCGTGTTTGTTCATTGCAAGTTGGTCTCATTTGTGAGCTTGATTATTTTCCTTATTTGAAAAAAAACGGTTTTCTACTTAATGCATCGTCAATGGGCGCTGATGAACATTTCATTTTATGACTGATGCCCAACTGAGCATTCTACTTACTGCATCGTCAATGGGCGCTGATGAACATTTCATTTTATGACTGATGCCCAACTGAGCATTCTACTTAATGCATCGTCAATGGGCGCTGATGAACATTTCATTTTATGACTGATGCCCAACTGAGCATTCTACTTACTGCATCGTCAATGGGCGCTGATGAACATTTCATTTTATGACTGATGCCCAACTGAGCATTCTACTTAATGCATCGTCAATGGGCGCTGATGAACATTTCATTTTATGACTGATGCCCAACTGAGCATTCTACTTAATGCATCGTCAATGGGCGCTGATGAACATTTCATTTTATGACTGATGCCCAACTGAGCATTCTACTTAATGCATCGTCAATGGGCGCTGATGAACATTTCATTTTATGACTGATGCCCAACTGAGCATTCTACTTAATGCATCGTCAATGGGCGCTGATGAACATTTCATTTTATGACTGATGCCCAACTGAGCATTCTACTTAATGCATCGTCAATGGGCGCTGATGAACATTTCATTTTATGACTGATGCCCAACTGAGCATTCTACTTAATGCATCGTCAATGGGCGCTGATGAACATTTCATTTTATGACTGATGCCCAATTGAGCATTCTACTTAATGCATCGTCAATGGGCGCTGATGAACATTTCATTTTATGACTGATGCCCAACTGAGCATTCTACTTAATGCATCGTCAATGGGCGCTGATGAACATTTCATTTTATGACTGATGCCCAACTGAGCATTCTACTTAATGCATCGTCAATGGGCGCTGATGAACATTTCATTTTATGACTGATGCCCAACTGAGCATTCTACTTAATGTATCGTCAATGGGCGCTGATGAACATTTCATTAAAAGTGCATTTAAAGTGGCGTGGAATCACTAAGACATTTCAAAAGTAGTCAAATAATTACTAGGAAAACCTGTTGTCATCATTGTGATGTCACCAGATTGACTTTAGATGCAGTATAACTTTGGCTAGCTAGTTAAGATTGAGGGTAGAAAACCACATTTTATCTAGCTAACGTTTGCATTGCTAGCTATTTTTAATGAACTTTTCTAGTTAATGACAACATTGCCATCTCTTTGAAGTCAATTTGACGACATCATAATGCAGGCAAAGTTGTTTCCTACTAATTACTAGCCTACTTTAGCAATGTCATCATATGTCCAGGCCACTATAGTGTAATTTAGAGGAAACAGTCATTAGCCCTGATTCACAATGGTTGTGCACCAATATGGCGGAGGTGTCTTAAGGACTTTCATAACAATGACATGACACGACCGAGTGACGGAGGTGCAACTATTATGTAATAAGTAGTGTAGTAGCGTAGTGTTTATTTTTGTCTCCATCTGAACCAACAATAATTCACCTGGACTGGCCGACCACGAGGTCACAAGAGACAGCGCTGGCCCTGGACCAAGGTAAGGTTGCTTTCTCCCTGGACCAAGGTAATGTTGCTGTCTCCCTGGACCAAGGTAAGGTTGCTGTCTCCCTGGACCAAGGTAAGGTTGCTGTCTCCCTGGACCAAGGTAATGTTGCTGTCTCCCTGGGCCAAGGTAAGGTTGCTGTCTCCCTGGACCAAGGTAAGGTTGCTGTCTCCCTGGACCAAGGTAAGGTTGCTGTCTCCCTGGACCAAGGTAAGGTTGCTTTCTCCCTGGGCACATGTGCATCCAACACGGTCCTCAAATGCTGATTTCTCACATTAATAGACACCACGGGAGGTTGGTGGCACCTTAATATGGGAGGACGGGCTCGTGGTAATCGCTGGACTTGGAGTCAGTGGAAGGGTATCAAATACATCAAACATATGGATTGATGCCATTCCATTTGCTCCGTTACAACCACTATTATGAGCCATCCTCCCCTCAGCAGCACACATCAAATCAGTTTCCAGACCAGGTAGCTAGGCCTTAGATGCCTAGACATAATGAGTCAGGTTACAGACCATGTAGCTAGGCCTAAGACCCCTAGACATAATGAGTCAGGTTACAGACCAGGTAGCTAGGCCTTAGACCCCTAGACATAATGAGTCAGGTTACAGACCAGGTAGCTAGGCCTTAGACCCCTAGACATAATGAGTCAGGTTACAGACCATGTAGCTAGGCCTAAGACCCCTAGACATAATGAGTCAGGTTACAGACCATGTAGCTAGGACTTAGATGCCTAGACATAATGAGTCAGGTTACAGACCATGTAGCTAGGACTTAGATGCCTAGACATAATGAGTCAGGTTACAGACCATGTAGCTAGGACTTAGATGCCTAGACATAATGAGTCAGGTTACAGACCAGGTAGCTAGGACTTAGACCCCTAGACATAATGAGTCAGGTTACAGACCATGTAGCTAGGCCTTAGATTCCTAGACATAATGAGTCAGGTTACAGACCAGGTAGCAACATCAGTAGGCTAGTTATTGGTTTTGCAACACCATCCAAGAATAAAGGAAACATGTTTCAATGTGCAGTGGCATTGACAGAGAAAAGCCTCATGGGTAATGTAGGATAAATAAAAACAAAGAACATTGTTTTGATCAGGGTTGGCATGGGGGGGACAGACCTACTGTAAATACTTTTGGAGAGCTGGGAAATGTGGAGCTTCAATGAAAAGTCAAGGGGAGTCGATTCCTTGCGTACTCTCATCCATTGTCCCCTCCTTTTGAAAAAGGTCAAAGGTAGTCAAGGAGAGGAGGCTAGGAGAGGAAACGTGGGAACAATTGCGGTTGTATGAAAAGACTCTTCTTCCCTAGCACGTCACCATGACGCTAAGAGAGGTGGCATCCCAAAATATATGTGTAAAGTGGTAAAAGGATGTGTAGCTAGCTGTGCTTCACTTGTTATTGCTAAAAGGATGAGTAGTGTATTCTTTTGTAATGTGTGCGTGTTTTTCCTCTAGCGAGAAAACAACAGCTGTCTGGCGTACTTCAAAACTCTTCTGCTGTAGGATAAACCTGAGTATCCTCCGCTAGAGGAAGCCATCGAGGTGCGAAGGAAACTCCTCCATTCACCTATTAATGAATTTACACTCTCCTACAGCAACCACATATCGGTTTCTGGGTCATGGAGGCGTGGAGGAGGGAGGAGTCGAGAGGACAGACTTTTGCCCAATTGAGAATCTCCCAATGACTCATGACATGTAATTTGACACCATGAGTTTGGTAGTTTTGAGCCGTCAGACATTATTATTTAAAACAACAATTTAACTGACATTGTCTCTGCATTTTACTGACTACAGTCAAAAACATTATAATTGGTGAAATAGTTTGTCAGATGTTCCGTGAAGTTGACAATTATTATATCTTTCCATTTCTAAATCCTGAGAGATCGAGGGAGTTGAAAGTAACCTATATTTAGTATGTTCTTGGAGAATGTACAAAAGAGTGAAACCTTTGTATTGAACACTTTCAGAGAGAGAGAGAGAGAGAGAGAGAGAGAGAGAGAGAGAGAGCAATAGATAACAGATAACAAAAAAGGAAAGTTGTGGATAGACATAACTTACTTTGCGCTGGAAGGATGTCAGTATTGCAAAAAGGTGAAGTATCGTAGTTACATAACTGTGCTTACCTATAATTGCTCATGACATTTAAGACTACAAATATACCTAGAACCATTACAGCAAGTAACTGTAAAAAATATACCTAGGACCATTACAGCTAGTAACTGTAAAAATATACCTAGAACCATTACAGCAAGTAACTGTAAAAATATACCTAGAACCATTACAGCAAGTAACTGTAAAAATATACCTAGAACCATTACAGCAAGTAACTGTAAAAATATACCTAGAACCATTACAGCAAGTAACTGTAAAAATATACCTAAAACCATTACAGCAAGTAACTGTAAAAACATATCCTAGAACCATTACAGCAAGTAACTGTAAAAATATACCCAGAACCATTACAGCAAGTAACTGTAAAAATGTGTCCTAGAACCATTACAGCTAGTAACTGTAAAAATATATCCTAGAACCATTACAACAAGTAACTGTAAAAATATACCTAGAACCATTACAGCAAGTAACTGTAAAAATATACCTAGAACCATTACAGCAAGTAACTGTAAAAATATACCTAGAACCATTACAGCAAGTAACTGTAAAAATATACCTAGAACCATTACAGCAAGTAACTGTAAAAATATATCCTAGAACCATTACAGCTAGTAACTGTAAAAATATATCCTAGAACCATTACAGCAAGTAACTGTAAAAATATTTCCTAGAACCATTACAGCTAGTAACTGTAAAAATATATCCTAGAACCATTACAGCTAGTAACTGTAAAAATATACCTAGAACCATTACAGCAAGTAACTGTAAAAATATACCTAGAACCATTACAGCAAGTAACTGTAAAAATATACCTAGAACCATTACAGCAAGTAACTGTAAAATTATACTTGGAAGCATTACAGCAAGTAAATGTAAAATGTATTAATAGGTATATATATATAGAGAGGTAACTGCCAAAATAAAGGAAACACCAACATAAATCAAATCAAAGTTTATTGGTGAGAACACAGATTCACAGATGTTATAGCAGGTGCAGCGTAATGCTTAAGTTTCTAGCTCCAACAGTGCAGTAATATCTAGCAATACACACATAATACAAAAGTTAAAAAATAAACACATTTTAAGATAAACAATCAAAATATCAGAACGAGCAATGAGAGACCAGATTGTAAATACAGTATATATGTATATACAGGTACAGTTGAAGTCGGAAGTTTACACACACCTTAGCCAAATACATTTAAACTCAGTTTTTCACAATTCCTGACATTTAATCCTAGTAAAAATTCCCTGTCTTAGGTCAGTTAGGATCACCACTTTAATGTACTAATGTGAAATGTCAGAATAATAGTAGAGAGAATGATTTATTTAATATTTTCTTCCTTTCATCACATTCCCAGTGGGTCAGAAGTTTACATACACTCAATTAGTATTTGGTAGAATTTCCTTTATTTTGATTTTATTTCACCTTTACTTAACCAGGTAGGCTAGTCGAGAACACCTTTATTTAACAAGGTAGGCTAGTCGAGAACACCTTTATTTAACCAGGTAGGCTAGTCGAGAACACCTTTATTTAACCAGTAGGCCAGTTGAGAACAAGTTCTCATTTACAGCTATGATCTGGCCAAGATAAAGCAAAGCAGTGTGACACAAACAACAACACAGAGTTACACATGGAATAAACAACATACAGTCAATAACACAATAGAAAAAAAGTCTATATACGTGTGTGCAAATGAGGTAAGATAAGGGAGGTAAAGGCAATAAATAGTCCATAGTGGCGAAATAATTACAATTTAGCAATTAAACACTGGAGTGAAAGATGTGCAGAAGATGAATGTGCAAGTAGAGATACTGAGGATGGGCTATTTACAGATGGGCTATGTACAGGTGTAGTGATCTGTGAGCTGCTCTGACAGCTAGTGCTTAAAGTTAGTGAGGGAGATATGAGTCTCCAGCTTCAGTGATTTTTGCAATTCGTTCCAGTCATTGGCAGCAGAGAACTGAAAGGAAAGGCAGCCAAAGGAGGAATTGGCTTTGGGGGGGACCAGTGAAATATACCTGCTGGAGCGCATGCTACGGGTGGGTGTTGTTATGGTGACCAGTGAGCGGAGATAAGGCAGGGCTTTACCTAGCAGAGACTTATAGATGACTTGGAGCCAGTGGGTTTGGCGAGGAGTATGAAGTGAGGGCCAGCCAACGAGAGCATACATTTTGCAGTGGTGGGTAGTAATAAGGGGCTTTGGTGACCATTTCGGGTAGCCTTCCACAAGCTTCCCACAATAAGTTTGATGAATTGTGTCCCATTCCTCCTGACAGAACTGGTGTAAATGAGTCAGGTTTGTAGGCCTCCTTGCTCACACACACTTTTTCAGTTCTGCCCACAACTTTTCTATAGGATTGAGGTCAGGGCTTTGTGATGGCCACTCTAATACCTTAACTTTGTTGTCCTTAAGCCATTTTGCCACAACTTTGGAAGTATGCTTGGGGTCATTGTTCATTTGGAAGACCCATTTGCGACCAAGCTTTAACTTCCTGACTGATGTCTTGAGATGTTGCTTCAATACATCCACATAATTTTCCTGCCTCATGATGCCATCTATTTTGTGAAGTGCACAAGTCCCTCCTGCAGCAAAGCACCCGCACAACATGATGCTGCCAACCCCAGTGCTTCACGTGTTGGGATGGTGTTCTTCGGCTTTGACGCCTCCCCCTTTTTCCTCCAAACATAACGATGGTCATTATGGCAGTTCTATTTTTGTTTCATCAGACCAGAGGACGTTTCTCAAAAAAGTACGATCTTTGTCCCCATGTGCAGTTGCAAACCATAGTCTGGCTTTTTTATGTCGGTTTTGGAGCAGTGGCTTCTCCCTTGCTAAGCGGCCTTTTATGTTATGTCGATATAAGACTCGTTTTACTGTGGATATAGATACTTTTGTACCTGTTTCCTCCACCATCTTCTCAAGGTCCTTTGCTGTTGTTCTAGGATTGATTTGCACTTTTCGTACCAAAGTAAGTTCATCTCTAGGAACCAGACTTGTGGAGGTCTACATTTTGTTTTCTGAGGTCTTGGCTGATTTCTTTTGATTTTCCCATGATGTCAAGCAAAGAGGCACTGAGTTTGAAGGTAGGCCTTGAAATACATCAACAGGTACACCTCCAAATTACTCAAATGATGTCAAATCGCCTATCAGAAGCTTCTAAAGCCATGACATAATTTTCTGGAATTTTCCAAGCTGTTTAAAGGCACAGTCAACTTACTGTATGTAATCTTCTGACCCACTGGAATTGTGATACATTGAATTGTAAGTGAAATAATCTGTCTGTAAACAATTGTTGGAAAAGAAAGACATTTGTGGAGAGGTTGAAAAACAAGTTTTAATGACGTTAACCTAAGTGTATGTAAACTTCTGACATCAACTGTACATGGTATACAGTGTGGACAGTATGATTAGAAAATATGTGTACAGTAATAGTTATATAGCCATGACTATAATATAGTACATACAGTACAGTATGAAGTGCCTTAACAGGGCCAACACGAGCCACCAGAACAGCTTCAATGTGCATTGGCATAGATTCTGCAAGTGTCTGGAACTCCATCATGTTTTGTTGTTGTGTTTCGTCCATGGTGTTTGAAAACGCTGTTTCAGGCGCCGCTCCAGAATCTCCCATAAGTGTACAACTGGGTTGAGATCTGGTGACTTTTGGCTTGCGCTACAGATGTCTGTATTGGTTCGCTACTACAGGACTCGTCCATTTATTCCGATTCTTCAGGGGGTGCTGCAGCACGCTCAGCACCCCTGCTTCCTGTGGCTATGCATTTAGCATTAGAGAAAGAGAACAGTCAGGTTGCCTTGTTTCCAGGTCATTTCATTTGAGAAGTATAGAAGTACGTGTTTGAACTAGTGTCCACCAGTAAGGAAATAAAACATCAAGGATAGCCTATGAGTCCCTGTAACAAAGCATACGGTATGGCAAAGAGGCCATAATGGTTAGAACAATGGGAAAAATCTAGCAAAGAGGTCATAATGGTTAGAACAATGGGAAAAATCTAGCAAAGAGGTCATAATGGTTAGAACAATGGGAAAAATCTAGCAAAGAGGCCATAATGGTTAGAACAATGGGAAAAATCTAGCAAAGAGGTCATAATGGTTAGAACAATGGGAAAAATCTAGCAAAGAGGTCATAATGGTTAGAACAATGGGAAAAATCTATCAAAGAGGTCATAGTGGTTAGAACAATGGGAAACATTTAGCAAAGAGGTCATAATGGTTAGAACAATGGGAAAAATCTATCAAAGAGGTCATAATGGTTAGAACAATGGGAAAAATCTATCAAAGAGGTCATAATGGTTAGAACAATGGGGAAAATCTATCAAAGAGGTCATAATGGTTAGAACAATGGGAAAAATCTAGCAAAGAGGCCATAATGGTTAGAACAATGGGAAAAATCTAGCAAAGAGGTCATAATGGTTAGAACAATGGGAAAATTCGGGAAAGAAAACGCGGTAATGCTGTAGATACATTGTATTGGAGTTATTCCATGATGATATGTGTTTTGTTACACAACTATAAGGAACTATTTATGTAATCGAAAACAAAAAAAACTCAACACCATTACTATGCAATAACAATGCAATAACTGAAGTACTGCGTAACAACACATCGATAATACAATGTAACTACAGCATTACTACGCAGACCAAATGAATTGAATGTTTTTTAAGTAAAAATGTTTGCTCAAAGTGACTCTTGTGCTCAGTGTTGAAACATTTACAGGGGAGTGGTGTGTATGTCTGGACACTGGTATCCTTTGAGTCACTGAGACGCTGGAAAAATCTCCCTGCCAAGTGCTGGAGGGTGCCTCATCGTTTTTGCTGGAGCTCTGGAGACAGATCAATCACCTAGGTTACCGTCCCAAAAACCACCCTATACCCTTTATAGTGCACTGCTTTTGACCAGGGCCCATCGAGAATAGGGTGCCATTTGAGATGTAACCTTGAAGTGGCCTTGTGAAGAATGGAAATGTCTTTTCTCTCTGGTTTCACTTGGTGACATCACGGCCAGGCCTCAGCCAATGAGGCGTTGCGGTGACCTGGCGTGTGCGTCTGGGGACTGAACTTTGACCCCCTGGTCCTGGTTTCCATTGGGAGTGCTGCTGCTGTGAAAGATGAGCAGTGGGGTTTTGCTGCATGTGCCAGTGTGCTTTCTGTGAATGTGAGTCCATGCACGCACACATTCATGAGCATGAGTTGTTTGTGTAAGTATAGTACTGAGTGAAAACCTGTCAAAGAATACATTTCACATTCCCTATTATATGCTTTGTATACCATTTGTCAGACATATTATGGTGATGGGAATATTGAAGCAGGGGTGTCACCAGGGGGCAGTGTGGTCTACCTCAGTGTGTGTGTCAATTTAATACCAATGCCACTAACACGATCAATAATCCCTTAAAGGCTCCACTGTTCAATAATGCATTGACATAGATAAATCAGCAACTTCCCTAGGCCTCCAAACCACGTGAAGGATGCAGGTAGGTGATTAGGTAACAAGTTTCCACTTTGAAGATGAGAAACGCCGGTATTCTATTGGGCGTAGTCTATTCGTAATCAAGGCTCAAGGATCTATCTATAGAACAAGACGTGTCATCAAATCTAATCAGTGCGTATGTTATTGTGGTAGGGAAAATATATTGTAGAATCTAGGGCAGTTAGGTGGCTAAATGGTCAAAATCAAAATCTACTCACAATTTGTTGATTTTTTTTACACTGATCAATGTTTAAATGAACGTATCCATTTTGTGTCAATAAAGAATAACAATTCCCATTTGCCGAGGGAAAAATGTCATGGTACTTCAAATAAATTGGAGTCCATAGTTCCACCACTCAGCACTCAGAAATAAAATATTAGATTTGTTCTTAAAGAGGTACAAATGTTTGTTGTTGTAGTGGTACCCAGGTACATAATTCTACCCTTGCAGTTCATACCTTAAAGGAGCCAATAGGGGACAAGATAGTACACGTACAAGAGCATACCTTTGGAAAAAGGTATACATTTGCCTGTTTAGGGTACCACAACAGTGACAAAGCTGTTCGTTCCTTTTAAGTGTCAAACATTTTCCTCTAAAAAGCTTCCGGCGCTGACAGAGAATCGCCGCCTCACTTCGCGTTCCTAGGAAACTATGCAGTATTTAGTTTTTTTTTTACATGTTATTTCTTACATTGGTACCCCAGGTAATCTTAGTTATTATTACTTACAGTCGGGAGGAACTATTGGATATAAGAGCAACGTCAATTCACCATCATTACGACCAGGAATACGACTTTCCCGAAGCGGATCCTCTGTTTTGCCCACCACCCAGGACAATGGATCGGATCCCAGCCGGTGAACCAAAACAATGAAGCTGTAAAAGGGTCTGACGAAGTGGTCTTCTGGTCAGGCTCCGGAGACGGGCACATTGCGCACCGCTCCCGAGCATACTACTCACCAATGTTCAGTCTCTTGACAACAAGGTTGATGAAATCCGAGCAAGGGTAGCATTCCAGAGAGACATAAGAGACTAACTTTCTTTGCTTCACGGAAACATGGCTCACTCGAGACACGCTATCTATCGGAGTCGATACAGCCAGCTGGTTTCTTCACACATCGAGCCAAAAGAAACAATCATCTTTCCGGTAAGAAGAGGGGCGGGGGGGTATGCCTTATGATTAACGAGACGTGGTGTGATCATCATCCAGGAACTCAAGTCCTTCTGTTCACCTGACTTAGAATTCCTCACAATCAAATGTCGACCGCATTATCTACCAAGAGAATTCTCTTCAATTATGATCACAGCCGCATATATTCCCCCCCAAGCAGACATCGATGGCCCTGAACGAACTTCATTTGACTCTATGTAAACTGGAAACCACATATCCTGAGGCTGCATTCATTGTAGCTGGGGATTTGAACAAGGCTAATCTGAAAACAAGACCCGCTAAATTCTATCAGCATATCGATTGTGCTACCAGGGCTGGTAAAACTCTGGATCACTGTTATTCTAACTTCCGCGATGCATATAAGGCCCTACCCGCCCTCCTTTCGGAAAATCTGACCACGACTCCATTTTGTTGCTCCCTGCCTATAGACAGATACTAAAACAGGAAGCTCCCACACTCTCAATGCTGGTCCGACCAATCTGATTCCACGCTTCAAGATTGCTTCGATCACGTGGACTGGGATATGTTCCGCATTGCGTCAAACAACAACATTGACGAATATGCTGATTCGGTGAGCGAGTTTATTAGCAAGTGCATCGGCGATGTCGTACCCACAGCAACTATTAAAACATTCCCAAACCAGAAACCGTGGATTGAACGCATCATTTGTGTGAAACTGTGAAACTGAAAGCACGAACCACTGCTTTTAATCAGGGCAAGGTGACCGGAAACATGACCGAATACAAACAGTGTAGCTATTCCCCCAGCAAGGCAATCAAACAAGCTAAGCGTCAGTATAGAGACAAAGTACAGTTGCAATTCAACGGCTCAGACACAAGAGGTATGTGGCAGGGTCTACAGTCAATCACGGATTACAAAAAGAAAACCAGCCCCGTCGCGGACCAGGATGTCTTGCTCCCAGACAGACTAAACAACTTCTTTGCTCGCTTTGAGGACAATTCAGTGCCACTGACACGGCTCGCTACCAAAACCTACGACTCTCCTTCACTGCAGCTGACGCGAGTAAACCATTTAAACATGTTAACCCTCGCAAGGCTGCAGGCCCAGGCGGCATCCCCAGCCGCGTCCTCAGAGCATGCTGGCTGGTGTGTTTACGGAATATTCAATCAATCCTTATCCCGGTCTGCTGTTCCCACATGCTTCAAGAGGGCCACCATTGTTCCTGTTCCCAAGAAAGCGAAGGTAACTGAGCGAAAATGACTAGCACTCACTTCCGTCATCATGAAGTGCTTTGAGAGACTAGTCAAGGAACATATCACCTCCACCCTACCTGACACCCTAGACCCACTCCAATTTGCTTACCGCCCCAATAGGTTCACAGACGACGCAATCGCAACCACACTGTCCTAACCCATCTGGACAAGAGGAATACCTATGTGAGAATGCTGTTCATCGACTACAGCTCAGCATTTAACACCATAGTACCCTCCAAACTCGTCATCAAGCTCGAGACCCTTGGTCTCGATCCCGCCCTGTGCAACTGGGTACTGGACTTCCTGACGGGCAGCCCCCAGGTGGTGAGGGTAGGTAACAACATCTCCACCCCGCTGATCCTCAACACTGGGGACCCACAAGGGTGCATTCTGAGCCCTCTCCTGTACTCCCTGTTCACCCACGACTGCGTGGCCATGCACGCCTCCAACTCAATCATCAAGTTCGCAGACGACACTACAGTGGTAGGCTTGATTACCAACAATGACGAGACGGCCTACAGGGAGGAGGTGAGGGCTCTCAGAGTGTGGTGTCAGGAAAATAACCTCACACTCAACGTCAACAAAACAAAGGAGATGATCGTGGACTTCAGGAAACAGCAGAGGGAGCACCCCCCTATCCACATCGACGGGACAGTAGTGGAGAGGGTAGTAAGTTTTAAGTTCCTCGGCGTATCACCGCCTGGCAACTGCTCCGCCCACAACTGTAAGGCTCTCCAGAGGGTAGTGAGGTCTGCACAACGCATCACCGGGGGTAAACTACCTGCCCTCCAGGACACCTACACCACCCGATGTCACAGGAAGGCCATAAAGATCATCAAGGACAACAACCACCCGAGCCACTGCCTGTTCACCCCGCTATCATCCAGAAGGCGAGGTCAGTACAGGTGCATCAAAGCTAGGACCGAGAGACTGAAAAACAGCTTCTATCTCAAGGCCATCAGAATGTTAAACAGCCACCACTAACATTGAGTGGCTGCTGCCAACATACTGACTCAACTCCAGCCACTTTAATAATGGAAAATTGATGTAAAAAATGTATCACTAGCCACTTTAAACAATGCCACTTAATATGTTTACATACCCTACATTACTCATCTCATATGTACATACTGTACTTGATACCATCTGCTGCATCTTGCTTATGTAGTTCTGTACCATCACTCATTCATATATTTTTATGTACATATTCTTTATCCCTTTACACTTGTGTATAAGGTAGGTGTGAAATTGTTAGATTACTCGTTGGTTATTACTGCATTGTCGGAACTAGAAACACAAGCATTTGTTACACTCGCATTAAAATCTGCTAACCATGTGTATGTGACAAATAAAATGTTAGCGTTATTTCATTTCTCCCATGGTGCCTTTCAAGTTAATTTTAGAGTTACCAGTACCGCCAGTGACTGTGTTTTCTAGTGACAGAGACATGTTTGGTGCATTCAATGGTGAGTGAAGAAATGTATATTTCATCATTAAAATGACTCTTTATGACAACACGTTACATATAAGGCCATACTCCGGCAGCCTAGTTTTAACCCCCAATTCAGTGGTCTGAAACTGCTGGTTTGCAGGCCACATAGGATAAGTCACATTATGCTGGCTTGCAAAGTGATTAGAATACAGCTAGAGTTAGGCTATCCAAAAATGTGAACTTTCGATCACCTGCAACCTGAATTTAGAAATGACCATCAAAGAACATGTATTCACCATTTAAACCAGAATAACAATCTTAGTAACAGGTGAATGTATTTATTTGCAGCGTAAGATCAATCAATTAATGTGCTGGCAAAAACACAGAAAAAAGCTATTCTAAAAATTTACCTGCAATAAAGCATGCTGGGAAATATAATGGGTGTTGATTTGAATGGGATGATTTTACCCGTTATTTTCAAAATGTTGGCTACCATTGTTCTAGATTATCCACACATGTACCCTAAAAGGTAGCGTACAATACCATGTGAGATTATAACTGTACCTCTGAAGGTAGGCCTATTTTATGTGTATTTTTTTCACCCTGGGAAAAACACCGTTCAAACTAGAACATTAGTGTTCCTCAAGGGTTCTTCAGGGCGGATGATGGCTCTATGTGGAACCATAATTACTCAGAACCCTTAGAGCGCTCAAAAGGGTTCTTTGCTTTTTTTGTGTGTGATAATTTAAATGTGAGGCAGTTCATTAAAATATTTTGGGGTGTGGTATTTTTGTGCAACCTTCAGTGCAAGTGTCATTCCAGCTTATGTTATGCCACTACATATATGACTATGGTCAGTGGCTGTCTTGTGACCCAGTCAATTGGCCCAGTCAATTGTTCTAAATTCTTGTAGGCTTCAGACGGTGTAACAGATAACATGATTAAACTAGGATGAACAGAAACAATGTTAAATGTGAAACAGACACATACCCAAATTAAATACTCCAAACACTACAGTGTAAAACAGAAAGTGCGCGTCTTTGCACAACAATCAAACATTAAATCTACATAACACATAGGCTGCCACACCACATTCATTACTCAGTAAATAAAGCATCTCGGGATCTGTGCTGTTTGGTTGAAAAATTACACATTTTAGTGGGACAGGAGGGCACTCCTACACACTGCTGCGACACGATCATAAACCTTGCACCTGAAACAGCACAATGGATTCGCCACAAAAGCTCTTACAGTATAACTGATCAATTCTAACATGACTGTCAGGTAAAGACAACTCAAAGGACTGACAGTGACTCCTGTTTCACCACACTCACCACCAGGTCTGCATCGCACCAAACGGTGGGCGTCACAAACACCAGAAAGCAACTTCAATTGCTCCACCTCCACATTTAACACTACCCCAGAAAATACTCCTTTCAATGGTGCCCTGTTAAGAGTAAAGCAAGAAGCAGGTGTTGACCCAAGTTGCGTGACATGGAGCGTACCCTAAACGTACCCTAAACGTACCCCCGGGAAAAATACTGTACCCCTAACCATATCCTTTTTTCTGAGAAGTGTGAAGCCAGTAAAAGGGATATGAAAACCGTTTGATTGTCGTATTAGCTTATCAATAAAATGCACACATGCTTGTGCCCATTAAATCTGTATTCAGTTTGTTCAGGTGAATGACAGAAGTTCTGCATGCTTCATGCTTTTTTGCATAATTAAGCCACGAATTCTGTGGGAGTCCCTGCAACCTTCAATCCCAAGTCAAGCACGAACAACCACAATAATTGTCTGATCACGATTCCATGATTGCTGGCAAATTACCAACGTAACAGTTGCCTGCATCTTAGCCCGAGTCAGAACTACATAATAGTGTGGCTTCGAATATAGGCAGAAATAAATTACTTCTTTCTTCACGGAAGTTTCTCAATCTTACATATGAATGAACCGAAAGGTAATGTTTAAACCAATTAAATATAATCTTTCATTGCTTTTAAAAGCGGGACCCACTTGTATAGGGAGCCTACCAGATAAGGCTACATTGTCCTTTGTAGAACATGGTGCTTGTAACGGCAGGATAGTGGGTTCGATTCCCTGGACCACTCGTATGTAAAATGTATCCACGCATGACTATATATCACTAGCCACTTTAAACAATGCTACCTAATATAATGTTTACATACCCTACATTATTCATCTCATATGTATATGTATATACTGTACTCTATATCATCTACTGCATCTTTATGTAATACATGTATCACTAGCCACTTTAACTATGCCACTTTGTTTACATACTCATCTCATATGTATATACTGCACTCAATACCATCTACTGTATCTTGCCTATGCCGCTCTGTACCATCACTCATTCATATATCTTTATGTACATATTCTTTATCCCCTTACACTTGTGTCTATAAGGTAGTAGTTTTGGAATTGTTAGCTAGATTACTTGTTGGTTATTACTGCATTGTCGGAACTAGAAGCACAAGTATTTCGCTACACTCGCATTAACATCTGCTAACCATGTGTATGTGACAAATAAAATTTGATTTGATTTTGATTTGAGTTGCTTTGGATAAAAGCATCTGCTAAATGGTATATACAGTGCATTCAGAAAATATGAATGTACAATTGACTTAATCTTCATTTTGCTATGTTAAAGACTGAATTCATCCATCTACACACGATACCCCATAAAAATGAAAATGCAAGTATATTGAAAATGTAATACAGAAATATATAATTTACACAAGTATTCACACCACTGAGTCAATACATGTTAGAATCACATCTGTCAGCGATCACAGCTGTGAGTCTTTCTAGGGAAGTCTCTAAGAGCTTTGCACACCTGGATTGTACAATATTTGTACATTATTCTTTTTTTAATTCTTCAAGCTCTGTCAAAGTTGGTTGTTGATCATTGAAAGACAGCCATTTTCAAGTCTTGCAATAGATGTACAAGCAGAATTGTGTCAAAACTGTAACTAGGCCACTCAGGAACAATCCATGTAATCTTGGTAAGTAAAAATATCTAAAAAGATATTCCACTTTGACATTATGGGGTATTGTGATGTCATTATGGGGTATTGTGTGTAGACCAGTGACACAAAATCTCAATGTAATCCATTTTGAATTCAGGCTGTAACACAAAAAAATCTGGAACAAGTCAAGAGGTGTGAATACTTTCTGAAGGCCCTGTAATATTTATATTATATTGATGAGCTTTGGGTTTGTGCCGAAGTAGCCTAGATTTGGTAAAAAGTGAGAACCACTTGTCTACAAAGGCTTAGGACCTCCTCTTTTTCTATCCTCCTCTATCTTGCTATCTAACTCCCTCACCCTCTCACCCTCCCTCCCTCTCACCCTCCCTTCCTCCCTCCCTCTCACTCTCCCTCCATCTCACTCTCCCTCCCTCTCACCCTGTCTCCCTCTCACCCTCTCACCCTCCCTCTCACCCTCTCACTCTCCCTCCCTCTCACCCTCTCACCCTCTCATCCTCCCTCTCACCCTCTCACCCTCCCTCTCACCCTCCCTCCCTCTCACCCTCTCATCCTGTCTCCCTCTCACCCTCCCTTCCTCTCACCCTCCCACCCTCTCACTCTACCTCCCTCTCACCATCTCATCCTCCCTCTCACCCTCTCACTGTCCCTCCCTCTCACCCTCTCACCCTCCCTCTCACCCTCTCACTCTCCCTCCCTCTCACCCTCTCACCCTCTCATCCTCCCTCTCACCCTCTCACCCTCTCACCCTCCCTCCCTCTCACCCTCTCATCCTGTCTCCCTCTCACCCTCCCTTCCTCTCACCCTCTCACCCTGTCTCCCTCTCACGCTCTCACCCTCTCATGACCAAAATAAATCCCACAGATATAACTGAAGTATAGACTACCGATCGCTGTCCATGGTGTTGAAATTGCGACATGCCTATGCGATTGCATAGCTTAACTTTGCTTTAGCTAAAGAATAAATGTTTATCGGTAGGTCTATTTGGTCGTTATTTTCTCATGTTAAAAGCCTAACATTTCACAAATCTATACACAGTGTTGCAATGCTGCCATTTTAGACTGCTGGCTGGCAGCAGTAATGTAAATACTTGTTCAGTAATTAAAGTTAGAAATTCAAACATTGCAGATTGTAAAATAAATGTTTGATGCAGCAGCATACTAATCAGCTACTTATTGATTTAAAAATATATACAGACAACTGTCCTGTACAGGCAATCTGAACCTGCATGACATGAGCCGTCCTCGTGCTCTCTCCCAGCTTGGATAGAAAGTTGTGAGTAAAACCAGTCTATTAATAACAAATAGTACACTGAACAAAAAATATAAAGGCATCATGCAACAATTTCAAAGATTTGACTGAATAACAGTTTTTTTTATAAGGAAATCAGTCAATTGAAATCAATTCATTAGGCCCTAATCTATGGATTACACATGACTGGGGATACAGATATGCATCGGTTGGTCACAGATACCTTTAAAGAAAAGGTAGGGGTGTGGATCAGAAAAACAGTCAGTATCTGGTGTGACCACCATTTGCCTCATGCAGCGTAACATGTCTCCTTGGCATAGAGTTGACCAGGCTGTTGATTGTGGTCTGTGGAATGTTGTTCAACTCCTCTTCAATGGCTGTGTGAAGTTGCTGGATATTGGCGGGAACTGGAACACGCTGTCGTTCACGTCAATCCAGAGCATCCCGAACATGATCAATGGGTGACATGTCTGGTGAGTATGCAGGCCTTGGAAGAACTGGGACATTTTCAGCTTCCTGGAATTGTGTACAGATCCTTGCAACATGGGGCCGTGCATTATCATGCTGAAACATTAGGTGATGGCGGTGGGTGAATGGCTGCAACACAATCTCACACTCAATTTGTGCAAATATGTCCAAAAAGTATTTCAGCAGGTTTTGTGAGTTTTTGTGGCTTAATCTGTGTGAAAATGCACACATTTGTATGAGACTTAATTCGTAAGAAAATAAAAGAAAATTGTACGACTTCCTTCACAGGAAAATAACATTTTGGGGGGAAATCTTTGGAACAATAATTGGAAAGTTATTGGAACAATATATTTGTGGCAATGGTGTTCTACATTTCCTTTTCTTGTGTCCCACATGTATTTATATATAAATAATAACATGTTAACAACCAAACATTGTTAATCAACTAGGTTGTAAGCGAAAAAACTTATAATACAATAGTAGCCTGAGGTAAAAAATAAAATAAAAAAATAATACCAATGTTGTTTTCTATGCTTGTTTCTGTTTAATACTTTGTGATACTGGTGTTATGTTGGATTTTATGAGGGTTGCCAGATTTGAGTAAAAATCAGTATTTGTCCGTTTTCTTTTGTGATCTCGATTAAGGTATTTTGGGGGGGAATGGGGATACATTTCCTCAATGGGAAATTAATTCCTCAATAAATGTGGGGAAACAGAAGACCTGCAACAACAAAAAAATCTGTTGGTTTGTGCAACTATAACGAGTCTGGACAATATGATCAATTAAGCCATATCTATAACGAGTCTGGACTATGATCAATTAAGCCATATCTATAACGAGTCTGGACTATGATCAATTAAGCCATATCTATAACGAGTCTGGACTATGATCAATTAAGCCATACCTATAACGAGTCTGGACTATGATCAATTAAGCCATATCTATAACGAGTCTGGACTATGATCAATTAAGCCATATCTATAACGAGTCTGGACTATGATCAATTAAGCCATATCTATAACGAGTCTGGACTATGATCAATTAAGCCATATCTATAACGAGTCTGGACTATGATCAATTAAGCCATATTTATAACGAGTCTGGACTATGATCAATTAAGCCATATCTATAACGAGTCTGGACTATGATCAATTAAGCCATATCTATAACGAGTCTGGACTATGATCAATTAAGCCATATCTATAACGAGTCTGGACTATGATCAATTAAGCCATATCTATAACGAGTCTGGACAATGATCAATTAAGCCATATCTATAACGAGTCTGGACTATGATCAATTAAGCCATATCTATAACGAGTCTGGACTATGATCAATTAAGCCATATCTATAACGAGTCTGGACTATGATCAATTAAGCCATATCTATAACGAGTCTGGACTATAATCAATTAAGCCATACCTAGTAGAAAATTGTAAAAAATAAAGAAAAACTCTTGAATGAGTAGGTGTGTCCAAACATGACTATATACCAGAGATAAGGGACTGTTGATATTGCAACCACACAACTCAAACGCTGGTTCACCAGTATAAACGTTGTTGAAGCCCTCGAACTGTTGTCTGTTAAAGATCATCAGCTGTTTACATCTGCCAACGTATTGGCAGTCCAGTATCCATAAGATCTGTCCCCAGAGCTTCCTATACAGTTAATCTCTCTCCGTAGCGTGTTGCCTGGCAATTGAGGAGAATGATAGGCTCAATTAAAGATGCTACAGAACTGCTGTATTTTAAGCACAACTCCTTTCTGCCCAGTTTCCCTGGCGTTGCTACGGTAATCAAGCTGTTTTTTACCATCCCTGTATCTATCGCTTCGGGAGGATAAATTGTTTTCTAAACAAAAACTAATCTGATATGCGCTTCAGAACACCTGAGTAAGCTCCACTCATTGCATTGGCGCCATCGTTCCATGCCCACTGCATTTGTTCACTGATATCCCCTCATACATTCAATCAGTTCCTTGTTTCCTTTTCACTTCTTCAGTCACATTCCCAAAGCCCAAGAAACAAACAATTAGCTTCCTAGTACATATGGAAATTAAAAATGTTAATTCATGACTTTTTGGAGGGTTACTGTCAAAATTATTTATTCAATTAAAAAAGGCCCATGGGCCACCAGAGCTTGTTCCTCCATAACTTATATTTCAGATAAGCCTAGTTTGGGTGGCTACTACTGGCTATATGTCTAAAGATAAGCGGCTATAACATTGCTTTGCCTTCAATATTATGGGATGAAGATGTATTCTGGTGAAGTTATTACCATATTTGTGAGGAATAACAGGGCTACCCGTCTGGCAACGAGCCCAGTGCAGGCAGAACATGCTTTTTACATCCGATCCTGCTAGTGCTACAAGTAGGTCTTATGATTCTGTTTGCTCTGGACTCCAGAGAAGTGACATGATATATCCCTAGTTGATATTGGCTGACTTTCAGCTCCAAATGCAGGTGTAAAACGCAGATTATTTCTGTCGCCTGTTTTGCGTTTCGAAAATGCATCACCGTTTATGCCTGTAATGACAGGCTACATTTGCTCAGTAATTGTGTGCGCATGTATGCAAGTGCACACGTGCATGTGCGTGCGCAAGGGTCTGCGATTTGTAGGCTACAACTCCTTTTTGGGGGTGGTGTGACAAAATAAAATTGAAAAACACTGCCAGGAAGTACCAGTGACTTGCTCAATACGGAAGTGGTCAGATGCTACACTACAGGACTGTTTTGCTGGCGCAGACTGGAATATGTTCCAGGATTCATCCAATGGCAATGAGGAATACACCACCTCAGTCATCGGCTTCATCAAGTGTATGTACATATCCCAACCAGAAGCCATGGATTACAGGCAACATCCGCATTGAGCTAAAGATTAGAGCTGCCGCTTTCAAGGAACGGGAGACTAATCCGGAAGCTTATAAGAAATCCCAATATGCCCATCAGACGAACCATCAAACAAGCAAAGCGTCAATACAGGATTAAGATTGAATCTTACTACACCGGCTCTGATGCTCGTCAGATGTGGCAGGGCTTGAAAACTATTACGGACTACAAAGGGAAACCCAAACGCGAGCTGCCCAGTGACGCAAGCCTACCAGACGAGCTAAATGCCTTTTATGCTCGCTTCGAGGCAAGCAACACTGAAGCATGCACGAGAGCACCAGCTGTTCTGGATGGCTGTGTGATAACGCTCTCGGTAGCCGATGTGAACAAAACCTTTATTAAACAGGTCAACATTCACAAAGCCGCCGGGCCAGATGGATTACCAGGACGTGTACTCAAAGCATGCGCAGACCGACTGTCAAGTGTCTTCACTGACATTTTTCTTTCCCTGACCGAGTCTGTAATACCCACATGTTACAAGAAGACCACCATAGTCCCTGTGCCCAAGGAAGCGAAGGTAACCTGCCTAAATGATTACCACCACGTGGCACTCACGTCGGTAGCCATGAAGTGCTTTGAAAGGCTGGTCATGGCTCACATCAACAGCATCCTCCCGGACACCCTAGACCCACTCCAATTCGCATACTGCCCCAACAAATCCACCGATGACGCAATCTCAATCGCACTCCACACTGCCCTTTCTCACCAGGACAAAAGGAACACGTACGTGAGAATGCTGTTCATCGACTACAGCTCAGCGTTCAACACTATAGTGCCCAAGAAGCTCAGCACTAAGCTAAGGACTCTGGGACTAAACACCTCCCTCTGCAACTATATCCCGGACTTCCTGATGGGCCGCCCTCAGGTGGTAAGAGTAGGAAACAACACGTCTGCCACGCTGATCCTTAACACTAGGACCCCTCGGACGTGTGTACTTAGTCCCCTCCTGTATTCCCTGTTCACCCACGACTGCGTAGCCAAACACGACTCCAACACCATCATTAAGTTTTCTGACAACACAACAGTGGTAGGCCTGATCACTGACAACGATGAGACGGCCTATAGGGAGGAGGTCAGAGAACTGGTAGTGTTGTGCCAGGACAACTTCTCTCCCTCAATGTGAGCAAGACAAAGGAGCTGATCGTGGACTACAGGAAAAGAAGGGCCGAACAGGCCCCCATTAACATCGACGAGGCTGTAGTGGAGCGGGTCGAGAGTTTCAAGTTCCTTGGTGTCCACATCCCCAACAAACTATCATGGTCCAAACATACCAAGACAGTCATGAAGAGGACACGACAAAACCTTTTCCCCCTCAGGAGACTGAAAAGATTTGGCATGGTCCCCCAGATCTTTAAAAGGTTCTACAGCTGCACCATCAAGAGCATCCTGACCGATTGCATCACCGCCTGGTATGGCATCTGCTCGGCATCTGACCGTAAGGCTCTACAGAGGGTAGTGCGAACAGCCCAGTACATCACTGGGACCAAGCTTCCTGCCATCCAGGACCTCTACCCTAGGCGGTGTCAGAGGAAGGCCCCAAAAAATGTCAGAGACTCCAGTCACCCAAGTTATAGAATGTTATACAGCAAGCAGAACCGGAGTATTGCCTCCTTATGATTATTCTTATTGTGTTACTTTTTATTTTAGCCTACTTGGTAAATATTTTCTTCTTCTTGAACTGCACTGTTGGTTAAGGGCTTGTAAGTAACCATTTCATGGTAAAGTCTACACTTGTTGTATTCGGCGCATGTGTCAAATACAGTTTGAAAAGTGGCAACTTTACACTATACATGATAGTGGCAACAAATGGAGTTGGGTTGGATATAGTCATGGTAGGATACAGTATTTCTTACAATCTATTTTGACTGGAATTGTGTTGGTCTTTGTTAATAAGTGCAGTCTTTTTTACAGTTCAAAATAGTTTCGGAAAATGCGTTACTCATCAGATTGTGCCGCTCTCCCCTCTTCTTGTAATAATTGCTCAACAAGTCTGTGTTTTTTGTTTTTTGGGGGGGTGTGCCCCTTTTTTTGAGCACATACCCCCCCCAAAAGGTCTGTGCACGGCCCTACTCATGACAGAGAGACACGCGCAGAGAGTGAGAAATATACCAACCGTGTGCGCACACACTCACACCGCTCATGGAGACGCTCCAGTTCTCCAGTGACCTGAAGCTGTTACCTCCGCTGGAAAGTGGAATCGGAACTTCGCCGTAAGCAAAGAGGCGAGCCGCAAGCTCACAGAGAAACACAATCAAGCGAACGTTATTGTTGTACCAACTCGGAGACAGGCGACCACAGCTCCACTCTTTATATCTGAGTAGCCTACATCATCCGTGGATAAATAAAGACCATAGAATAACATTAACGTTCGATAAAGGTAAGTGATGGTCCGTTTCTTCTTAGAGCTATTTTCAACCATACGTATTTTCAGCAACGATACTTATAAGCAGAATCACAAGTTTGTAGTGCGTGCCCTTTTAAGCTCTCCACTGCTTGGCTTGTGTCCAACTGTCCATTCCATAGCATTATCATGAGAGCTTCCCTATACACAAAAGCCATGTACGGAAGCTAAAATTGTTTTTTTAAGAGATAAAAAAAATGCACGTAGAACACAGATGACAATAATCTAAGTATCATTCATTGATAGTATATTGTAGGCTGTAGTTGATCGGTCTGTGATTTATAAATATAAATAAATTGTGTAACTTTTGAAGCCATGTGCAGATTATCATAAATGACTAAAAACAAATAAACACATCTATGACACATTATAATGTACTGACATTTTGTTTGGAACATGGCTATTTTCACAACCGAGCTGGCAATCGAACCGACTCTTATGATCCTTTGGGCAATGGTTATGCGTGATTATGCAATATACCATGCCTTAAAACGTTCTGTCGGTAGAGACGCATATTGACAAGAGGGTTTACAAGCTTGAGTGTTATTTCTAGTTTGACATTAGTTTCACATCTGACTGTGAAATGAAAAGACTTCACTCATTTGCATGGATTTGAATTGCGCCAGGCAATGAATTGGGCGCTTGCACGCACTCTTCAGGCCAGACTCGCAGGCTACACACAACCAGATCGCAGGCAACACACAGCCAGAGCGCAGGCAACACACAGCCAGAGCGCAGGCCACACACAACCAGATCGCAGGCCACACACAACCAGATCGCAGGCCACACACAACCAAATCTCAAGCTACACACAAGTATTGATGCATCTGTCTGTCATATGGAAAGTTTTTTTTGTAAAAATGTATTCATGTGAAACAAATTTCAGAAGTGCAAACTTTGCACCTGTGGTTTTCTGAATAGCACACTATTACCTTTGACCTTTATTTCAAATGTTCTACTTCCTTAAACTTTTTTTTAATCCCCATTAGGCAACAATAACATGTGCAGAACATGCATAACATATGCATTTGATAAATCAGTTTAGTGTCAGTTTTGAATCTCTGATGTTTTGAGGCCCTAAGACCTGGTCAGCAGTGGTTAATGATAACTCTAATTTGCAATGCGGTGGACTATGCTACGTGTGTCATTTCCATAGATTTGAATAGATATGGTTTTCCATATTGCCGGGAGCAGGTGAAACTAGCATCACTAGCCTTACACCTTACTTGCCTTTATATTGTTGGAGGAAAGGAGAAATTAACTGCGTTCAAAGGCTCCCTCAAATTGGAGACGTTTAACCTGTCGTCTCTGGCGACAAGGGTTGGAAAATCAATCAAGGATACTAAAAAAAAATCATGGTGGCTGAGCCACACACACACACACGCACACGCACACGCACACAAAGAGAAAAAATACATGCGCACATACATGCACACACAAACACAGACACACGCACATAAATACACGCAAGCTAACTTGGACAGGAAACAAGCGAATTAGTCTTTATAATATAATAACATTTGAGTTTATTCATGTTATCTATCTGCAAATAGTTTGATCAACGCAACCGTACAGCCTTTCTAATGATGACACCCCCACAGAGAATTTTAGACAGGGTCTTTTGTTTCAATAGAAAATGGCACCAAACACGTATATGCTCCTTTGATCCCCCACTCCAGTTCTTTTTGTTTGTCCCACTCACACCTCGCGGATGAGAAGGGTACGCGCTAACAAGGGCTCTGATGTCGGCAGGGTGTGCTGCATTTGTAATTGGATTATAGTCTAATCACAATAATAAAGTGTGCAATATAAGCGCCATTGCCAGCCCACATTAGTTGGAGAAATTCTCCTTTTAATTCATTGTCTTCTATCACGGAGACACTGTATAAATTGTTCCACATTTTGTTACATTACAGCCTTGTTCTAAAATGTATTACGTTGTTTTCCCCCCTCAATCTACATACAATACCCTACAATGACGAAGCAAAAAAAAATATATATATTTTGCAAATGTATTAAAAAAACGGAAATATCACATTTACTATTCAGACCCTTTACTCAGTACTTGGTTGAAGCACCTTTGGCAGCGATTACAGCTTCAAGTATTTTTGGGTCTGATGCTACAAGCTTGGCACATCTGTATTTGGGGAGTTTCTCCCATTATTTTCTGCAGATCCTCTCAAGCTCTGTCAGGTTGGATGGGGAGAGTCGCTGCACAGCTATTTTCAGGTCTTTCCAGAGATGTTCGATTGGTTTCAAGTCCGGGCTCTGGCAGGGCCACTCAAGGACATTCAGAGACTTGCCCCAAAGCCACTCCTGCATTTTCTTGGCTGTGTGCTTAGGGTCGTCCTTCTCCCTCGAATGCTCAGTTTGGCCGGGCGGCCAGCTCTAAAAACAATCTTGGTGGTTCCATAACTTCTTCCATTTAAGAATGAGAGAAGCTACTGTGTTCTTGGGGAACTTCAATGCTTTTTTTTAGTACCCTTCCATAGATCTGTGCCTCGAGACAATCCTGTCTCAGAGCTCTACGGACAATTCCGATGACCTCATGGCTTGGTTTTTGCACTGACATGCAATGTCAACTGTGGGACAGTAATATAGACAGGTGTGTGCCTTTCCAAATCATTAATCAATCAAAATCAATTGAATTTACCACAGGTGGACTCCAATAAAGTTGTAGGAACAACTCAAGGATGATCAATGGAAACTTTGAGTCTTTGGAAATTTCGAGTCTCATAGCAAAGTGTCTGAATACTTATGTAAATAAGGTATTTCCGTTTTTTTATATATATATATATATATATATATACATTTGTAAAAATGTCTAAAAACCTGTTTCGCTTTGTCATTATGGGGTATTGTGTGTAGATTGATGAGGAAAACATGTATTTTCATCCATTTTAGAATAAGGCTCTAACGTAACAAAATGTGGAAAAAGTCAAAGGGTCTGAATACTTACCGAATACATTGTACATCTATAAACAAACCAATTAGGGGCCAGGGTGAGAATGGCTATGGGTCAATTAGAAGCCAGGATTAGCATGGCCATGGGCCAATTAGAGGCCTGGATTAGAATGGCTATGAGCCAATTAGAGGCCAGGATGAGAATGTCTATAGGCCAGGATGAGAATGTCTATAGGCCTATTAGAAGCCAGGATTAGTATGACAGTGATAGCATGAAGGGGCAGGTTGGACCATGTGGTGAACATTCTTTCTAGAAGTGCATTCGGCTCTTTAGTCACCACAGTCAGGATATTTGTTTAACGCCCCTTTCGAATAAGAGCTTCGTTGACATGTGGTTGATATTTAGTCATCCCTATTGACATAGTGTTGATTCTTGGCAGAGATCTATGTGCTGACTGAATTGGAATGTCAAGCCAGCTTCTTTACTGTAACCTTGATGAGACTATGTTATGTGTGATGAGTTATGCATCTTAATTCTGGGCCTGGTTGATCCTAAGATACGGGAGCATTGGCTGGGTGCTTGGGGCTGTGTAACAGGTACTGTACATAAACCTGTGGTGACTTTGATTATGTGGATCTCAGAATCTGTCACTGTTGTGGGCTCGGCTCCTGCCTCAAACACTTATGTCACAGCTGGCTCTCTTGGGCTATAGTACTGCACACGCACACGCACGCACACACACACACACACACACACACACACACACACACACACACACACACACACACACACACACACACACACACACACACACACACACACACACACACACACACACACACATCCAATTGCCCACTCACCATTCATACCCTCTTGAGTATGGCACTCATTTCCATAAAATATGTCCTGTTTTTGGCCCTTTCCTCCACATAGATCCCTTCCAGCCCCCTATAGACCATCCAATCCAACCCAGTTTGGTCACAACTGGCTCCCTAAGGTTATTCTTTGTTATTAGGACTGGGCAAAACAATAGACACATCCTTACGCTATCAACACCCACTGGCACTTTGGAGTATGGCACTTTTTCATAAAAGACATCTTGATTATTGACCGCCCACCATGTCTCCGTGGCAACAGCTGGGGGGGGGGGGGGGGGGTGTGTGCAGTAGATTAGTCACCCCACCAAACACACACATGTGCACGCACGTTTACACACAGACACAAACACACACTAGCATTAGGACTGATGATGGCTCTGATGGTTACCAGACGTCCAAACGATCAGATACGATAACCCAGAGCATTAGGAAGCATGGAAAAGAGTGACTCTGTGTAGTTTGATGGCTGTGACGATCCCGTGCTGCAATGAGTTTGAACATGGCACTGGTAACAGTGTTAATAAATAGCCCATTGCTGCATGAACTACAGTGCACGTTCCGCGTTGAAGTGTTTACTGAAAGCTGCTTTGGCCGAAAGCATCTGATTATTAATGGGACTGTGGATCCGTTTTTTTTGTTGCCTTCATTCAGGTCAAGTGTGGAGAACAGTGTGTGTACACTTTTGTTCCAGCTCAGCTTTAACACACATGTGATTCAACTAATCATGTTGTAAAATGGAAGACAACACTTAGCTGATGGTTTTATTTCAGGTGGGTTAGTGATGGGCTTGTGATGATGTTTATTCCTGTCCATCTTCCGGTTTTCTCTTCTCCCTGGCACCTAATTGATCGGTTTACCCTCATCGATTTGCCAATCACTCACTTTCCCATGTCGAAATGGTTAGTAATTGACTAAAAGAATAAGACTGTACTTGTTACCATGTTCACATGTATTTTAGTGAAAGTTTAAACAAAATACTACATAAAAAAAATGTATAAATTAACATAAAAATAAAACTTTCCTAGGGATGAGGTGGAAGATGGGGTTGTTCTAAAAATGGTCAATTGTATTGTTTTTCATTGATTATACCGATTGATTGACTCAATGAAAACAATTGTTCACAAAAAAAAAAAAATAATCGTTTTCCAACCAAAGTAAAAATGTGGAAGTGAATATGGAGAGACTTGTTGGATGTTCGGAACAAAATTTATGTTTTTTTCCCAGCTGTTCTCAGTGCCGCTTAGTTTTATGAAATATCTTTATCTTGGATGAAATGCATCGTTTTGAAAGAAACACACACACACACACTGTGCTAGTGATTTTCCATTCCTGACTGAAACTAGAACTCAAAGGGGAATAAGGCTACAACTGTTCCCTTATTGTCACCGAACCAGAACAATTTCATTTTAATGTTGAACATGTTAAACCTGAATTATTTACATTCCCAGCAGCAGTTGCATCCTTGTTCCTGGTGTCAGACAGAGTAGGGTGAAGTTCACTGATCTTGGGTCAGTTTAGCATTTCTCCCACTAATGGTTAAGGTTAGGATTGGGGGAGAGGAAGCTGATCCTAGATCTGTACTTAGGGGAAACTTCACCCCGGAGCATGTCAGACATTATGCTCCAACTCACGCCCTCATCTTCTCTATAAAAAGAATGCTCGTTTGAATGAACATTCTTCTTGCCATGAGTCGAGCAGTGAAGACTGTAGCACAGACAGAAAAAGATTAAGTAAAGTATACATCATTTAGACACACAAGGTTCATTTTAGGACACAGCAAAAATCTAAATGGTGTGGTTGGGCTTTGAACCGGCTACCCCCATAGCGCCACCTGCTGTAATGGAGGATATTTCCAAAATGTTAGGTAAACGTTAGATAACATTCTCATTCAATTATTTAACCTTTATTTAACTATTCAAGTCAGTTAAGAACAAATTCTTATTTATAATGACGGCTTACCAAGAGCACAATCTAATGATACTGTGATATCATGCAGCAGACATTACCTGAACTAAAGCTTTCCCATAACCTTTTGTAAACATTCTTGCAACACATTGCCAATTTGCTGAGAGTATTTTGTTGGTGCATGAGCAGAATCAGGCCCTGTAGCATTCATTGGCAAATGAGAAATGAAAATACGCAAGTGTACATTGGCTGTGTTTACACAGGCAGCCCAATTCTGATCTCCGACCAATTGGCCTTTTGACCAATCAGATCAGATATTGTTCCATCAGTTAGTCAAAAGATCAGAACTGGGCTGCCTGTGTAAACGCAGCCTTAATGACTGTCACAGAAAGGCCCAATTCCAAACCAATCATTCATTACTTGCCCCGGGTTTGTGCTGTCTTGCCAACTCCTATGATGAGACTCACAGCTAAAAACGGAATTGGATAGGAATCAGGAGTATGGTACTAGATAGACTTTCCCAATTACAGTTATTCTTTGGCAGATCAAAAAGGGTCTTAGGTGGTGGGCGTGGCAATGAGCATGGCCCCTCCCCCCCCCATGCTCCCCATGAGCATGATTGGCTGTCATTAAGCTCCATCTTGGCACTGTATTTTTTTGCATTTTTTAAAGACATTTTCATGCAATTCTACACATTTCTCCATGGAGCTGAAATTTTTTTTTTTCAGCATCAATGCTAATTTCTTGTAATTCTACACATTTTGCCATGAAGCTGAAATAAAATGTTACAGTTTCAAAGCTAATTTCCTGCAATTTCATACATTTTGCCATGGCTAATGCTGTGTTCTTTTGCTCAAACTGTCTAGCTTTTATTTAGGTGATTGTTAGTTCTCAAGGATCATATATAGCAGCATAATTTGTATCTAGTTAGTGGTTTAAGTTTACACTGAAAGTATTTTTCCATCTCTAAAATAAATGTATGCAACCCGAAAAAAAAAAAAACGATTAGAAAGATCCCTGCCAATATTGTTCACACCTGTTAAGCCCTTGGGACTAGTTGTAGGGATGTTTGGTTTGTAACGGGACCGTACTTTATGGCTTTGTTACTGTACTGAGAAAATGTCCGCCTTTCTTTTTGTTTTGGTTTGGGTGAAGGCGAGGCTTACTGACGGGATGACAGAAGTGATGAACACCTGTGATCCGACGGTGGGAGACTTCACTGTCGGAGGTGCCCCAGCAGACGAGGGCATATCCTTTCAGGTGGGACTAATTCAAACAGACACAACAAAAACTAAAACCAACAACACACACTACAGCACAACATAAGAATCGTGTACATGCACAAACAAATGATGAGCAACATGTGCACACACACACACACACGCGCGCGCGCACACACACACACACACACACACACACACACACACACACACACTAGACACACACACACACATACTCCATGTCACTCTCTCAGATCTCTCTCTTCTCCTCTCTCCTTCCCTGTAGACCCATGACAAGTGCAAATGTCCCTCCATTGCTCTAAACTGACAGCAAGGCTATTTCTGACTGCACCTCCATCACAGCCTCCCCTTTCATCCCCCTCTCATCCTCTGGAAAAAAATCCCATCTGATTTCTGCTAACTTTTTACAGTGAAGACCCAGTAACTTCAAAGACCCAGTGACTTCAAACTCAGTGACTTCAAACTCAGTGACTTCAAAGACCCAGTGACTTCAAACTCAGTGACTTGTTTGACCCAGTGACTTCAAACTCAGTGACTTCAAAGACCAAGTGACTTCAAACTCAGTGACTTGTTTGATCCAGTGACTTCAAAGACCCAGTGACTTGTTTGACCCAGTGACTTCAAACTCAGTGACTTCAAACTCAGTGACTTGTTTGACCCAGTGACTTCAAAGACCCAGTGACTTGTTTGACCCAGTGACTTCAAACTCAGTGACTTCAAACTCAGTGACTTGTTTGACCCAGTGACTTCAAAGACCCAGTGACTTGTTTGACCAAGTGACTTCAAACTTCAGTAATCCCCCCCCCCCCCCCACACAGTGGTGTTATGGAAGTAATCCCCCCCCCCCCCCCCACAGTGGTGTTATGGAAGTAATCCCCCCCCCCCCCCCCACAGTGGTGTTGTGGAAGTAATCCCCCCCCCCCCCACACAGTGGTGTTATGGAAGTAATCCCCCCCCCCCCCCCACAGTGGTGTTATGGAAGTAATCCCCCCCCCCCCCCCCACAGTGGTGTTGTGGAAGTAATCCCCCCCCCCCACACACAGTGGTGTTTTGGAAGTAATCCCCCCCCCCCCCCCCCACAGTGGTGTTTTGGAAGTAATCCCCCCCCCCCCCACAGTGGTGTTTTGGAAGTAATCCCCCCCCCCACACAGTGGTGTTATGGAAGTAATCCCCCCCCCCACACAGTGGTGTTATGGAAGTAATCCCCCCCCCCCACACAGTGGTGTTATGGAAGTAATCCCCCCCCACCCCCCCCCACACAGTGGTGTTATGGAAGTAATCCCCCCCCACACAGTGGTGTTTTGGAAGTAATCCCCCCCCCCACACAGTGGTGTTATGGAAGTAATCCCACCCCACACAGTGGTGTTATGGAAGTAATCCCCCCCCCCCCCCCCACAGTGGTGTTATGGAAGTAACCCCCCCCCCCCAGACAGTGGTGTTATGGAAGTACCCCCCCCCCCCACACAGTGGTGTTATGGAAGTAATCCCCCCCCCCCCCCCACACAGTGGTGTTTTGGAAGTAATTCCCCCCCCCCCCTACACAGTGGTGTTATGGAAGTAATCCCCCCCCCCCACACAGTGGTGTTATGGAAGTAATCCCCCCCCCCCACACAGTGGTGTTTTGGAAGTAATCCCCCCCCCCCCCCCCCACAGTGGTGTTTTGGAAGTAATCCCCCCCCCCCCACACAGTGGTGTTATGGAAGTAATCCCCCCCCCCCACACAGTGGTGTTTTGGAAGTAATCCCCCCCCCCCCCCCACAGTGGTGTTATGGAAGTAACCCCCCCCCACCCACACAGTACAGTGGTGTTATGGAAGTACCCCCCCCCCCCCCCCCCCACACAGTGGTGTTATGGAAGTTCCCCCCCCCCCCCACAGTGGTGTTATGGAAGTAATCCCCCCCCCCCCACACAGTGGTGTTATGGAAGTAATCCCCCCCCCCCCCCCCCACACAGTGGTGTTATGGTAGTAATCCCCCCCCCCCACACAGTGGTGTTATGGAAGTAATCCCCCCCCCCCCCCACAGTGGTGTTATGGAAGTACCCCCCCCCCCCACAGTGGTGTTATGGAAGTACCCCCCCCCCCCCACAGTGGTGTTATGGAAGTAATCCCCCCCCCCCCCCCCACACAGTGGTGTTATGGTAGTAATCCCCCCCCCCCACACAGTGGTGTTATGGAAGTAATCCCCCCCCCCCCCCCACAGTGGTGTTATGGAAGTACCCCCCCCCCCCACAGTGGTGTTATGGAAGTACCCCCCCCCCCCCCACAGTGGTGTTATGGAAGTAATCCCCCCCCCCACACAGTGGTGTTATGGAAGTAATCCCCCCCCCCCCACACAGTGGTGTTATGGAAGTAATACCCCCCCCCCCCCCCCCCACACAGTGGTGTTATGGAAGTACCCCCCCCCCCCACACAGTGGTGTTATGGAAGTAATCCCCCCCCCCACACAGTGGTGTTATGGAAGTACCCCCCCCCCCCACACAGTGGTGTTATGGAAGTACCCCCCCCCCCCCCCCCACAGTGGTGTTATGGAAGTAATCCCCCCCCCCACACAGTGGTGTTTTGGAAGTAATCCCCCCCCCCCCCCCCACACAGTGGTGTTATGGAAGTAATCCCCCCCCCCCCCCCACACGGTGGTGTTATGGAAGTAATCCCCCCCCCCCCCCCACAGTGGTGTTATGGAAGTAACCCCCCCCCCCACACAGTGGTGTTATGGAAGTACCCCCCCCCCCCCCCACACAGTGGTGTTATGGAAGTAATCCCCCCACACACAGTGGTGTTTTGGAAGTAATCCCCCCCCCCCACACAGTGGTGTTATGGTAGTAATCCCCCCCCCCACACAGTGGTGTTATGGAAGTAATCCCCCCCCCCCCCACAGTGGTGTTATGGAAGTACCCCCCCCCCCCCACAGTGGTGTTATTGAAGTACCCCCCCCCCCCCACAGTGGTGTTATGGAAGTAATCCCCCCCCCCCCCCACACAGTGGTGTTATGGAAGTACCCCCCCCCCCCACAGTGGTGTTATGGAAGTAATCCCCCCCCCCCCCCCACACAGTGGTGTTATGGAAGTACCCCCCCCCCCACAGTGGTGTTATGGAAGTAATCCCCCCCCCACACAGTGGTGTTATGGAAGTACCCCCCCCCCCCCACACAGTGGTGTTATGGAAGTACCCCCCCCCCCCCCCCCCCCCACAGTGGTGTTATGGAAGTACCCCCCCCCCCCACAGTGGTGTTATGGAAGTACCCCCCCCCCCCCCCCACACAGTGGTGTTATGGAAGTACCCCCCCACAGTGGTGTAATGGAAGTACCCCCCCCCCCCACACAGTGGTGTTATGGAAGTAGCCCCCCCACACAGTGGTGTTATGGAAGTACCCCCCGCCCCACAGTGGTGTTATGGAAGTACCCCCCCCCCCCCCCCACAGGTGTGTTATGGAAGTACCCCCCCCCCCCCCCCCCACCACAGTGGTGTTATGGAAGTACCCCCCCCCCCACACAGTGGTGTTATGGAAGTAATCCCCCCCCACACAGTGGTGTTATGGAAGTACCCCCCCCCCCACACAGTGGTGTTATGGAAGTACCCCCCCCCCCCCCACACAGTGGTGATATGGAAGTACCCCCCCACACAGTGGTGTTATGGAAGTACCCCCCCCCCCCACAGTGGTGTTATGGAAGTAATCCCCCCCCCACACAGTGGTGTTATGGAAGTACCCCCCCCCCCCACACAGTGGTGTTATGGAAGTACCCCCCCCCCCCCCCCCCACAGTGGTGTTATGGAAGTACCCCCCCCCCCACAGTGGTGTTATGGAAGTACCCCCCCCCCCCCCCCCCCACACAGTGGTGTTATGGAAGTACCCCCCCACAGTGGTGTAATGGAAGTACCCCCCCCCCCACACAGTGGTGTTATGGAAGTAGCCCCCCCACACAGTGGTGTTATGGAAGTACCCCCCGCCCCACAGTGGTGTTATGGAAGTACCCCCCCCCCCCCCCACAGGTGTGTTATGGAAGTACCCCCCCCCCCCCCCCACCACAGTGGTGTTATGGAAGTACCCCCCCCCCCACACAGTGGTGTTATGGAAGTAATCCCCCCCCCACACAGTGGTGTTATGGAAGTACCCCCCCCCCCACACAGTGGTGTTATGGAAGTACCCCCCCCCCCCCCCCACACAGTGGTGATATGGAAGTACCCCCCCACACAGTGGTGTTATGGAAGTAATCCCCCCCACCCACACAGTGGTGTTATGGAAGTAATCCCCCCCCCACAGTGGTGTTATGGAAGTACCCCCCCCCCACTGTGGTGTTATGGAAGTACCCCCCCCCCCCCCCACAGTGGTGTTATGGAAGTAATCCCCCCCCCCAACACAGTGGTGTTATGGAAGTACCCCCCCCCCCACAATGGTGTTATGGAAGTACCTCCCCCCCACAGTGGTGTTATGGAAGTACCCCCCCCTCACACAGTGGTGTTATGGATGTACCCCCCCACAGTGGTGTCATGGAAGTACCCCCCCCCCACAGTGGTGTTTTGGAAGTACCCCCCCCCACAGTGGTGTTATGGAAGTACCCCCCCCACACAGTGGTGTTATGGAAGTACCCCCCCCCACACAGTGGTGTTATGGAAGTACCCCCCCCCCCCCCCACAGTGGTGTTATGGAAGTACCCCCCCCCCCACAGTGGTGTTATGGAAGTAATCCCCCCCCCCACACAGTGGTGTTATGGAAGTAATCCCCCCCCACACAGTGGTGTTATGGAAGTAATCCCACCCCACACACACACAGTGGTGTTATGGAAGTAATCCCCCCCCCCACACAGTGGTGTTATGGAAGTACCCCCCCCCCCACACAGTGGTGTTATGGAAGTACCCCCCCCCCCCCCACACAGTGGTGTTATGGAAGTAATCCCCCCCCCCCCACACAGTGGTGTTATGGAAGTAATCCCCCCCCCCCCCCACACAGTGGTGTTATGTAAGTAATCCCCCCCCCCCCACAGTGGTGTTATGGAAGTAACCCCCCCCCCCCCCACACAGTGGTGTTATGGAAGTACCCCTCCCCCCCCACACAGTGGTGTTTTGGAAGTAATTCCCCCCCCCCCACACAGTGGTGTTATGGTAGTAATCCCCCCCCCCCCACACAGTGTTGTTATGGAAGTAATCCCCCCCCCCCCCCCCCACAGTGGTGTTATGGATGTACCCCCCCCCCCCCCCACAGTGGTGTTATGGAAGTACCCCCCCCCCCCCCCCCCCCACAGTGGTGTTATGGAAGTAATCCCCCCCCCCCACACAGTGGTGTTATGGAAGTACCCCCCCCCCCCCCCACAGTGGTGTTATGGAAGTAATCCCCCCCCCACACAGTGGTGTTATGGAAGTACCCCCCCCCCCCCCCCACACAGTGGTGTTATGGAAGTACCCCCCCACAGTGGTGTAATGGAAGTACCCCCCCCCCACAGTGGTGTTATGGAAGTCCCCCCCCCCACACAGTGGTGTTATGGAAGTACCCCCCACCACACAGTGGTGTTATGGAAGTACCCCCCCCCCCCCCCCCCACAGTGGTGTTATGGAAGTACCCCCCCCCCCCCCACCACAGTGGTGTTATGGAAGTACCCCCCCCCCCCACACAGTGGTGTTATGGAAGTAATCCCCCCCCCACACAGTGGTGTTATGGAAGTACCCCCCCCCCCACACAGTGGTGTTATGGAAGTACCCCCCCCCCCCCCCCACACAGTGGTGATATGGAAGTACCCCCCCACACAGTGGTGTTATGGAAGTAATCCCCCCCCACCCACACAGTGGTGTTATGGAAGTAATCCCCCCCCCACAGTGGTGTTATGGAAGTACCCCCCCCCCACTGTGGTGTTATGGAAGTACCCCCCCCCCCCCCCCCCCACAGTGGTGTTATGGAAGTAATCCCCCCCCCCCCCACACAGTGGTGTTATGGAAGTACCCCCCCCCCCCCCACAATGGTGTTATGGAAGTACCTCCCCCCCACAGTGGTGTTATGGAAGTACCCCCCCCTCACACAGTGGTGTTATGGAAGTACCCCCCCACAGTGGTGTCATGGAAGTACCCCCCCCCCCCCCACAGTGGTGTTTTGGAAGTACCCCCCCCCACAGTGGTGTTATGGAAGTACCCCCCCCCCCCCCCCCCCCCCCCCACAGCGGTGTTATGGAAGTACCCCCCCCCACACAGTGGTGTTATGGAAGTACCCCCCCCCCCACACAGTGGTGATATGGAAGTACCCCCCCCACACAGTGGTGTTATGGAAGTAATCCCCCAACCCCCCCACACAGTGGTGTTATGGAAGTAATCCCCCCCCACACATTGGTGTTATGGAAGTACCCCCCCCCCCCACAGTGGTGTTATGGAAGTACCCCCCCCACAGTGGTGTTATGGAAGTAATCCCCCCCCCCCCCCTACACAGTGGTGTTATGGAAGTAATCCCCCCCACACAGTGGTGTTATGGAAGTAATCCCACCCCACACACACACAGTGGTGTTATGGAAGTAATCCCCCCCCACACAGTGGTGTTATGGAAGTAATCACAGTGGTCCTATGGAAGTTATCGCGCCCTGCACAAATTGTGTAATACATCCTCTCGTCGGCTCGAGCTCTTCAGAGGCCCGAGATGTTGAGATAGAAGTGACACTTGCGGCTTGCAGCTAATGCAAAGAGCCTCGTTACCCCGGCATCCATTTCAAAGCTTTAAATAACGTTTTAGACTAGCGGGAAATGTCAATCAGGGGGGGAGGAAGTGGAAAACACAGTTTCCCATTCAAGTCACTAGCCAAATCTCCTTACCTCTCTCACTGAGCATCATCTTGTGGCATGATTAGTCATGCTGTCTTTTCTCTGGAATGTGTTTTGAGCCCTTGGAGACTACTTGGTAAATTACACATTTGTTGGATGCCACAAAACACTAAACTGAGCATATAATCTAGGGTTAACCTGATCCTACTCCATCAATGTCTCAGATGTTACCAACAGGATTGGCTTTACTAGCAATACACCCCAACCCTTACCCTGTTTCCCAGATCTTCCCCTTATTCTTTGGTTACCCCGACGTGATTGTGTTTCCAGATCTTTCCGGACTCCCATGAGCGGTTCCCCAAGCTGTCGAAGCGGCTTCCGTCCATCGTGGTGGAGCCCTCCGAGAGTGGGGAGGTGGAGAGTGGCGAGCTCCGCTGGCCCCCTGATGACCCCAGTTCCCCTGACGACGACTCCGGAGAGGTTGAGGCCCAGGCAGTAGGTGAGAACAACTAAAATCCATTTACAGCCAAGAGATGTGAATACCAGGAGGGCTCTCCAGGAGACAATAGAATAGAATCTGTTTATTTTTCTGAAGCAAACGTCAGACAAAAGAGAGGAACTGAGGAACTCTTACTTGCTGTGCCTAATGAAGTTTAGAACATTTTAAAACTGTTCAATAGTATTGAGGTTTGTGATTTGGAATACTGGAAAGACTAGGAGTTTGTAGGTTGTAGTCAGGGGGGGGGGGGGGGGGGGGGCCTGTAAGCAAAATGTAGCTATCCAAATGGAATGTATTTAAATATGTGTTGGTGGCAGGTGGAGAACATCCCGAAGACGAAGAGCAAGTTGACAGAATGATGGGAGGAGTTTAAATCTGACTCTCGCAGTGCTGGCACCATTCCAGCCGTTCACAGTGAGTTTCTCTATGACGGACAGCAGCAAGGAGGAGGGAGGGTCTTCAGGCTAAACCCTTAATTAATAGAACCGCCAACACATTGGTAGACCTCCACACCACTTGGTGGGGCCGAGTCCTGCACGATTGTCTTAAATAGCTCTTACGTGCCAAACCTTAGTGGGTAGCTTGCTACTGTAAATCAATTGTTGCTTGTTTTACTTTTGTGTTTCACACTGCCATTTTTATTAAGTACATCCCTTTCAGAGTTTATCTGTGATCTGAAGATATTGGAATTAAAGACAGGAACGCCTCGGTATATAAAATGTTAATGTATCTGGCTATCTTAGACCAAAGTCTAGAACACTGTACTCTTATGAAAACTGTATGTATACTGTAGATATACAGATTTACACAGTGAGCTTGGAAGAGGAGAATTCATCATTGTATGCTTCTGCTCAAATGCATGTTATTATCTATTAGTCCTTATTACAGTTTTGTTTTCCTTTCAAACAACAGGATTTGAAGCATCATTGTATTACAAAGCACATGTACTTGAAAAAACATAATTTTCACATAACTGGTTTTATTATTTAATATTTTGCCCAATTTCATAGCGTGTCTGGGATTGTTTTTGTTCATTAAACTTATAAACGCAACATGGAAAGTGTTGGTCCCATGTTTCATGAGCTGAAATAAAAGATCCCAGAATTTTTCCATACGCTCAAAAAGTTTATTTCTCTCATATTTTGTGGACAAATTTGTTTACATCTCTGTTAGTGAGCATTTCTGCTTTGCCAAGATAATCCATCCACCTGACAGCTGTGGCATATCAGAATGATCTTTACACAGGTGCACCTAGTGCTGGGGAAAATAAAAGGCAGCTCTAGAATGTTCAGTTTTGTCACACGACACAATGCCGCAGACGTCTTAAGTTTTGAGGGAGCGTGCAATTGGCATGCTAGATGCAGGAATGTCCACCAGAGCTGTTGCCAGAGAATTTAATGTTCATTTCTATACCATAAACTACACATGCACAACGTTGTTTTAAAAAATTTGGCAGTACGTCCAACAAGCCTGACGACCGCAGACCACGTGTAACCACGCCAGCCCAGGACCTCCACAACCGGCTTCTTCTCCTGCGGGATCATCTGAGACCAGCCACCCAGACAGCTGATGAAACTGAGGAGTGTTCGCTCCCTAGTGGGTGGGCCTGGCTCTTTGGCCTCAGTGGGCCTATGCCCTCCCAGGCCCACCCATGGCTGCACCCCTGCCCAGTCATGTGATATCCATAGATTACGGCCTAATGAATTTATTTCAATTGACAGATTTCCTTATATGAACTGTAACTCAGTAAAATCATTGAAATTGTTGCATGTTGCGTTTATATATTTTTTCAGTATAGTTTGGAGTCTGATATTATGGTTACATTTCAAGAACAAAAACGTCTCGCTCACACCCTTTAAAATGCATTGCAACACATGCACAAACGTAGATACCAAAGCACTTTAGATACCGAAGCAGTGTTTTTATTTTTCTCATCGCATAAGAACTGTATAAATGTTCTATGGGAGTGCACATTTATTTTGTATTGTTTTCAAATATTGAATTCATTTTCCTCTCTAATTACAATTGGATATTTTCAAACATTTTGCAACAGTTTATTATCCCACTTATTCACTGTATCACATGTAAATGTGTGGGATATTAACCTATTACAGCACATTAGCTAAAACACATTAGCCTGGGTATATACTGTAGCTACTGTACACTAAACCAGAATTGACCATTCATGTCTACTTAGTCTTTTCATGTCTACTTAAAGTCTTTTGACTTGTCATAGCTGGTTTTTAACCAAGATTCCACTTATGACAACTGACATGTGAACCTTCCAGAATGCCCCACTTATGACAACTGACATGTGAACCTTCCAGAATGTCCCACTTATGACAACTGACATGTGAACCTTCCAGAATGCCCCACTTATGACAACTGACATGTGAACCTTCCAGAATGCTCCACTTATGACAACTGACATGTGAACCTTCCAGAATGCCCCACTTATGACAACTGACATGTGAACCTTACAGAATGTTCCACTTATGACAACTGACATGTGAACCTTCCAGAATGCCCCACTTATGACAACTGACATGTGAACCTTCCAGAATGCTCCACTTATGACAACTGACATGTGAACCTTCCAGAATGCCCCACTTATGACAACGGACATGTGAACCTTCCAGAATGCTCCACTTATGACAACTGACATGTGAACCTTCCAGAATGCTCCACTTATGACAACTGACATGTGAACCTTCCAGAATGCTCCACTTATGACAACTGACATGTGAACCTTCCAGAATGCTCCACTTATGACAACTGACATGTGAACCTTCCAGAATGCTCCACTTATGACAACTGACATGTGAACCTTCCAGAATGCCCCAGCCTGTTATTACATTAGTTTTTTCAAAATTTTATGTTGTGTTATTCATTTCGGCACAAATAAGACAACTACTATTATTCATTTAACTAGGCATGTAAGTAAAGAACAAATTCGTATTTACAATGACAGCTTACCAGGTAACAGTGGGTTAACTGCCTTGTTCAGGGGCAGTACAACAGATTTTTACCTTGTCAGCTCAGGGATTTGATCCAGCAACCTTTTGGGTACTGGCCCAACACTCTAACCACTAGGCTACCTGCCACCTATAACTGTAGGTGCTGCAGGATCAGGAGAATTATATTCCATGTTTACGTGTAGCTATGGCACATTGAAGGGAGTCGTGGCTGTCGATAAAATCTACCTTCTTTCCCTCTGCATAGAGCTTATCTCAAACATCTCAACTGACAACACATTGACAACACTAACTACACTTTCCATCAATTATACAAGTTGTCATAATAACTACATTGTAGAATATATATGATTAAGTGTACAATACAATCATCTACGTGCTATTTGTATGGTTTACGGTAACAGTAATGACTGGTTTCTTATTGTCGAAAAAACAAACAACAATTCACTGCTATACTTCTGTTTTTTAAAATACATGTTTGTTATTTGTTATACATTATTTTGGATCTTTAAGTATATATAATATTTATTTTAACATAACATAACGTAAGATACTGTACCTTGTGAAGAAAATAGCTTTTTTTATTCTGCATTTTGGTTGGTTGAGTGTTTCTGAGAATGGAATTGAAGCTTGCCAGTTCATGTGAAATTTTAAATGGCAGAATTGCACTGAGATGTTGATCGTAGTGGTTCAAACTGAACTTAGTTCTCTTTGTTGGAGTGTAGAGTGAGTGTTGGCTGAGTGTTATTTAACTGAGGAAAGTGGCCACTGGGTGCGTGTTTGATCCAGTTTGGACTTACCATAGAGCAGCTGGCACTATACTAATTTCTTCATCCCGTGATTGCCAGTTTTGCCCGTGTTGTGACAAATGGGCACTTTGCAGCCCACCTTTCCTGTACACCTGCTGCTGGGGATGTGAGAGGAAATCAGTTGTGAGTTTTTCCCATAGAGATAGTAGAGAGCCAATCTCCAATCTATACAATGGACTCTTCTGTAACGGCATGTGGGGTGCCTATGTGGCACAAGAGCCCTCTATCCATCTTTATGGTTTTCCCCCAGCATCAGCTCTAATGTCCTGGGTCAAGCTTGTTCACAGTTGTCTTCTGGGTTCTCAGGGTGGCCTTCTTCATCCTGGAAAGTACTTTCAGTGCGCCTGTAGAGAGAACTCCTGTCTGGGTGATGTAACTCACGCTGGCAGACACTCTCCTTGGACCATTGTTACCCCACTTGTGGCACACACTGATTGAGCCGGTCTCTTGGAAAACAAGAGCGTCTCATTGGATGAGAATAGAATCCTGGAGAAAGACAGACATATGTATGAAGCTGAAGTTCTGTATCTAAGAAAGTCTGTCTGAGATAAAAAAAAAAAAGTGTGTTGTAGACCAGGCCTGTAAGTAGATTTGCTCCGGGCTAAAACTAAGCATGATAATGAAAATCAAGAAAAGGGAAACACTTTCTTGTCCAAAGATTGTGGAGAAGAAGCAACAAGAAGTAAGCAAGACGAATCCTTCATATGGCCCTCCTGTCATGTCCTGATCTGTTCAGGAGAGAGCAGCGTAGAGGGAGTCAGATAAGCAACGCACACGAAGTGCCCAGCTTTATCTTGTATGCCCTGCCAAAGACTCTGTTGAGTACTATACCTAAAGGAACATTGTTCGAAGAATGATAGCCATGCACCAGTGGCCTAAATCCAGCTAATTTCCCTCTGAGGAGTCTTCCTTCCTCCTCTTATAGGTGAATGATGACACCAGTGTTGAGAGTGTGCCCTATAATATATACCAAGAGACCCCGCTGACCATCTGGCAAGGACCCCTGATAGTTAAGGCCAAACTTCCCCTGCAACTTGGGCCCATCAAACTTACCCTTGAGCTTTGAGGATTGGTGGTTGTTGCTGCTCTCTCTCTCTCTCTCTCTATCTCTGATTGGTTGTTGCTGCTATGTCAGTACTCTCTCTCTCTCTCTCTCTCTCTGATTGGTTGTTGCTGCTATGTCAGTACTCTCTCTCTCTCTCACTTTCTCATCAGGATTGGTTGTTGCTGCTATGTCAGTACTCTCTCTCTCTCTCTGATTGGTTGTTGCTGCTATGTCAGTACTCTCTCTTTCTCGTCAGGATTGGTTGTTGCTGCTATGTCAGTACTCTCTCTCTCTTTTCAGGATTGGTTGTTGCTGCTATGTCAGTACTCTCTCTCTCTCTCTTCAGAATTGGTTGTTGCTGCTATGTCAGTTCTCTGTCTCTCTCTTCAGGATTGGTTGTTGCTGCTATGTCAGTTCTTTCTCTCTCTCTTCAGGATTGGTTGTTGCTGCTATATCAGTTATTTCTCTCTCTCTTCAGGATTGGTTGTTGCTGCTATGTCAGTTCTTTCTCTCTCTCTTCAGGATTGGTTGTTGATGCTATGTCAGTTCTTTCTCTCTCTCTTCAGGATTGGTTGTTGCTGCTATGTCAGTACTCTCTCTCTTGTTCTATTTCTTGCTTCCTCTCTTTTGTCCACTGAAGAGCCCTTCTCGTTCTCTCGTCTCTTGCCGTGACGTCAATCGCCCACGTCACCAAGGCAACATTAACTTGCAACACAGGCATCACAGCCGAGTCTCGTCTCCTGCTCTCGCCACGGAGCACTTAACGCTGCAGTGCTTCCATCATTACACCCGTTTAGCAAAATTAACACATCACATCTGTGCTGTAAGCATTATAAAGCCTGAACAGAACCGACCATGATTTTTCTATTCTTAAATCTACCCATTCCACCTTTTTCCACAAAAACAAAGGATGTTGATGGTAGCTCTTGGTGGTGTATTTACCAAGTTGGTTATGTAAGAGTGGCTCTCGGTGGTGGCCCATTACAGCTTGGCTGAGTGCCTTAGAGCCAGAGAGAAAAAGCACTTTCCTCTCCTCCTCTTCCTTCACCTACACAAATACAACAAGGCTTACTATGCTAGTTCACCGTGGGTCGCTACAGGCCAATTCCGCCCTCAATGGAACACGATGACCTCACTCAGAAAAATCAGATAGAGATTACTATTCAGACCATAATACAAGGATTATTGAGCACACTACCTACCATATCAGTGGTCAGTTGTCATCACATCAATGACATGGGTCTGATGATACTTGGCTTCAATTAACCCCCTTTTAAGAAGTAGATGAGTGGCTGGAATCTGACAATGTGATGACAACATGTCCATTAGAATATGTTCAGGCTGGTTCTACATGGGAAATGTTAATAACAGCAGGGTCAGGGGTGAATTGGTGCTTGGAGAAATAGGCATTGGCCAGAAGATACATCCACCAGCTATAGGGTTAGAAGGTACCCAAAAATACTGTAATTACATGTTGGGAATCATTCATAAAGGCTGCCATCTTGTACAGGTCTCCCTTGTAAAAGTGCTTTATCTCAACGAGATTAACCTGTATAAATAAAGGTGAAATGAATGCATAAATTAAAGAAATCATCCCCTCAGTGGCTACTCTGACATGATAAGTAGGCTACTACGTGGTAGATCACTTCCCAACCTGGTGACCCTGCTTTATTCGGACGAGGGACGCATTCTATTCCCTATGCAGCGCAGGACCTTTCACCAGAGCCTGACCAAAAGTAGTGCACTATAAAGGGATTATGCCGCCATTTGGGACTCGTGATACACTGGCAACGTGATACACTGGCAAAAGAGACGAGAGACTGAACCCCGCTGTGAAGTGGGTAGAATATATCAACACATGGCCCTTGTGATTGGTCTCAAGTGCACCGAGTGGAACATCTTCCTTCCACTTGTTTGAGTTCCGCCGGGTTGCCATAATGAAACCCCTTCCTCCATATTCGTCTGGGACTCCCCAATGCGCCGCTTTGAGGCAATTTCACAGATACATTTACAGGCTGGGTGATGAAAAAGTCCTTTTTGAAGACCTGAAAATCACAGAGGGGAGAAGTGAGGATGAGAGAGGGAGAGAGAGGGAGGAAGATAATGTAGAGGAAATAATGACAGCTAGAAGGAGAGAGACATGGAGAGAGAGAGAGAGAGAAATAGTCCTGCATTCACACGCTTTTTAGGAGAGAAGTTTGAAAATAAATTGCGTCTCGGCACTCGAAAGGAGGTGTTGGGGTGTGAAATCACAATACGCCTCATTTAATTCCAATCAACTCTCTTGTCTCCTCTATCTCTCATCTCAGACTAAACTGACTCCTCTAAAGGAAACTAAATACCCACTTGATGATTACCTGTGCACAACCTGCCCTACATTGTCCGACAGCTTGATCACCTGTTGGGTTTTTTGATCAGCTCAGCTGTGCAATCACCTCCCGGTTGAGGACTCTCGCCACATTCACCAACAGGTGTCACCATTACTGGTTTGAGAAATTGAGAGAGACATTTCAACCTATTCTCTTTCCATAGTCCCTAGAAGATCTTTACAATAAGTGTATGCATTGTAACTGAAGTCGACTACCCAGATAACGTGCAGCGTTTAATACATGACAAGCATCACAGTGTCATGTGTTTCACCATCATACATGCCCTCCCATAAGGTACATCATAAACACACCATGCACTTACACACAATTGAAGAGAACAAATGAGCACACGTGTGTCAGAATCAAACATTTGCAAAAGTGTATTGTGTAATGTTTTGTTTATGTGGTGCTGCAGGTAGCCTCGAGGTTAGAGCGTTGGACTGCCTGAGCTGACAAGGTTAAAACTTTATTTTTTAAAAAATAAAAAACGATGTAATTTAAAAAAAAAATCTGTCGTTCTGCCCCTGAACAAGGCAGTTAACTCACTGTTCCCAGGCCGTCAATGAAAATAAGAATTTGTTCTTAACTGACTTGTCTAGTTAAATAAAGGTCAAATTAAAAAAAATTGCGCCGAATACAACAGTGAAATACTGTGAAATGCTTACTTACAAGCCCTTAACCAACAAGGCAGTTTTAAGAAAAATAAGTGTTAGGTAAAAAATAGATAAGTTAAAAATTTAAAAATTTTAGCATGCCCAATTTTTCAGTTTTTGATTTGTTAAAAAAAGTTTGAAATATCCAATAAATGTCGGTCCACTTCATGATTGTGTCCCACTTGGTGTTGATTCTTCACAAAAAAATACAGTTTTATATCTTTATGTTTGAAGCCTGAAATGTGGCAAGAGGTCGCAAAGTTCAAGGGGGCCGAATACTTTCGCAAGGCACTGTACAAATTGGTTTAATTATTTATTTACTAACTAACTAATCAAATCACAGAATTACATAAACACACACACAATTAGTTAAACATTGGGTACTAACATGACACAAGGAAAAGTCCTTAGTGGACAAAACCGATATGACAGCTTGGTAGACAAAGGAAAAGGGTGGAGACCGCTCAAGAGCAGGAAACTCATAGAGGATTACTACACTCGTAGATATGGCTAATCCTTTGAACATGAACAACCTGTCATTCGAAAAGAAATTGCAATTTACGGATGTATGTCTTGCTGTTTCTCTCTGTGGTCGCCGGTCTATCTGCTGAAGAGAGTCGACAGAAAAGTCTCTGGTTGCATTCCCCAGAAGTCACAGTCTGTCGTAGTTGTTATATTGGGTACTTCAGAGTACCATTTGAAAATCTTCTTCGATCGGCTGCGTTTACCAGACTAAAGTATTTAAACAGCTGCAGTCTGAATAATTGTTCTTTAGTTTATAGAGTTGTAACCATTTCAACGTGGGGACTCCGTCCCGATGTTCTCTGACTTGTCCTTTGGTAGAATCGTAGTCCCAAAAGGGCCACGTCGTGACAGTAAGTTATCAGGTATTTCACCTAAATACAGATACTTTTATGTTTGTTCTTTGTCAAAACACATATTTCCAACGTAAGATATTATTTATCCCCAGTAGGATTCAATTGCAGGGCAGTACCAAAAGAGTGATCCGCCATTGATAGTCCACATTCTCCCCAACAAGGGTGTTGGGAGTCGGTCTGTCTTCATTTCAGTTTAGGTGTTATGAAGAAACGTGTCAAATTCTTCCAACAAAACCTTGAGTTAGTAGTGCTTGAGTCATATGTTCAACCATGTTTCATCAGTTATTTCAATGTTAAGTTCCTCCTCCCATTTCTGTTTTATATAGTGTTTCTTCGAGGATAGAATACCCAGATTTGAAGTTTATTTCTATTATTTTGATACTCCCCAAGCTGTATGCGTTAGTTCATTCTTGGATCAATTTCTGAAGTCCTCGAGGGTCAATCACTTTTATTTATTTTAAAAAGTAGGGTCAAAAATCTTGTTCATCCAAGCCATGTTTTTACTTAGGTCCTGGAAACTCTCTAGATCCCCATTCCTTATAATTGTGCGTCCACTGTTTACATCTGTTATACTGAGTTGCAGGGATGAAGCTGACAATTCAGCAGTTTGACCACTCTGTCTAAATGAAGTAGCTTAACTATCCTAAAAATCCACTGTTATATTATATTGTATATTTTTATTAGCATGTCCTTATTACCCAAAACTGGTTGTATGGGGTCTCTCTGTCAAAGTAGTCTCAATGGCTTTCCATTTAGATTTGGATTCTGAATTGCGTCAACACAGCAGAGGACTCAATTGGGCTGACAAAAAAAAAATGTTAGGCTTGGTAAATCCATACCACCCCCTCTTGTCTTTTGGTAACTGTAGTGTTGTATATCTAGTTCTTGGTCTCTTACTCTTCCAGATGAACCTTGATGTCTGTTTGTCCCTAAACTGTTGGGACTTCTATGGGCAGTGATTGGAACAAATACAGTAACCTCAGCAGTATATGCATCTGGATTACATCAATTCTACTACTAAGATCAAAAGGAGGTGAATTCCACCTGTCCAGGTCATCATATATTTTCTTGTTGATGTAATTCATGTCATAAAGTTTGGGCGTATCTTTTGATAGATTTACGACAATATATTTCATGGATAAAGAGGTCCAGGTGAAGTTATAACTCCTCTTCAGCTCTTCCTGTTGGATATGATTCTATACTAGGGCTTGGGTCTTGTGTACGTTAAGCACCTACCCTGAATATCTTTCAAATGTTGGTAAAACATTCATCAAAACATCCTTGTCTTGCCCCTCGTTATAAACGTATTGTTTGTGACAAATGACCATCCATCTTTATTCTGGCAGTCGGACGTGAATACAGTATTGTGATGCACTGTATCACTTCTTTGTTGAAACCAAATCCATCCATCTTTTGGAATGCATAATCCCATCCCACTGAATCAAATGCTTTTTCTGCATCTAGACTGATTAATATAGAGCCTGTCTTCTCCAGAATGATATGGTCCATGTAGTGTTCTCCTTATGTTGTCCCGTGTCTGTCTATTTCCTATGAAACCAGTTTGATCCCCGTCAATCAATTATGGGAATATGTCCTCCATTCTTTTGGCCATTATGGATGCACACAGTTAATCATCCATGGTAAGAATTGGTCTATAGGAACTGCTTTCATTCTTATCTTTACCCTCTTTTGGAATTACAGATATTATGGCTTCTCGCCATGATGGTGCTAGACCCCCCACCCCCTCCTCCTTCAAGGTCCAGTTAAAAAAAGGCCTGTTCTCTGAAGGCGTTGACCATTTCTGAAAGGAAGACATCAGTTCCTGGAGATTTGTTTACTTTTAGATTACCTACTGCATAAACCTTTTTTTTGTTTTTGATAACTTGAGGTTACCTAAAATATATGGTGGTAACCCACGGAGTCGCAAGACTGGTGATGGCACGTCTATTTAGGCTAGTTTGAATGAAGCATTAACACAGTACCAGCATTTTATTCCACCTGCCCGGGAGATTGAAAACAGGGGGAGACTACACGTTCGCCTCGTAGGGGACTGTTCCGGATACTACCAAGGTGTGGTAGCCTTTTCTGGAGCTTTTACAGACGCCAGAGCACCACCCAGGTGGGTGCTACACGTTCGGGAGTTGACGATCCAGCCTACCTACAGAGAGGAGCTGAATAGTACAGACGTCAAAGTGCCTGATGAAGAGCTCGTGGCCCTATTGACATTTATCCCCGGCTGTACTATGCCCCCCCGCTCAAGCGACTGCCTAGATCCAAACGGTCTATACGCCCTATCATCTAAAGCTGCAGAAACAAATCGCCCAACAATCTGCCAGATACTTAAAATAGTTTTTTTGTGTTTGTTTTTAAAGCTATTGAGATTGTTTGTAATTAAAAAGCGCTATATAAAATACATGTATTATTATTAATACATGTTTAATGATGAGTATTTGTGAGGACATTTGGTTCTAATAAACAGCAAGGCAAAAATATTTGTGAATTGTTAAGACTGCAGGGACAGCCACAAACCAACTACCCATTTCCTTTCCAATGTGAAACACGAGTTGGGGAGTGCCGGGAGCTAAGCAGAACTAACGTTGGAGGATTTTAGGAAGTAAATAGACAAAAAAGAAGAGCCACAGGTAGAAAATAGGTGTTCACACGGAAATCAGCTTTTTATGTATAGCTGTACATTTCTGTCCAACGTCTTTGCCAAGTCGGACATGCGTGGAGCCGAATATTCACATCTCAGTTTGAGATTTACAATATTATTACCATAGATGGAGTGAGTGTACAAAACATTAGGAACACCTTTACCTGATATTGAGTTGCACCCCTGTTCAACCTCAGAATAGCCTCAATTTGTCGGGGCATGGACTCCACAAGGTGTCAAAAGCGTTCCACAGAGATGCCGGACGTTACGAACCCCTTTGGCCCTGCAGTCTAGGGGGGATGGAAACAAGACCCGTAACATATCTCGTGCAAATCATAACAGTGAAAAGAAGCAGTGAGAACGAATGACAACTTAAATCCACCGTCAAACACTAATGGTTTATATTTGTTAAACACACGATAAAGGGGGGGGGGGGGGGGCTGAGCTGGACCCAAGGAAAGAAGTAATAAATATCCAAAAACCCCTAAGCTAGCCTTACTTGCTTCAATAACCGCTAGCTAACTAACCAATAAAACCCTAGTTCTAACTAGGGTTGTTAGACAATGTTTTCCTACGGGTAGTATATGCCCATGGGCGACTTGTCTTGGTACCCCCTTTTCCCACCAACAAACAAACATTAATACACCACAACAATACATATTCACACACTAAAGATCACCTGTGCCATGTAGCTGCAAAAAAAAACAAAAGAGAGATCTGTAGCAACAACTGATGGGGATTCTTTTAAACCAAGGGAAAGGGGCTGTGATTGGGTAAGGGGAAAGGAGCAGGTGTGTCTTCTGATTGGCGACTGATGAGTGACACCTGTGACTAGGGCAGAAGGAAAGAAAACAAATACACACACAGGATACTTGTATCCGTAACACCGGCCCAATGCTTCCCACTGTTGGCTGGATGTCCTTTGGGTGGCGGACACTTCTTGATACACACAGGAAACTGTTGAGTGTGAAAAACCCAGCAGCATTGCAGTGCTTGACACACTCAAACCAGAGTGCTTGACACCTACTATCATACCCGTTCAAAGGCACTTAAATCTTTTGTCTTGCCCATTCACCCTTCTGAATGGCACACATACACAATCCATGTCTCAAGGCTTAAAAATCCTCCTTTAACCTGTCTCCTACCCTTCATCTACACTGATTGAATTCCACAGGTGACATCAATAAGGGATCATAGACTTCACCTGGATTCACCTGGTCAGTCTATATCAGAAAAAAGTCCCAAGAAGGCAACACCCTTGGACAGCTCTTCATCCAAAGCCATAGACTACAGCCATGTAAGCACGAACATCCCACATGAAAAAATACTATAGTATACTATGGTATACAGTGTCTTCATGGCTGTAAGAGGGTTGTAGAACTACCTTGGACAGCTCCTCATCCCGAGTCATAGACTACAGCCATGTTAGCACCAACATCCCACATGAAAAAATACTATAGTATACTATGGTATATAGTGCCTTCAGAAAGTATTCACACCCATTGACTTACTTTACATTTTGTTGCATTACAATCTGAATTCAAAATTCACTGCAAATATCCATATACACACAGTACTCATAATGACAAAGTGGAAAATATGTTTTTAGAAATGTTTGCACATTTATTGAAAATGAAATACAGAAATACCTCATTTACGTAAGTATTCACACCCCTGGGTCAATACTTTGTAGAAGCACCTTTGACAGTGATTACAGCTTTCTGGGTAAGTCTCCAAGAGCTTTATTCACCTGGATTGTGCAACATTGCCCATTCTTCTTGTCAAAAGTCTTACTCCTGAACTCATAGGCTTGCCATAACAAAGCGGTTGAATAGTTATTGACTCAAGTCATTTCAGCTTTTCATTTGAATTCATTTGTAAAAAATTTGAGAAACATAATTCCCCTTTGACATTTTTTTTTTTTTTACAAACATTCTATAGTAAGTACTACACATGATCCCGGGATACTACAGTGTGTAGTGTAGTATTCTACAGTGTACTACATTTTACAATAGAATTCTATGGTAAGTATTGTAGTATTCTATCGTAAACTGGACTATTTTTCCATGTGGGATAGAGAATATGACACTACTACCACTCTCATTTGCATTATAACTTCTTAATTCTGCCTGGTTGATTCAACACCAAAGATCAAAGAAACCAAACAAAAAGGCCAGCAGGCTAGATCTATTTCCAGCACAACATGGGTCTCCGGCCTCCACATCAGTCCAAGGGAACAGCGTGCCGGTGCCTTTCACAATCAAAGAGACCTTCCAGCAAAGACCAATGTGTGGGTTTGTCATAGAACGTCTAGATAGAAAATCAAAGGCTGTGCGAAGGCCAGGGCCGAGGGACCATTTTGGTGAGAATGTGGGGGGCGAGAGCGTTGTAGCAGAGTCATAGAGTTTGGACAACAGAGTTCGATGCCATGTTGTTGGCACTGAGCATGGCAGGGGTTCTAGCGCATTTAGAGCATTGTGCTAGCAACTGGAAGGTTGCTGGTTTAAATGCCCCAGCCGACTCGGTGAAAAATCTATTGATGTGCCGTTGAGCAAGGCACTTAACCCTAGTTGCTCTGGGTAAGAGCAACTGCTAAATGACTTACATGTTGCAGTCATTCATTCATAATGTGTCATAGATGAACCAAGGCACTCGTTTTGTTCTTACATTCCTTCCTAAAATACATACAAAGTGTAGTGCAGAAATAATTATACAGACACACATACAGAAACAACCTTACCCCCACAGGTGCTCCATTTCATCCCTCTTCACTCCTATCTCTCCTTTGGGTGTACATTTTTTGCACCAGTGCCGGAAGCCCCTCTGGCGTGATGTGTGTGTGTGTCTGACCCATGGGATGAGAACACACACACTGAGTCAAAGTTCACCAGGCTCCCCTGCCAGGCTGGCAGCTGTCACACAGGGGTAGCGGCTGATATTTGCAGTGAAAATGTCAGACTCAGTGGTTTCTGCCAGCTGAGCACAGACCAAGATGGGTCACTGTCTGTAGCTTATGGAGGGAGCTGGGGCCTATGTATAGCTTCTGCAGCAAGTGTGTTCAGGTGTTCTTACATTGGAGCTGTGTGTGTGTGTGTGTGTGTGTGTGTGTGTGTGTGTGTGTGTGTGTGTGTGTGTGTGTGTGTGTGTGTGTGTGTGTGTGTGTGTGTGTGTGTGTGTGTGTGTGTGTGTGTGTGTGTGTGTGTGTGTGAGCTGTGGTATATGTGAGTATCTGTGTTTTGTGTGTGTGACTTCTCCATCATGTATAGCAGGAGATTGGGCCAAATATGGGTCAGTACTGGTGACCTTTTAAAGCAGCAGGCAGCCCACGGTCCAAAACTGGCCCGCAAGTGATTTTTTTGGTCCCCTAAAAGTTTTTTCTATTTCTATTGTAGTTTTTGACTGTAAAATCACCAGGCATTCAGCCCCCCCCCCCCCCCCCCACAAATGTGTCTTTTGAAAATCTGTTCCCAAGTATTTCCACGACTAAAGAAAATATATACTGTATGTGATCAAGGTATTACATGTTATTTTAAATCACAATCTCTTTATGGGCTTAGTTGTGGTCAATTTGCAGTGTACAAATGGTTATAATTAGTTCCGTCCCCCCGATCATCCAGTCAACATGTCTCCCTGTGGCACTCACAACATGAATGAGTCTCGACAGGAATATTTATTTCTCACATAGAACGCACAACAGCAAGCTAAAAGGGTAAATAACTAGGTAAACCATGGGGTTGTCGGATTTTGCTCTTCATCACTCTTCTTGTTGGCAGAGGTAAAGTAAATGTGGACATTTCTAGCATCTTAAAAGTGCGCCTCAGTAGAAATATTTTTTCCTGTTGCATATTTTTTGGGGTGTGGCAGAAACAATTTAGAAATGGTAGTGCGCCACAGCTGAATGAAAACAGGGGAAACACTGAAAGTATATCCCTTCCCAGTCATAAGACAATATTTAACCTGAGCCACCACACAAAATCATAAATGAGTTTACAGTTTACTCAACCCTGACTAGTAAGGTGCCCCTGTGTGCGTGAGGTGTTTTGAACTATAACTCTATCTCAATGTTGCAGTAATTTCAAAGAAATTATTGGAATCAATCAATCAATCATTCCAGAAGAGAACGACACGTCATAACATGGATTAATTGGAATCTTTCTGGTAACACTTTATTTGGATTCTCTACAGATTATCTACAGTAACATTTGAACTAACCCTAACTCTAACCCTAACCTTAACCTTAATCTTAACCATAGACTTAATCTAAACTTAGTCTAAACTTGACCCTAACCTTTATTCTAAACCAAACCTAAAGATGGCACCGTACTGGATGGCCACTGTTTTACAAACTCTGACCCAATTTTGCCATTTTGTCGTTTATATTTACTTCCTTTTCACCAAATGTATCCATTATAATTTCTTACAACCAACAAGGACTTCTGAACATCAGATCGGTAGTTACTGACAGTATCTCAATTCTGGCTTCGATACTCCCCGGCTCTTTCTGTGATTCCAACCCATTTTTGGGCCATCCAAGAGGAAACGACAGTGTTACAGAGGCAAGAGAAGGGGGATCCTGGCGAGATTAAGGTGAAGGGAAAACTGGCCACCTCTTCCCTCCATTTTACTCACCAATCACTTAAAAACAAGATGGATGACCTCTTATCGTGGATTTGCAACCAACGGGACACTCGAAATTGCAATATTCTCTGCTTTCTGAAACATTGCTCTCAGACAAGATACCCCAACTTGATGGATTCTCCATTCACCGTACAAACAGGACAGTGGAGTCAGGGAAATTGAGAGGGGGAGGGGTTTGCCGCTTCATCAACAACAACTGGTGTGCTGATTCTAGCGGTGGATGTGTCGACCCATTGCTAACCTGTTATGGAATACCTGATGGTCAAATGCGGACCCTTCTTCCTCCCGAGGGATTTCTCAGCTGTTATTGTCACTGTTGTAAACATTCCACCTCAGGACAAGGAAAACTGTCACTTAATTAACCATACGAGGCTATAAACAAGCAGGTCCTCAATGATGTTAATATTTCCCTTGATTCTAAGCAATGTTGTGTTGCTATTTTTATTGACTTGGCCAAAGCTTTTGATACGGTGGACCATTCTATTCTTGTGGGCTGGCTAAGGAATATTGGTGTCTCTGAGGGGTCTTTGGCCTGGTTCGCAAACTACCTCTCTCTCAAAGAATGCAGTGTATAAAGTCAGAAAATCTGCTGTCTCAGCCACTGCCTGTCACCAAGGGAATATACCAAGGCTCAGTCCTAGGCCCCACACTCTTCTCAATTTACATCAACAACATAGCTCAGGCAGTAGGAAGCACTCTCATCCATTTATATGCAGATGATACAGTCTTACACTCAGCTGGCCCCTCCCTGAATTTTGTGTTAGAAAGCTCTACAACAAATCTTTCTTAGTGTCTAACAAGCTTTCTCTACCCTTAACCTTGTTCTGAACACCTCCAAAACAAAGGTCATGTGATTTGGTAAGAAGAATGCCCCTCTACCCACAGGTGTGATTACTAACTCTGAGGGTTTCGAGCATGAGGTAGTCAGTCACCTTATACAAGTACTTGGGAGGATGGCTAGACAGTACACTGTCTTTCTCTCAGCACATATCAAAGCTGCAGGCTAAAGTTAAATCTAGACTTGGTTTCCTCTTTCATAATTGCTCCTCTTTCACCCCAGATGCCAATGCACTCTATACTCCTCTGTAAACTGGTCATCTCTGAATATCCGTCGCAAGACCCATTGGTTGATGTTTATTCATAAAACCCTCTTAGGCCTAACTCCCGCTTATCTGAGATATCTACTGGAGCCCTCATCCTCCACATACAACACTTGTTCTGCCAGTCACATACTGTTAAAAGTCCCCAAAGCACACACATCCCTGGGTCGCTCGTCTTTTCAGTTAGCTGCAGCTAGCGACTGGAACGAGCTGCAACAAATTCATTCATTCAAAGACTCAATCATGGACACTCTTACTGACAGGTGTGGCTGCTTTGCATGATGTATTGTTGTCTCTACCTTTTTGCCCTTTGTGCTGTTGTCTGTGTCCAATAATGTTTGTACTATGTTTTGTGCTGCTACCATGTTGTGTTTCTACCATGTTGTTGTCATGTTGTGTTTCTACCATGCTGTGTTGTCATGTGCTGCTGCCTTGCCATGTTGTTGTCTTAGGTCTCTATTTATGTAATGTTGTGTTGTCTCTCTTGTTGTGATGTGTGTTTTGTCCTATATTTTTTTAAATAAAATATAAAAAATAAATCCCAGCCCCCGTCCACGCAGGAGGCCTTTTGGTAGGTCGTCATTGTAAATAAGAATTTGTTCTTAACTGACTTGCCTAGTTAAATAAAGATTAAATTAAATAAAAAATATTACACAGGCTCCGACGTCGCATGTGGCAGGGGACTACAGTCCATTACGGATTACAGATGAAAAACAGAGCAGTGATCTGCCCAACGATGCCTCTCTACCAGATGAACAGGATACATTTTATACAATAACAACATCGTGCCGGGGTGTGACGGCCGGGGTGTGACGGCCTTCACCGACCCAGATGACCTGGGTTATATCTCTCTCCAAAGCCAACTTGAGTTAGGTCTTTAATCAGGTCAACACCCGCAAGGCCGCGTGGCCTGACAGTATTTCAGGGCCCGTTCACAAAGCATGAGCATAACAGCTAGCAGGTATATTCACGGTAATTTTCAATCTCTCCTTGTCCCAATCTGTAATCCCCCTGTTTTAAGATGACCATCAACCTTCCTGTTCCCAATAACTCTAAGCTTCATGACGCAATGTCTACCACCCTGTAGCACTCACATCTATAATCACGAAGTGCTTTGAGAGGCTGGTTACGGCACACATCAACTCCATCATCCCAGACACCCTAGACCCACTCCAATTTGCATACCGGCCCAACAGATCAATAGATGACACAATCTCAAATCCACTTCACACAACCCTCACCCACGGTACAAGAGGAATACCTACGTGAGAATGCTGTTCATTGACTACAGCTCAGTGTTCAACACCATTGTCCCATCCAAGCTCGTCACTAAGCTTAGGACCCTGGGACTAAACACCTCCCTTTGCAACTGGATACTGGACAATCTGACGGGCTGACGACAGGTGGTGAGGGCAGGCAACATCACCTCCACGACGCTGACCCTCAACACAGGGGTGTGTGCTTAGTCCCCTCTGGTACTCCCTGTTCACCCACGACTGCGCGGCCACGCATGACTCCAACACCGTCATCAAGTTTGCTGATGACACAACAGTGGTAGGCCTGGTCACCGGCGATGATGACACCCTACAGGGAGGAGGTTAGTGACCTGGCAGTGTGGTGCCGGAACTACAACCTCTCCCTCAACGTCAGTAAGACCAAGCAGTACCGGTGCATCAAGTCTGACACCAACAGGCTCCTGAATAGCTTCTATCCCCAAACCATATGACTGCTAAATAGCTAACTAAATAGCTAACAGATAGGCTACACTGACTATCTGAGTTGACCCTCATGTATTACTTTATGCACACTCACAGGGCCTTACACACTAATGCACACTGACATTTCAACACACACACAAACAGTCACTTCTAGACTATGGTGGTCTGTTTGAAACATGTGACTACTACAGACTGGGTCGGAGAGAGGTTGAAAATGTCAGTATGAGTCCTGGTAATCCGTCTGGCACTGTGGCCTTGTGAATATGAACCTATTTAAAGATCTTACTCACATCGGCTATGGAGAGCGGGATCACACAGTCGTCCGGAACAGCTAGTGCTTTCATGCATGGTTCAGTGTTGCTAGCCTCAAAAAGGGAATAGAAGGCATTTAGCTCCTCTGGAAGTCTTGCATCATTGGGCAGCTCATGGCTGGGTTTCTCTTTGTAATCCGTGATAGTTTGCAAGCCCTGCCACATCCGACGAGTGTCAGAGCTGGTGTAATATTGCAGCTTTGCCTGTATGTACGGTCACTTTTGGGACTACGTCATTGATGCACTTATTAATAAAGCCAGTGCCTGATGTGGTAAACTCTTCAATACCATCGAATGAATCCCGGAACGTATTACAATCTGTGCTAGCGAAACAGTCCTGTAGCTTAGAGTTTGCTTCATCGGACCACAACTGTATTGAGTGCATCACTGGTACTTCCTGTTTGAGTTTTCACTTGTAATCAGGAATTAAGAGGATGGAGTTATGGTCAGATTTGCCAAATGAAGGGCGAGGGAGAGCTTTGTATGTGTCTCTGCGTGTGGGGTAAAGGTGACCTAGAGTTTCTCTGCCTGTAAATGCACAGGTGACATGCTGGTAGAAATGTGGTAAAACGGATTTAAGTTTGCCTGCATTAAAGTCTCTGGCCACTAGGAGCGCCACTTCTGGATGAGTGCGGTGCCAGCATCGGTTTGTGGTGGTAAGTAGACGTCTATGAAAACTCTCTTGATAAACAGTATGGTCTGCAGTTTATCATGAGGTATTCTAACTCAGACGAGCATAATGACAACAAAGAGACACACTCCAGTCTCTTCAGCTTGCCAGACGCAGATCCACTTCCCTGCAGATGTACAGAATTTTTTTTGCAAAATTTGCAAATAAATTCATAAAAATCCTACAATGTGATTTTCTGGATTTTTTTTCTCATTTTGTCTGTCATAGTTGAAGTGTACCTATGATGAAACTTACAGGCCTCTCTCATCTTTTTAAGTGGGAGAACTTGCACAATTGGTGGCTGACTAAATACTATTTTGCCCCACTGTAGTATGTTTACTTACTTTATCATGTTCTTCTGATTTCTTATTTTTATATCTCCTGTGTTTTTCTTCTACCTTATGTTATTTTTTGTTGTTGTTTTACAATATTATTGATTACTGTATTGTTGGGTTTAGAGCTTGCAAAAAAAAAGGCATTTCACTTTACTTGTGTGCCCATGTGTCCAAATAAAAGTGTGATCGCCTTTCCTGATGTCACAGTTAAAATGTCTGATTAACGTCACAACAATGTGACCCCATATTGGCATGAAACTTGAACGTAACCTTCTCATTCTCTCGTCTTCAGTCTTTTCGACCATTCGCCACACGCTGTCCAGATAGCTCATCCCTTAATAATACAAAACCGGAGCTCCGTCTCGTCCCCTCGGCACCATGAATATTTCAACACCCATGTGTCTTATTCACACTATCGTCATCTTTCTCTTGATCCCCAGGTGCAGGAAGGAAGATGAGCCGGGGAGCTATTTATGACCCACTAACGGCCCATCAAAGGCCCCTGTTGCCATAGATGCCAGCCAGACTTTATTGTGTGGCTGCGTGTCCCCTATAGTACCCTAACCCCTATATAGTGCACGACCATTGGGTGCCATTTAGGACGCACACTGTCTGCATGAGTGACAGGCGAGGTAAAGTGTCTGCACTTTTCCCTTCCCATAATCCCATAAGCCTCCGCTCCCCACCACCCCAGGGGCTTATTGGGGTTGGTGGCGGGCGCTGCTGCGTGGCAAACAGCAGGAAGCGCCCTCCTAAAAAAAAAACGCCTCACCCATCCTGATGCCAGGGGAGAGAGAAAGACACAATGGGGGACAGGGACAAGGGGGGTCCAGCTGTGCCAGCAGACACACACAAGCATGTACGAGTAGGCTGCGAGTACGTCTCAACCGCACCAACGGTGGTGGTGCACACGCACCTGTGCACAAATGGGTGTGTGCTCATGTAGGTGCCTATGGTATAATGTAGGGTACATACTACTGATGTAAATTAGCCACTTTTAGCCAATCACACTTCAGGATGTTTTAGAGGCAGTCAGTTTAATCGTACGTGACAGGCAGGTTCAGGCAGAGATATTTATATGGTTGGCTTCTCCTTTCAGACTGACTCTATTCTCCAGTTTGTGTTGGCAGTAGAGACTTGTTCCATCCAAATGTAATTGGATTCTGGATCATAGTGTTTGTGTGTGTGTTCAAGGTGTCTTATTTCCTAAGTGGGCAAACCCACACACTCTACAGATAGTGTAGTGTTTGGAAAAGATGGTTCACTTTATTATAATGTAGAGCTGAATGCTGAATCCACCGCTGGCTAATGTAGTCCATTTCCATTAGCTTCATGCTCCTACAAAAATGCCAGCAGATGTTGAACGTTGCTAAATAACCAGCTAACAAACTTCAAACTGTCTGGGTGAAACAGCCTAGGTACACCCTACATATGCATTTGGACAGTGATGCTACAATTTAAAAAATTGGTTTTATACTCCAGCATTTTGGATTTGAGATTAAATGTTTCATACGTGGTGACAATACAGAATATTTTAGGGTATTTCATTTTTTATATATATAGTATCAGTCAAAACTTTGGACACACGACTCATTCAAAGGGTTTTCTTTATTTTTACGATTTTTTACATTGTACAATAATAGTGAAGACATCAAACCTATGAAATAACCCATATGGAATCATGTAGTAACCAAAAAAGTGTTAAACAAATCAAAATATATTTTAGATTTTAGATTCTTCAAAGTAGCTTGAACACGCTTGGCATTCTCTCAACCAGCTTCACCTGGAATGCTTTTCCAACAGTCTTGAAGGAGTTCCCACATATGCTGAGCACTTGTTGGCTGCTTTTCCTTCACTCTACGGTCCAACTCATCCCAAACCATCTCAATTGGTTTGAGGTCAGGTGATTTCTGGAGGCAAGGTCATCTGATGCAACACATCATTTTCACAGCCTGGAGGTGTGTTGGGTCATTGTCCAGTTTAAAAACAAATGATAGTCCCACAAAGCGCAAACCAGATGAGATGGCATATCGCTGCAGAATGCAGTGGTAGCCATGCTGGTTACAGTAAGTGTGCCTTGAATTCTAAATAAATCACTGACAGTGTCACCAGCAAAACATACACACACCATCAAATCAAATCAAATCAAATTTATTTATATAGCCCTTCGTACATCAGCTGATATCTCAAAGTGCTGTACAGAAACCCAGCCTAAAACCCCAAACAGCAAGCAGTGCAGGTGTAGAAGCACCATCACACCTTCTCCTCCATGCTTCACGGTGGGAACCACACATGCAGAGATATATATATATATTTTACATTTATTTAACCTTTATTTAACCAGGAAGGGCTCATTGAGATTTAAAATCATCCATTCACCTACTCTGCATTTTCACAAACACACGACGGATGGAACCAAAAATCTCAAATTTGGACAGATTTCCACTGGTCTAATGTTGCTTAGCGTGTGTTTCTTGGCCCAAGCAAGTCTCTTATTCTCATTGGTGTCCTTTAGTAGTGGTTTCTTTGTAGCAATTCGACCATGAAGGCCTGATTCACGCAGTCTCCTCTAAACAGTCAATGTTGAGATGTGCCTGTCACTTGAACACTGTGAATTATTTATTTGTTCATTAGACTGGTAACTCTAATGAACTTATCCTCTGTAGCAGAGGTAACTCTGGGTGTTCCTTTCCTGTGGCGGTCCTCATGAGAGCCAGTTTCATCATAGCGCTTGATGGTTTTTGCGACTGCACACAAAGAAACTTTCAAAGTTCTTGAATTTTTCCGGATTGACTGACCTTCACGTCTTAAAGTAATGATGGTCTGTTGTTTCTCTTTCCTTATTTGTTCTTGCCATAATGTGAACTTGGTACTTTACCAAATACCGCTATCTTCTGTATACCACACCTACCTTGTCACAACACAAGCACATTAAGAAGGAAAGAAATTACACAAATTAACTTTTAACAAGGCACACCTGTTAATTGAAACGCATTCCAGGTGACTACCTCATGAAGAAGCTGGTTGAGAGAATGCCAAGAGTGTGTAATGCTGAATCTCAAATTTGTTTAACACTTTTTTGCTTACTACATGATGTGTTATGTGTTATTTCATAGTTTTGATGTCTTCACTATTATTCTACACTGTAGAAAATAGTACAAATAAAGAAAAACCCTGGAATGAGTAGGTGTGTCCAAACTTTTGACTGGCACTGTATATATTGCACCAGTAATATGCGTCATGTCTTTTGAACTGCTAGAAACAAGCCATTTTCTCTGTAGTAATGGTGAAAACATAATGGTCATGAATCTGCGCTCAGTTTATTCTCTATGGCACTCGGAGGCTGCGGTACAGCGAAGTCTATTATCACAACAATTATTATCTGGGGGATTTTTTTCTCGGCCACACAGCAAGGTATTTACAAGCAATTTATAGCAGACCGAAATGGCTTGTGTCAACTTGAGTTAGCTAACTAGCTACGTTAGCTAAGAAAACATACAGTAATTCAACCTTGGCTAACAATAAAGTTACTTATAAGTAAGTCAAGGTATCTACCAAGCAGCTGCTGAAAATATTATTCCACTTCACAACCCTTTCAAGAAGATATTTACTAAATCAGTCTCACCCTACAGCATGAGGTTCGCGCCTGAAACTGATCATTTGAATTTAGTAAGCATGAGATATTTCTGTAAAGAAATACAGTGTTAGGTTACTTTTTGCCCATAATGCAGTACAATCTACAGCATTAATGCTCTAAAACAGATTTATGGTATTTTACTGAGCATTCTACAGTGTTTAACTGTTGAAGTGACAGAAAAGTGTTACTGTGTAACAGAAAACTTTCATTAGCGTCATCGCTAAGGGCTACAAAAAGTGGTAGACACGCGCACTGCACACACACAGACAGGCGGAATTCTCCTGGCCTCTTCAGAAAGTTGCAGGAGATATAAATCACTGAGGCATTCCGTTCATGTCTTTTGGTAAACTTCGGAAAATGTATTATTTTTTGATACATTTAGTTGATTCCATACTAAGTTCAATTCATTTTGTTATGCTTTTGAATTCTGCTTTAATGTGTGGATTCCGTGATTCCGTCCGTGTTCTCTGCATCACAGATTTTATAGCGCCCTATACTACCAACGCATCAAGGCCATTTATGTACAGAGCGCATAGGAGGAGACTACCGTGACTCAACCGTCACATGGAATTTCCCTGCCGTCATGACTGCTGGTTGGTTGGCAACAAGGCCTCCCCAACAGCCCTAGTCTTATTCCGAAAGAAGTGATGCAGCACTGGCAAACCCAAGAGGAAATCAGGGACCTTGCTTCACACGTGACTTAAGGAGACAAAGGGCGCTTTCATTGATATAGGCACCCTATAAATATAATTGTATACATTATTGTATTGAAACTACACATTACAATTGTGCGTCTTAGGGTGTCAATTGGATCAATCGGAATCTCAATGCTTCAGAGGTGAGTCGGCAGCCTTAGAAGTCATCAGGACTCGGTCAAAGTTAAATAATGCAGAGTTAAGGACCAAGAGACTTCCATCCTTGAAGATGACTTGGAAGAATAAGTCTATGACAGCAGCCACTATAGCTTCATGGTTTTAAACGATTCCGCAGGTGAAGAAGACGGATGTGGATGTCCTGGGCTGGCGTGGTTACACATGGTCTGCGGTTGTCAGGCCAGTTGGACATACTCACAAATTGTCGTTGGTGGCTTATGGTAGAGAAAGGTGGCTTATGGTAGAGAAATTAACATTAAATTCTCTGGCAACAGCTCTGGTGGACATTCCTGCAGTCAGCCTGCCAAATGCATGCTCCCTCAAAACTTAAGCCATCTGTGGCATTGTGTTGTGTGACAAAACTCATGTTTTAGAGTCGCCTTTTATTGTCCCCAGCACAAGGTGCACCTGTGTAATGATCATGCTGTTTAATCAGCTTCTTGATATGCCACACCTGTCAGAGGGATGGAGTATCTTGGCAAAGGAGAAAAGCTCATTTTAGAGAAATACCTTTCTGCAATCTTTAATTTCAGGTCATGAAACATGGGACCAACACTTTACATGTTGCACAACAAGATCCCACAAACAATCATGGACATGTCAATCCTTAGGTTAGATGTTGGCATGGTAGCAAGTTCTGTACATGAAAGACTGCTTTATTGTCTGTCTGTCACACTGAAAAATGGAAATGGAATTAAAAAGAGCTGCATTTTAAGTGACTTACTTGTAAGGTAGGTGGACCAATCAAACATGTTAATGTGTATTAGGCATTCTACTTTAGGTTGAGTTCAACGTATGAACAGAACAGGTAAAAGTCAAAGTACTAAACCACTGGGCAAGGCAGCCTAACATATGCAGAAAACAAATGTTCACCTTTATTATAAGATAGCCTTATTGTTTAGTATAGTATAAGTATGGTGTTATAGTCCAGAGTGTTTAAAGATGCCTGTCTGCTCCACCTGTTACTGAGGAAACGGCAACCGGGTCAACCTCACCCCAGGGTGAGACATGAGAGCGGCATCCGTCAGTCGATGAATATGCATGACCAATCATCTCCATTACAACCTCATCAGGGAACAGAGAAATAGAGGGATCGAGAGCAGGCCCAAGAGATAGACGAGTCCACCCAATCCCGCTAAAATAAGCTCTCTCTCTCTCTCTCTCTCTCTCTCTCGGCCGTTCTTATCATTATTATCCTCAAGCACTTTTAATATACAGATAAGCAGAGAAAGAGAGAGTAAGGAAGAGATGGAGCTAAAGAGTGGGGAGAAAGAGGTTGAGAGAAGCACAGTGGAGAAAGATATGGAATGTGTGAGAAAGACAAAGAGGAGGAGAGAAATAGAAAGAGAGAAGGCATAAGGAGATGGTGAGGTTTCATCCGAAGAGCCGGATTAAAATGAATACATTCTAATCAGCCGCTAGCCTATATTTAACCTGCTGGACACCAGCCCACACACACACTCATCTGCCTATGAACAATGAACAAATGGGGCGGGATAGGGTAAATGGACGTATTAAGCCAATGTACCTATTAAGCCCACTCCCGTTTTTTGGATGAAAATAAAACATACTTTTTTTTTGTGCTGTCTAATGTCACAAACCTGTCAACTCTGGTGAATAAATTTGGAGTGGACAGAAGTCACTGAGGTGGAGAGTGCAAGGTCAGCGTGGAGAGGGAGCTCAAGTGTCTTCAGGTAGTCTGTAGTAATACAAGTTGAACTAACAGCGTAGGTATGAATAAGAGATGGGAGACAGCATAAAAGTGCACTAACAGGAATTAATTGAGCATCTTTAATACAATCTAAAAAAGATCTAAGGCACTGCATATCAATGCAAGAGGTGTCACTACAGTCTCTGGTTCAAATCCAGGCTGTAACACATCTGGATGTGATTGGGAGTCCTGTAGGGTGGTGTGCAGTGTTAGCTCAGTGTTGTCTTGGTTTGGCAAGGGTAGGTGGTTGTTGTTTATAAGAATGTGTTCTTAACTAACTTGCCGAGTTAAAGAAAAACATACAATATCTGTCCTCATACAGAACAAATGGGTTGGAGACTCCTTTCATTATCTGCGGCCCTGGACATCTGACCTCTATTAAATAAAGGCAGAAAGATTTAGATTTGGGGAGAAAGTGTGACAAATGACAGACAGATATTTTGTGGTAACATCATATTCAGTAATAATATTTTGACACTACATGCAATTTTACATAACACCTCTTGTAATGACACCATTTGTAATCTGATATCTCATGCATAAGGCAATAGTAATTTTCTTTCCGGTTATTTTAATTCGGCGTCACTAAGACACGTGACGCCCAACTTCCATCAACACGCCTCCAACGCCACTAGGGGCGATAAAGTCCTAGACCACAGCTATTCTACCCACAAGCAAGCATACAAGGCCCTCCTTCGTCTCCCATTTGGCCAATCAGATCATGACTATGCTCCTGCTTCCTGTTTACAAGCAGAAACTCAAACAGGAGGTACCAGTGACTCGCTCCGCTGAGAAATGGTCATCAGAATTAGAGATGATGCTACAGGACTGCTTTGCGCTGATTGGAATATGTTCCGAGACTCCGCCGATAACGTCGGCGAGCTAAATCAGTGATGTTGTCCCCACAGTGAGGGTTGAACTCAAGGCATTTTTACCAGATGAACTCAATGCATTTTATTCACCCTTCAACAATAACAACAACGTGCCGGGCATGAGGGCTCCCATCGACTTAGAGGACTGAGTGATCTCGCACTCTGAGGCCGACCTGAGTAAGGTCTTTAATCAGGTCAACAATCACAATGCCAGACAGTATTCCAGGGCGCGGTCTCAGAGCATGCGCAGAACAGTTTACATATTCACTGTAATTTTCTTATTTTTTTCTCCTCAATTGGTAGTCAAAGTTTTGTCCCATCGCTGCTATGCATCCTCTGAAACACGACCCTGCCAAGCTGCACTGCTTCTTGACACACTGCCCGCTTAACCCAGAAGCCAGCCGCACCAATGTGTCAGAGGAAACACCGAACAGCTGGCGACTGAAGTCAGGGTGCATGCGCCTGGCACGCCACAAGGAGTTGCTAGAGCGCGATGGGACAAGGACAAACCCTCCCCTAACCCGGACGACGCTGGGCCAATTGTGTGCCGCCTCATGGGTCTACCGGTCATGGCCGGCTGCGACACAGCCTGGGATCAAACCCAGGTCAGTAGTGACGTCTTTAGTGCTGCGATACAGTGCCACAGATCGCTGCGCCACTCGGATGCCGAGTCACAGTCATTTTCAACCTCTCCTTGTCCCAGTCTGTAATTCCCGAAGTTGACCACCATCATTCCTGTTCCCAAGAACTCTATGGCTTCATGTCACAATGGCTACCACCCTATAGCACTCATATCTGTAATCATGAAGTGCTTTGAGAGGCTGGTTATGGCACACATCAACTCCATTATCCCAGACACCCTAGACCCACCCCAATTTGCATACCGCCCCAATAGATCCATAGACGGCGCAATCTCAATTACACCCCCCTCTGCCATTACCCACCTAGATAAGAGGAAGACCTATGTGAGATTGCTGTTCATTGCCTACAGCTCAATGCTCAACACCATAGTGCCTTCCAAGCTCATCACCAAGCTTAGGACCCTGGGACTGAACACCTCCCACTGCAACTGGATCTTGGACTTCCTGACGGGCCTGCCCCAGGTAGTGAGGGTAGGTATGGTTAGTCCCCTCCTGTACTTCCTGTTCATCCACGGCGTCATGGCAACGGAAGACTCCAACCAAATCAAGTTTGCTGACGACACGACGGTGGTAGGCCTGATCACTGGCGATGATGAGACAGCCTACAGGGAGGGTTAAATTGGTCCACACACGAGCACAGTCGTGAAGAAGGCTCAACAATGCCTCTTCCCCCTCAAGAGGCTGAAAAGGTTTGGCAAGGTCCCTAAGATCCTCAAAAAGTTCTACAGCTGCATCATTGAGAGAATCTTGACTGGCTGCATCAACGCTTGGTATGGCAACAGCTACGCCCTCGGTCACATGGTGCTGAGTTCCCTGCCATCCAGAACCTCTATATCAGGCGGTGTGAAAGGAAGGCCCGGACAATCTTTAGTCTGACACCAACAGGCTATATGTATACAGTACCTCTATACATATCTACCTCCATCACTCCAGTATCCCTGCACATTGTAAATATGGTATTGGAGCTGACTTACCCTGTAAACTATATGAACCTTTTTAACTTACTTGTTATTCTTGTTGTTATTTATTCTACCTTCTGTTATTTTTTTGTATTAGACTGATATTGATTACTGCATTGTTGGGTTTAAGAGCTTGCAAAAGAAAGGCATTTCATTGTACTTGTGCACGTGATATTAAAACTTGAAGTAAGCAAGCTATACCAAAGGCTTCAAGATCTGCTGCGAACTTCATAAAACTCAATATCTTGTTTGGACCAGAAGTAATCAGATGATTTATGATGATTTGTTTGCAACTCGTTTGGAAGCAGGTACCATATTTTTGGTTCCATTTACCAAAACAGCCGTATGGTTTTCATTGAGACTGGTACAAACAAACAAAAGCTCAGTGGAAAACCTGCTCTAGTACTCTTGTCTAACATTACCATTGTACTTTATGTTCCACAGGGATTTCATATCTTGCTGATTTATCTCTCTGTTGGTTTCCAGAGCTTCACAGAAAGTAAAGGTGTAACGAAATCAAATCTTGTAAACTAGAAAGGTTAGTCTTTGGTATGAAATGAAGCGTATGAGACGATGACAGGGCAAAACCTTTGATCATAATCTGAGTGCATTTTCACAAATTGGATTATGCAGATGTGTGTCTTTTGCCATTTAATCAGGGCACAAAAATATGAAGATAGTAACCATGTAGTTTACATGCAAATGCAAATCTTGAACATCCTGGCCTTTATCATAAAGGGCACTTCCTGCCACAGGAAGTCTTGCTTATGGAGCAACAGAAATATCCACTATTCCTCTCGAGGCTCCTCCCAAAGCCAGACTTACCGATGCTTATCTCTAAACATTTGACACTATGGACCTTTGATCTTTCTCCCCATCGAAGTAAATACAAAACAGAACAGTGAATTGTTTACTAGGGAAGGGATTTACCTGCTAAAACCCCAACATTCTGTCCTATAGCCAAAACCTCACAGACACTAATTTACACACAACACACGCAGAAAGAGAGAGAACTCGCAGTCACACATCAGCTAAAGCTGCTATAAGCTGCAATGCCATTTTAACCAATGGGGAAGAGTGGATGAGGCCCTTCAGATGGGAGAGATAATAATGAGTACATTTACATTTGGACAAGGCAGGCTTTCAAATGAGGGTACACACACAGGGGGGGGGGGGGGGGGGGGCTGATTAGGGGACTGCCCTCTGGTTACCAGGGTGATTATCATCCTGTGTCCCTGCTCACTGAGCGAGCGACGGGGGACAGAGTGGGGCATCTGAATCCACCCCCTAGCATTCACATCCCTCTCCCCCCAGCTGACTGCCACGTCTGGACAATGACAGTGCCCCCAGCAGACATCAGGAATTTGATCTAAATTCAGATTTACTTTCTACAGCATACAATTTATTAAAACTAGTCTCTGGGCCTAAAACTTCAACTACAAAAGGGCTGTTAACACCAAGGCTGATAACTATAAAGATAACGATAACAAAATATATATTGTTCTAATTCAAGTAAACATTAAAACCTAGGTAAATTAGTTTTATATTGGATATTCAGTTTGGATATTGGATATTCGGTTTGGATATTGGATATTCGGTTTTCTATAGCTATTGAACCAAGCGCGCCATGTCTATGAAAATTTTATATTCTGAATCAGGGGAGCATGTAAGACAATCCATATTCATTTACATTAATATTTTCACCTGTTATCTTTGAATTAGATTCAATTGCTTCCCAACCTTATGACATAGAGGTTTAAAACATACAGTATTCTGATCACCGACATCTCATCTCACTTTTTGGAGCAAGTAAGACAAAATGTTATTCCCATCATGCAATAGGTATTGAAAAGTACTGATCAACAACTGCTCAAAATGAACGCTCTCAAATGAGCCCAGTGACAGGAGGCAAAAGAGGCCAATAGCAAGCAGGCTTACTCATGCTGACGCGCTTTTCAAACGTTTGACAAATCCTGCATATTATCAGTATTTGTATTATGACATGGCATGTAAACAATATTGTGCTGCCATCATTGCAATGGCCTCGATGTCTATGTCAGAACGCTGGGAAGCTTTTGAATTTAATTATAAAACATTTGAAATATAAATGGCAAAATATTGAAATATTCAGATTGGCTAAACTAATTGACAGAAATTAGTTTGATCTTTTAATTGCACTTAATAAAAATATAACCCCAAATCAAATCAAACAAATTTTATTTGTCACATACACATGGAAAAAAACAAAAAACGGCATAGTTTCCTAGGAACGCGAAGCGAGTCGGCCATCTCTGTCGGCGCCGGAAGTTCCCACAACAATTTCAAAGATTTTACATAGAAGTATATCAGGGGTGTGGATCAGTATCTGTTGTGACCACCATTTGCCTCACACATCTCCTTTGCATAGAGTTGATCAGGCTGTTGGTTGTGGCCTGTGGAATGTTGTCCAACTCCTCTTCAATGGCTGTGCGAAGATGCTGGATATTGGAGTGAAGTGGAACACGCTGTCATACGCTTCAATCCAGAGCATCCCAAACATGCTCAATAGGTGACATGTCTGGTGAGGATGCAGGCCATGGAAGAACTGTGACATTTTCAGCTTCCAGGAATTGTGTACAGATCCTTGTGACATGGGGCAGAGCATTATCATGCTGAAACATGAGGTGATGGCGGCAGATGAATAGCACGACAATGGGCCCCAGGATCTCGTCACGGTATCTCTATGCATTCAAATTGCCATTGATAAAATGCAATTGTGTTTGTTGTCCGTAGCTTATGCCTGCCCATACCATAACCCCACCGTCACCATGGGGCACTCTTGTTCATAACGTAGACATCAGCAAACCACTCGCCCACACGACGCCATACACACTGTTTTACTTCAGCTTGTGAAACATGGGACCAGCTTGTGAAACATGGGACCAGCTTGTGAAACATGGGACCAGCTTGTGAAACATGGGACCAGCTTGTGAAACATGGGACCAGCTTGTGAAACATGGGACCAGCTTGTGAAACATGGGACCAGCTTGTGAAACATGGGACCAACACTTTACATGCGACGCGTATACTTTTGTTCAGTGTAGATTTCCGCGGGGGCACGGACATTGACTCTAGGGGGGTAAAAACCTTGCCTTAATGAGAGTAGTGCGACAGAGGCAGAGGCAATCTGCAATGCAGGAGGAGGCAGAGACCAAGAGGAAGCAAGCAGAGAGAGAGGCTTTCTGAGCATTTGGAGAGTAAAAACCACCAATACTTGAAAAAAGATAAACTGTGGCTTCTAGTCAATGGGGACTACCCCTCAGAGCCTGGTTCCTCTCTAGGTTTCTTCCAAGGTTCTGGTCTTTCTAGGGAGTTTTTCCTAGCCACCGTGCTTCTACATCTACATTGCTTGCTGTTTGGGGTTTTAGGCTGGGTTTCTGTACAGCACTTTGTGACATCGGCTGATGTAAAAAGTTGCAAATGATGTAACGTACAGCGTCAGAGGGGTCCGTTTTTTCATCTTTTCTCCAATACTGTTAGGCTATTACCATGTCAATCAACGCTGAATCGAAACGTAGTTCACACCCCGGATTTTGATGCCAACAAAGTTACTACAGTTCCATTCGTTTTCATTGCAGCCTCGTTTGAATGTTGCGGTTACGCACATTTCTACAGAATGGGGTGAGTTTACAATTATGCTGACGGATTTTTTTTGGCCTGCAGCAGCTAATGTTCCGTAGGAATGTTAGCTGTGAAGAAGTTTTGCGACCTAGCTAGCAATCTGGCTTTGTTCACGCCACCTTAAATAGCTAGACTGAAGTTGACATAGTCATGTTTGCTGAAAGAGAAATGTCACTCCCTGTATTTTCTCTGCTGTGTGTGTGTGTGTGTGTGTGTGTGTGTGTGTGTGTGTGTGTGTGTGTGTGTGTGTGTGTGTGTGTGTGTGTGTGTGTGTGTGTGTGTGTGTGTGTGTGTGTGTGTGTGTGTGTGTGTGTGTGTGTGTGAGCTGTGGTATATGTGAGTATTTGTGTTTTGTGTGTGTGACTTCTCCATCATGTATAGCAGGAGATTGGGCCAAATATAGGTCAGTACTGGTGACCTTTTAAAGCAGCAGTGTGTGTGTGTAGATTAGATAGTTTGGTATATTATGTGTGCGTTTGTGTGCATGCGTAACACATTTACAACCAACTGATATATTTGGGTTATGTAGATGTTTGTTTTTTCAAGATGACATCATTATCTCTGAAAACGTTTTTCACCATGGAGACAGGAGTCAGAAGAAGTACATGTAAACACATGCTATTTCTAAGCTATTTTTAATTTCAAGCCACAATAATCATTCCTGAAGCCATTTTGGATATAAAATTGAGAATATAGTGATTATTGAAGAATATACTATAACTATAGCTTAATAGCTTTAGTACAACTGCCTTCCTATTCTTTCTACCAACAGGAAATAATGGTTGGTACTGTTTTCCAAACTGACCCTTGGGTCTCAGTGTCCTTGTGCTGCGGTGGATAAAAGGTCCACCTGTCACGTTCTGACCTTAGTTCTTTTATTATGTCTTTGTTTTAGTATGGTCAGGGCGTGAGTTGGGTGGGTTGTCTATGTTAGTTTTCTATGATTTGCTATTTCTGTGTTTGGCCTGGTATGGTTCTCAATCAGAGGCAGCTGTCAATTGTTGTCCCTATTGTGTTTCGTGGGTGATTATTTTCTGTGTTTGTGTATGTTACCAGACAGGACTGTTTCATTCTCGTTTATCGTTTTGTTGTTTTGTTCGAATATTTGTTTTAATTAAAAGGCATAATGAATACTTACCACGCTGCACCTTGGTCCTCCTCTCTTTCTCCCACAGACGAACGTTACACCACCGGGACCGTGAAGGAGCTGTGCTATGAGCCAGGATGTGGAGCAGGTGTCATCAGTTCATCCCAAAACGAAAGTGATTTTTTTTCTCACCATCAAATCAAATCAAACTGTATTTGTCACATGCGCCAAATACAATACAGTGAAATGCTTACTTACAATCCCTTAACACAACAATGAGTTTTAAGAAAATACCAACAAAAAAAAGTGAGAGATAAGAATAACTAATAATTAAAGAGCAGCAGTAAATAACAATTGCGGGGCTTTATACAGGGGGTACCGGTACAGAGTCTGGGGCACCGGTGTCGAGGTAATTGAGGCAATATGTACATGTAGGTAGAGTTATTAAAGTGACTATGCATAGATAATAACAGAGTAGCAGCAGCGTAGAAGTCTGTGTGCGGGGGGGGGGGGGGGGGGGGGGGGGGTAGGGGGGGAATACAAATATTCTGGGTAGCCATTTGATTAGCTGTTCAGGAGTCTTATGGCTTGGGGGTAGAAGCTGTTTAGAAGCCATCACCATGGAAACAGTGTGTTGTGAGCCAATGGGGGAAGTGGGAGTCCCAGACCAGTGGGAATGTTGTTCGGAGGGAATATTTTGGTACCATCAGCAGTTTTCCTTACTGGCTGCTCCCACGGCACATTTGTGGAAACTTGTCACCTCCTCAGCCTGGTGTCCATGTCGTGGTGACAGTTCACCAACATACAGCTCCTCTACTTTGTGTCAGAGGTTAACCACATGTGGACCCTGCAGACGGAGGCTATTCTGGCTTCAATTGGTGACAGTCCACTGATTGTATCCGGAGACGCACGCTGAGATGCGCGAGGCCACTGTGCCTCCTTCAGCTCTCACACCATCCTGGACTGCTTCTCACCTGATCCTCACCCAGGAGACAGTGGATGGGGCCGATGTGAAGAACAGCTACTGGTTGGAGACGGAGGGTTTAGAGAGATGCCTGCAACATATTGAGGTAAGCTATAAGCATTTTCTTTATTTTTAAACAATTAATATCGTTATGCAATGTGTAGGCCTACATTAGGTACCTTTAGTAACAATGCTTTTTATTATCATCCTAACAGGCCCATGGATGCGTAGTCGAAACTCTGACCACCGACAGGCATCCAAGTGTGAGGGTGTTCTTGAGGGACTCCAATCCTCATTTCTGGCATGAGTACTACCTGTGGAACAATGCCAAAGGTGTGAGGAAACAGCTGTTGGCCATCGCGAAGCAAGAGGTACTATTAAATATTTTATAGTAAGCTCAGAACCCCCCAACTTGTCACAATATACTGTAGGAATTAATTTGGTTCTATTTGTTTTTTACAAATTCATTTTCAGACAGAGGCGATAATTCAAGTCAATGACTCGGGTGTCTCATTTGTTCCTGGTCTGTCTCAGGTACTGCCATGGGTGAGGACAATCACACACCACTTGGGATACTGTGCCACCACTGCTAGTGGAAGAGTCCAGCTGGCGAAGGAAAAGAGGATCACTGCAGTTCACCACATCACAAATGAGCACCCGCAACAGACCTCTCCCCCTACACACCCGAAGAGGAAGAAACACGACCCTGGCTGATCACAGCATCAACAGCTTTTGAGAAAGTGAGAAACATCATCCCCAACTTGAGATTGCTAAAGGATCTCTGTAAATACACTACATGTCCAAGAGTATGTGGACACCTGCTTGTCGAACATCTCGTTCCAAAGACATGGGCATCAATATAGAGTTGGTCCCCCTTTTGCTGCTATAACAGCCTCCACTCTTCTGGGAAGACTTTCCACTAGATGTTGGAACATTGCTGCTATTATAGCCTCCACTCTTCTGGGAAGGCTTTCCACTAGATGTTGGAACATTGCTGCGAGGGACTTGCTTCCATTCAGCCACAAGAACATTAGTGAGGTCGGGCAATGATGTTGGGCGATTAGGTCTGGCTCGCAGTCGCGGTACCATTTCATACCAAAGGTGTTCGATGGGGTTGAGGTCAGGGCTCTGTACAGGCCAGTCAAGTTCTTACACACCAATCTCGGCAAACTATTTCTGTATGGACCTCACTTTGTGCACGGGGGCATTATCATGCTGAATCAGGAAAGGGCCTTCCCAAAACTGTTTCCACAAAGTCGCAAGCACAGAATCGTCTAGAATGTCATTGTATGCTGTAGCGTTAAGATTTCCCTTCACTGGAACTAAGGGGCACGAACCATGAAAAACAACCCCAGACCGTTATACCAAACTTTACAGTTGGCACGACGCATTCGGGCAGGTAGCATTCTCCTGGCATCCGCTAAACCCAGATTCATCAGATGGTGACGCATGATTCATCATTCCAAAGAACATGTTTCCAATGCTCCAGAGTCCAATGGAGGCGAGCTTTCGGCACTACGCATGGTGATCTTTGGCTGGTGTGCGTCTGCTCAGCCATTTAAACCCATTTCATGAAGCTCCCGACGAACAGTTCTTGTGCTGACATTCCTTCCAGAGGCAGTTTGGATCTCGGTAGTAAGTGTTGCAACTGAGGACAGATGATTTTTATGCGCTTCAGCACCTTGAGCTTGTGTGGCCGACCACTTCATGGCTGAGCCATTGTTACTCCTAGAAGTATCCACTTCACAATAACAGCACCTACAGTTGACCTGGGCAGCTCTAGCGGGGCAGAAATTTGACAAACCTATGATGATGCCACATTGAAAGTCACTGAGCTGTTCAGTAAGACCGTTCTACTGCCAATTGTTTGTCTATGGAGATTGCATGACGGTGTGCTCATTTTTATACACCTGTCAGCCACGGGTGCGGCTGAAATGGCTGAATCCACTCATCTGAAGCGGTGTCCACATACTTTTGTATATTTTTATTTAACCTTTATTTAACTAGGCAAGTCAGTTAATAACAAATTCTTATTTACAATGACGGCCTAGGAACAGTGGGTTAACTGCCTTGTTCAGGGGCAGAACTAGCAAGCTTTCGGTCACTAGGCTACCTGCCGCCCCATATAAAGTATATCACAACATTTTAAATAAATTAATAACCACAAACTTAAAAAAAATGTTTTTGTTTATTTCTCATCTGAGTAACGGTATAATCATAGTAGACTATTTATTAATCTCTAGTTATATTTAATATATATTTTCATTCATAGGTGAACATGAGTGTTCATGCCCTGTACACTAAATAAGTGCCCAAGAGGAACAAGTTTGACCAGCAAGGGGATGGTTGTAAGACTCCAAGGGGCTGCCTTGGACCACAATCATTCAGGGAAAAGACATCAGGCTACAACAAAGGAGGGAGTGCTCAGATTCAATCAATAATTCTCCAAGGCTGCAAAGGCATTCGTGGTGAAATCCATCAAGGAGGAAAAGATGTGAGCTGTTTTCAAATACCAATACTAACATACTGTATACCACATACTTAATGAGTATATACTATATTTAATTAACCTTTATTTAACTAGGCAAAATGTAACTACATACTATAAACATTTCCTTTATTTTAGTATACTATAAACGAACGGTATCATTTCAGTTGAGCATACTAGCGCTTTGCCTGTCTACCGGAAGTTAATGCTGTTGCTATGCAACCTCTTGCTAGCTTGTTAGCATACCAAATGACTAGCTAGACATTTAACAATTTTGAGTGTGTAAATACAATCTGGAGTTGTTTCATGATTAACCACTCATGGTGTGATTGTGGTAATGTACAGAAACTCACCCGACCTAGAATACAGCACAATCAAATGCAGACAGTATTACCTCCCAAGAAAATGCTATTCTTGTCACATCAGCCTTTGCTTTGGCTCCACCTCCTATACAGCTCAGACATTCGGCATCGCCGTCCTTCTAGCTGTTGCCGAACCTACTGCTGGCAAACGCCCTTCACTCTTCACTACACACACCTAGTTCCAATCCCCACTGTATATATATACTCCCTCTGCCATTTGTATTTATCGGTCATTGCAAATGTTACTTGTTTTCCTGAGGAATTTCTCCTATTTCCTGAGTACTTTATATTTTGCACTTTGGGTTCGCCCTGGGCCTTTTTGTTTATGAAGACATGTTTTCATCACAACTGCGTTTGGGTGTTGTCCCGCTTTGATCTATGGTGCTTAAATAAACTCGGTAGTTATAAACCTGCGACTGCCTACTCCTCTCTACACCAGTGTTATAGTCACAGCCGTGTATATTCCCCCTCAAGCCGATACCACGGCGGCCCTCACGGAACTACACTGGACTTTATGCAAACTGGAAACCACATATCCCGAGGCAGCATTTATTATAGCTGGGAATTTAAAAAAAGCAAATTTAAGGAAAACACTTCCGAAGTTCTACCTACACATTGACTGTAGTTCTCGCGCTGGGAAACCACTCGACCACTGCTATTCTCTTTTACGGGATGCCTATAAGGCCCTACCCCGGCCTCCCTTTGGCAAATCAGATCACGACTCTATTTTGCTCCTTCCTTCCTATAGGCAGAAACTTATACAGGAAGTATGCTAAGGTCTATTCAACGTTGGTCTGACCAATCAGAATCCATGCTTCCAGATTGTTTTGATCACGTGGACTGGGATATGTTCTGGGTAACCTCTGATAATAACATTGATGTATAAACGGACACTGTGAATGAGTTCATCAGGAAGTGTATAGAGGATGTTGTTCCCAGTGTGACTATTAAAACCTACCCAAACCAAAAACTATGGATAAATGGCAGCATTCACTCTAAACTGAAAGCGTGAACCACCGCATTTAACCACGGCAAGGTGACTGGGAATAGGCCTTCCTTCTGTAAGGGCAATCAAACAGGCAAAACGTCAGTACAGAGACAAAGTGAAGTTGCAATTCAACGGCTCAGATATGAGACATATGTGGCAGGGTCTACAGACAATCACATGTTACAAAGGGAAAACCAGCCACGTCGCAGACAACGACATCTTGCTCCTAGACAAGCTAAACACCTTCTTCGCCCGATTTGAGGATAACACAGTGCCATTGACGCGGTCCGCTCCCAAGGATTGTGGCCTCTCATTCTTCGTGGCTGACGTGAGTAAGATATTTAAGCGTGTTAACCCTCACAAGGCTGCTGGCCCAGGAGGCATCCCTAGCCGTGACCTCAACCCATCACAGTCTGCTGTCCCCACTTACTTCAAGATGTCCACCATTGTTCCTGTACCCATGAAGCAAAGGTAACTGAACTAAATGACTATCGCCCCGTAGCACTCACTTCAGTCATCATGAAGTGCTTTGAGAGGCTAGTTATTAACTTCTTGCTCCTACTTGAGACGCAGATGTCTCAAGTAGACACCTGGAAATGCAAATGTGCTACGCTAAATGCTAAATGTACTCGTTAAAACTCAAACGTTCATCAAAATGCACATGCAGGGTATTGAATTAAAGCTACACTTGTGAACCTAGCCAACAAGTCAGATTTTTAAAATGCTTTTCGGCGAAAGCATGAGAAGCTATTATCTGATAGCATGCAACACCCCAAAATGCCTGAATGCGACGTAAACAAAGATTTAGCGTAGCCGGCACTACACAAAACGCAGAAATAAAATATAAAACATTCATTACCTTTGACGAGCTTCTTTCTTGGCACTCCTATATGCCCCATAAACATCACTATTGGGTCTTTTTTTCGTTTTAAATCGGTCCATATATACCCAAAATAGCTTTCTATGGAAGCTGTGTAATTCAGAAAAAAACATTGTTTTAAAACGCTGCGTAATTTTTTTAAATTAAAAAAGTCGACGATAAACTTTCACAAAACACTTCGAAATACTTTTGTAATCCAACTTTAGGTATTAGTAAACGTTTATAATCTATCAAAATGATTACAGGGCGATGTATATTCAATAGCTCCTCGTCTTCAAATCAATGGCTGCCAATGTGCACATCACAACATCCTGGCGGAGACCGGAAGAAATGGAATCCAGTTAGTTGGATTTACCAACAAAAAAGTCCCTGGAAAATGACGACAATGGCGACATCGTGTGGAATCTGTAGGAATTGCATGCAGGTCCATAATTAATTTTGTGCCCTTTTAACAACCCATGAAAGTGACGCATGGAAATTATTTTTAGCTTTCAGAGAGCAGTTTTTCTTGCGCTTTTCGATGAAACACACGATCTGTTATAGTCACAGCCGTGATTTAACCAGTTTTAGAAACTTCAGAGTGTTTTCTATCCACACATACTAATCATATGCATATACTATATTCCTGGCATGAGTAGCAGAACGCTGAAAAGTTGCGCGATTTTTAACAGAATGTTCGAAAAAGGAGGGGGTAGACTTAAGAGGTAAAAGGACCATTTCACTTCTACCTTTACTGACACCCTAGACCCACTTCAATTTGCTTACCGCCCCAATAGATACATAGACGATGCAATCGACATTACACTGCACACTGCCCTATCCCACTTGGACAAGAGGAATACCTACAGTATGTAAGAACGCTGATCATTGACTACAGCTCAGCCTTCAACACCATAGTACCCTCCAAGCTCATCATCAATCAACCATAGTAGGCCTGATTACCAACAACAACGAGACAGTCTACAGGGAGGGGGTGAGGGCCCTCTCCGTCAATGTCAACAAAATGAAGGAGCTGATCGTGGACTTCAGGAAAAAGCAGATGGAGCACCCCCCTATCCACATTGACGGGACAGCAGTGGAGAAGGTGGAACGCTTGAAGTACCTCGACATCACTGACGATCTGAAATGGTCCACCCATTCAGACAGTGTGGAGCTTCTATCTCAAGGACATCAGACTTTGAGGCCATCTCAAGGCCATCAGACTGTTAAATGGCCATTAGCCGGCTACCACCCGGTTACTCAACCCCGCACCTTTGAGGCTGCTGCCCTATATACATAGACATGGAATCACTGGTCACTTTAATAATGGAACACTGGTCACTTTAATAATGGAACACTGGTCACTTTAATAATGGAACACTAGTCACTTTAATAATGGAACACTGGTCACTTTAATAATGGAACACTAGTCACTTTAATAATGGAACACTAGTCACTTTAATAATGGAACACTAGTCACTTTATTAATGTTTACATACTGCTTCACTCATTTCATATGTATATACGGTATTCTATTCTACTGTATTTTAGTCAATGCCATTCCGACATTGCTCGTCCTATAATTTATATATTAATTCCATTATTTTACTTTTAGATTTGTGTGTATTGTTGTGAATTGTTTGATATTACTGCACTGTTGGAGCTAGGAACACAAGCATTTCGCTACAACCGCAACAACATCTGCTAAATATGTGTATGTGACCAATAAAATATGATTTGATCTGAGCATTCAATGGCAGTCAAGCACCCAAGCTAACTGGCTAAAGTTGACTAGCTACTTCCAGACACAAATGACAGAACACCCCACTCTGACCATTTTATTCACCCAAGCAGAGCATGTTAGGCTGTTTTCATGTTATCCAGAGCATTGGAGACTGTAATTGTGCTGCTGGCAACAATTTAATTACACTTTTTTTGGCCGAGCTCTGGCACACAGACGAGAGTGCTCTGAAATGGGAGTAGATAGCCAGAATTAACAATGTTCATTTAAAAGCACAATGACTATACCACTTAGCTAAGAATGATGTGAATAATCAAGTCAATTAACGTTGGGTAGTTAGTTAGGTAGCAGATAGTTAATATACTGCCTGGCAAGTTCGATGTATTAGTAGCCAACTAACGTTAGGTAACTAGCTAACATACCAGTACATACTGCTCTATTGCTATGCGGATCGTAAGGATAGCGTAGCTAACAAATTGTCAGTCAACATAACGTGTAACGCAACTGATTTGAAAAGTCATTACTTTATTACATTGCTCAACATTTTCTTAACATTTGTCATAAGAATTTTGCATCCGCTCTCGTCAGACTTCGGCTGCATATTTTCCGCCATTTTCTTCAAAACTGAAAACGGTGTGAAGCCACACCCATTTTCTGTATAATTGCATTATGGGCCCTAAGAGCACGAAAATAGTGTCCACTGCTTGTATACTTCGTATTTTGGCTAATTTAGTACGACATCTGGGAACTTTTGACATACTAACTATATCCATACTATGACCAATAAGCATACTATATACTCAATTCATGTCACAAATAGTATGGTTAGTATGAATATTTGAACAGCGCTGTGGTGTTTCTGATCTAAGCTCCTACATGGCAGCGTTGACCACTTTGCCAATCAATGGTACGTAGGTGTTATTTAAAATATATATATATATTTCACCTTTATTTAACCAGGTAGGCCAGTTGAGAATAAGTTGTTATTTACAACTGCAACCTGGCCAAGACAAAGCAAAGCAGTGCGACAAAAACAACAGATATAGACACAGATAGTTGACAATATGGCGTGAAGATAAGTGCAACACTTGTCTGCTTCGAAATAAATGGGTTATGCATCTTAATGACCGACAAACATAAAAAGTGGAAGTGTTAAACGTAGCTCTCATGCTGGAAAAGGTTAGAGACTGGTTAGAGACTAGTGCAGACTCTAACTTGACAATGTATTTCAAATGTAAGTATAAGTGTAAGTATATGTTTTTACATGTGCTTAACAAATAGATAACCAAGTTTGGTTGAACGATCTGAGGAAATTGTTTCTGACATGTGATCAATGACTCAGTCAATTCCAAATATACAATACTGTTAAATTGTGTTAATACTGATTATCACACTAATAAGTTGCTCTTGTGTATCATGTGCTTTATCTGTTTCAGAGTTTTTGAGCAAATTCCATCTGGGAGGGAAGCTGACTGCTGCCTGGGTAAAGGAAAACAATGGGAAAATGTAAATAAAAAGTACAAGGTATGGATTTAGCTATTGCTTATATGATGCCTGAGCTCTACATACTACGTGTTCAAAGGATATCAAATTTCATGAAATATGGACAGGGATAAAAGTGTAGTGTATCTTAACACTACTGGTGTGTGTTTTTAGACATTGAAAATCCCACCGACTGGGACAGGAACTTCTAAGGGGGAGCTTTATATATAAATGGATGAGACTATTGGGAGAGGCCCTCTATTGCACCTCCCGTTCTAGTCGCCTCAACCATTAATTCAGAGGTGGTGTGGTGGTCTCCCCTTGGGCTCAGGAGGCTAGGGAGAAAGCTAGCCCTGTGCCGAAGAAGAGGAACAATGACCTTCTGCATTTCCTCAGAGAGACAGGAGAGGAGGGACAATGAGGCTTGGGAGAAAGAGGAGAAGAGGGAGGAAGAGGCTGCCAAGAGAGGGGACAAGTTCCTCTCTCTTTTTGGGAAATGTGTAGATAAGGTGTGAGAGTTTTGAGAGAGATGTGAGTTAGGGTTTTAAAGTTAAATTTTAAAGTTTAAATGGTTAAATTGTAATTAAGCAAGGGTTAACATGATCCACTGTTCCCTGTGTCTCTATATAGTTAGATATTGATAACACCATAACAACCATGTAGCAATTCAAGTGAATTGACTTATTATGGTGAATTTTGATGCTGAACTATATTTGATGTTACAAGGGCAAAACAGGAACATGGTAAATTCAGAGAATTGTTGTTTACGTGTTTTACATCTCATGTACCCCTGCAGGGACACGTGGGGGGAGGGGGGGGGGGGGGTATGCACTCACGACTGTTAGTTGCTCTGGATTTGAGCGTCTCGTAAATGACTCAAATGTAAAATCACTACATAATCAGTGGGCCTCTTTAATGTGCTCCCAGCTGACCCTCTCTTGTGTGTGGTAATGAATCTCAATTGTAATTTTCTTGGTATCTCCCCTCCTTATCTCCTTCTCAAAGCACATTGGAGCAGACTATCTGAGCTTCCTCCAATGCGTTTTGTGAGAAGGAGGAGAGAGGAAGCGAGTAATCAAGGAAATACGATTGAGATACAGCTGTTGTTCCCTCTGTTCTTACTCTTACATTACAGGTGATGGGCTGCACTTGTCTGTGTGAAGATTGTGGGGTGCTGTTTTTTGAGCGCAAGAACTAGAATAAATTAAACTGACACATTCCATAATTCTACATGAGACACTCGTCTGTTCTACATGATGCAGCATTGTGCCCACACTAAACACAACTCAGGGCTCTTTCTCAACCTTTTTATCCCTGTTTTTTTCACGGTCCTTCTCATCCAATAGGTTTAAGAAAGGGGTGAGGAGAGAGCATGTAAGGAAACAAGGATATCCAATTGATGTTTGTGATTGTTCCAGAATGTATCAGAGAAGATCCAAAGTCCCTCCCCTCCGTCTCTTGGTTTAAATAAGAATCAGAACAGAGTCTAAGGACCTTGGGCCACCTGTACAATCACGTATACAGGAAACAAATGAAAGACAATTGACAAAGTTTAGGACATAAGTTGTATTGTGTAGAACAGATCTGAACGTCTCTGCATATGTTCAGCACTATTGATGATAATAAAAATGTTATACAACACCTGTTATACACCACCACCAGGCCTGTCGGCTAGTCCACCACCACCAGGCCTGTCGGCTAGTCCACCACCACCAGGCCTGTCGGCTAGTCCACCACCACCACCAGGCCTGTCGGCTAGTCCACCACCACCACCAGGCCTGTCGGCTAGTCCACCACCACCACCAGGCCTGTCGGCTAGTCCTCCACCACCAGGCCTGTCGACTAGTCCACCACCACCACCAGGCCTGTCGGCTAGTCCACCACCACCACCAGGCCTGTCGGCTAGTCCACCACCACCAGGCCTGTCGGCTAGTCCACCACCACCAGGCCTGTCGGCTAGTCCACCACCACCACCAGGCCTGTCGGCTAGTCCACCACCACCAGGCCTGTCGGCTAGTCCACCACCACCAGGCCTGTCGGCTAGTCCACCACCACCACCAGGCCTGTCGGCTAGTCCACCACCACCAGGCCTGTCGGCTAGTCCACCACCACCACCAGGCCTGTCGGCTAGTCCACCACCACCACCAGGCCTGTCAGTCCACCACCACCAGGCCTGTCGGCTAGTCCACCACCACCACCAGGCCTGTCGGCTAGTCCACCACCACCACCAGGCCTGTCGGCTAGTCCACCACCACCACCAGGCCTGTCGGCTAGTCCACCACCACCACCAGGCCTGTCGGCTAGTCCACCACCACCACCAGGCCTGTCGGCTAGTCCACCACCACCAGGCCTGTCGGCTAGTCCACCACCACCACCAGGCCTGTCGGCTAGTCCACCACCAGGCCTGTCGGCTAGTCCACCACCACCACCAGGCCTGTCGGCTAGTCCACCACCACCAGGCCTGTCGGCTAGTCCACCACCACCACCAGGCCTGTCGGCTAGTCCACCACCACCACCAGGCCTGTCGGCTAGTCCACCACCACCACCAGGCCTGTCGGCTAGTCCACCACCACCACCAGGCCTGTCGGCTAGTCCTCCACCACCAGGCCTGTCGGCTAGTCCACCACCACCACCAGGCCTGTCGGCTAGTCCACCACCACCACCAGGCCTGTCGGCTAGTCCACCACCACCAGGCCTGTCGGCTAGTCCACCACCACCACCAGGCCTGTCGGCTAGTCCACCACCACCACCAGGCCTGTCGGCTAGTCCTCCACCACCACCAGGCCTGTCGGCTAGTCCACCACCACCACCAGGCCTGTCGGCTAGTCCACCACCACCAGGCCTGTCGGCTAGTCCACCACCACCACCAGGCCTGTCGGCTAGTCCACCACCACCACCAGGCCTGTCGGCTAGTCCACCACCACCAGGCCTGTCGGCTAGTCCTCCACCACCACCACCAGGCCTGTCGGCTAGTCCACCACCACCAGGCCTGTCGGCTAGTCCACCACCACCACCAGGCCTGTCGGCTAGTCCACCACCACCACCAGGCCTGTCGGCTAGTCCACCACCACCACCAGGCCTGTCGGCTAGTCCACCACCACCACCAGGCCTGTCGGCTAGTCCACCACCACCAGGCCTGTCGGCTAGTCCACCACCACCACCAGGCCTGTCGGCTAGTCCACCACCACCACCAGGCCTGTCGGCTAGTCCACCACCACCACCAGGCCTGTCGGCTAGTCCTCCACCACCAGGCCTGTCGACTAGTCCACCACCACCACCAGGCCTGTCGGCTAGTCCACCACCACCACCAGGCCTGTCGGCTAGTCCACCACCACCAGGCCTGTCGGCTAGTCCACCACCACCACCAGGCCTGTCGGCTAGTCCACCACCACCAGGCCTGTCGGCTAGTCCACCACCACCAGGCCTGTCGGCTAGTCCATCACCACCACCAGGCCTGTCGGCTAGTCCACCACCACCAGGCCTGTCGGCTAGTCCACCACCACCACCAGGCCTGTCGGCTAGTCCACCACCACCACCAGGCCTGTCGGCTAGTCCACCACCACCACCAGGCCTGTCGGCTAGTCCACCACCACCAGGCCTGTCGGCTAGTCCACCACCACCACCAGGCCTGTCGGCTAGTCCACCACCACCACCAGGCCTGTCGGCTAGTCCACCACCACCACCAGGCCTGTCGGCTAGTCCACCACCACCACCAGGCCTGTCGGCTAGTCCACCACCACCAGGCCTGTCGGCTAGTCCACCACCACCACCAGGCCTGTCGGCTAGTCCACCACCACCACCAGGCCTGTCGGCTAGTCCACCACCACCAGGCCTGTCGGCTAGTCCACCACCACCACCAGGCCTGTCGGCTAGTCCACCACCACCACCAGGCCTGTCGGCTAGTCCTCCACCACCACCAGGCCTGTCGGCTAGTCCACCACCACCACCAGGCCTGTCGGCTAGTCCACCACCACCAGGCCTGTCGGCTAGTCCACCACCACCACCAGGCCTGTCGGCTAGTCCACCACCACCACCAGGCCTGTCGGCTAGTCCACCACCACCAGGCCTGTCGGCTAGTCCTCCACCACCACCACCAGGCCTGTCGGCTAGTCCACCACCACCAGGCCTGTCGGCTAGTCCACCACCACCACCAGGCCTGTCGGCTAGTCCACCACCACCACCAGGCCTGTCGGCTAGTCCACCACCACCACCAGGCCTGTCGGCTAGTCCACCACCACCAGGCCTGTCGGCTAGTCCACCACCACCACCAGGCCTGTCGGCTAGTCCACCACCACCACCAGGCCTGTCGGCTAGTCCACCACCACCACCAGGCCTGTCGGCTAGTCCTCCACCACCACCAGGCATGTCGGCTAGTCCACCACCACCACCAGGCCTGTCGGCTAGTCCTCCACCACCACCAGGCCTGTCGGCTAGTCCTCCACCACCACCAGGCCTGTCGACTAGTCCTCCACCACCAGGCCTGTCGACTAGTCCACCACCACCACCAGGCCTGTCGGCTAGTCCACCCCCACCAGGCCTGTCGACTAGTCCTCCACCACCAGGCCTGTCGGCTAGTCCTCCACCACCAGGCCTATCGGCTAGTCCACCCCCACCAGGCCTATCGGCTAGTCCTCCACCACCACCAGGCCTGTCGGCTAGTCCTCCACCACCAGGCCTGTCGACTAGTCCTCCACCACCAGGCCTGTCGACTAGTCCACCACCACCACCAGGCCTGTCGGCTAGTCCACCCCCACCAGGCCTGTCGACTAGTCCTCCACCACCAGGCCTGTCGGCTAGTCCTCCACCACCAGGCCTATCGACTAGTCCACCCCCACCAGGCCTGTCGACTAGTCCTCCACCACCAGGCCTGTCGGCTAGTCCTCCACCACCAGGCCTATCGGCTAGTCCACCACCACCAGGCCTGTCGGCTAGTCCACCATCACCCAGGCCGGTCAGCTTACTTAAATACACATCCATATATAGCTCTTCATTTTCTGGTTAAAGCACAATGAAAGTAATTAATTAAACCAAAACAATATTGGTAGATGGTTGTTGAATCAATTATCTTGAGAATTTCTATACTGAACAGAAATATCAATGCAACATGTAAAGGGTTGGTTCCATGTTTCATGAGCTGAAATAAAAGATCCCAGAAATGTTCCACACGCATAAAAAGCTTATTTCTCTCAAATTTTGTGCAGAAATTAGTTTACATCTCTTTTACAGAGCATTTCTCCTTTACCAAGATAATCCATGCACCTGACAGGTGTGGCATATCAAGACCCTGATTAATAAACAACATGGCATACCAGTGGAGGAATACCAAACTTTTTTTTATATACTCAGAGGACTATTATTAGCATGTTTTAACCACTCCTATGTTGTCACGACTTCCGTTGGTGCCTCTCCTTGCTTGGGCGGCATTCGGCGGTCGACGTCAACCGGCTTTCTAGCCACCGCCGATCTACGTTTCTTTTTCTGTGTGTTTTGTCTTGATTGCACACACCTGGTTTCCATTATGTCATAATTTAATTCCCTAGTTAACCCTTTGGTTCCCACATGGTTTTGTGCGTGTTTGTTCTTTGTTATGTGGTCGCTCTTTTGTGTTGAGCTGGATTATTATTCCCTGTATGGAATTAGTTTGTGATTATTTGCGAGTAAAGTAGGGTTTTACTCAGTTCTGTGTCCTGCGCCTGACTCCGTCACACCCGCTGCACACTGACACATGACATATATAAATGGTAGATTATCGGACATAGTGTTCGATTTCATTATTACTGAAACAGGATCCAAGTGGTATTGTTAAAGGGATTTATCTGTTAACTGAATGATTAGAATATTCCACCCTGAAACCATATAACTGTATGGAATTGATTAGAATGTATAAAATTATAACCAATGAATGCGTAGTTCTAGTCAGAATTAGGGTAAAACAATATAGCTAATGTTTATGTCTTTATAGTGTCTTAAAAACAGACTGAGCAGAATTCGGTGCCGACCGTGGCTAGGGGCCACTGAGAGATTTGGGAAAGAACATGGAGTGATTCTCACGATCCCTAATCTTTGTCGGCTGGGTAGCAGGACATTGTGTGCTAATGTTAGTGTGAATGTGTGTGCGTGAGAAGCCAGTATAAAATTAATTGTTTTGTACAACAGAGGAGCGCTCTCGTAAATAAACTTTCTGACTATTGTAGCTGGGCCTCCGTCTGATTCATTTCAACCAGTTTCTTACTAATTCTGGGTTTCAGGCTGAGTAGTTAACTGAATGAACATTGAGAACATAATTCTTGTGAGAGGTACAGTGCCTTGCGAAAGTATTTGGCCCCCTTGAACTTTGCGACCTTTTGCCACATTTCAGGCTTCAAACATAAAGATATAAAACTGTATTTTTTTGTGAAGAATCAACAACAAGTGGGACACAATCATGAAGTGGAACGACATTTATTGGATATTTCAAACTTTTTTAACAAATCAAAAACTGAAAAATTGGGCGTGCAAAATGATTCAGCCCCTTTACTTTCAGTGCAGCAAACTCTCTCCAGAAGTTCAGTGAGGATCTCTGAATGATCCAATGTTGACCTAAATGACTAATGATGATAAATACAATCCACCTGTGTGTAATCAAGTCTCTGTATAAATGCACCTGCACTGTGATAGTCTCAGAGGTCCGTTAAAAGCGCAGAGAGCATCATGAAGAACAAGGAACACACCAGGCAGGTCCGAGATACTGTTGTGAAGAAGTTTAAAGCCAGATTTGGATGCAAAAATATTTCCCAAGCTTTAAACATCCCAAGGAGCACTGTGCAAGCAATAATATTGAAATGGAAGGAGTATCAGACCACTGCAAATCTACCAAGACCTGGCCGTCCCTCTAAACTTTCAGCTCATACAAGGAGAAGACTGATCAGAGATGCAGCCAAGAGGCCCATGATCACTCTGGATGAACTGCAGAGATCTACAGCTGAGGTGGGAGACTCTGTCCATAGGACAACAATCAGTCGTATATTGCACAAATATAGTGGCAAGAAGAGTGGCAAGAAGAAAGCCATTTCTTAAAGATATCCATAAAAAGTGTCGTTTAAAGTTTGCCACAAGCCACCTGGGAGACACACCAAACATGTGGAAGAAGGTGCTCTGGTCAGATGAAACCAAAATTGAACTTTTTGGCAACAATGCAAAACGTTATGTTTGGCATAAAAGCAACACAGCTGAACACACCATCCCCACTGTCAAACATGGTGGTGGCAGCATCATGGTTTGGGCCTGCTTTTCTTCAGCAGGGACAGGGAAGATGGTTAAAATTGATGGGAAGATGGATGGAGCCAAATACAGGACCATTCTGGAAGAAAACCTGATGGAGTCTGCAAAAGACCTGAGACTGGGACAGAGATTTGTCTTCCAACAAGACAATGATCCAAAACATAAAGCAAAATCTACAATGGAATGGTTCAAAAATAAACATATCCAGGTGTTAGAATGGCCAAGTCAAAGTCCAGACCTTGTCTTATTTTCTATTTCTCAGATGTAGCCATTATTTACTATTTTACATCTAGGGTTACTATACATAACTTTAACCCATTTTATAAGAGATTCTCCAAAATGGAAATATTCTAGGCATTTATATATAAACTCCAGTCGTACTTTATCAAAAGCCTTTTCAAAGTCATCTATGAAAACTGGGACTGGTTTCTCTGATATTTCATAGTGTTCCAATACTTGTCTTATCTCCAGTGTATCGTCCATGTAAAAAGCCTGTCTGAATAGGATGAATAATATCTGACTAAATGTGACGTAGACACACTCATGTGGCAGGTTAAATTTGTAGTTGGCAATGAACATTTTTTTAAATAATGTTTTAAAATTGTTGACTATTGGCCCCTGACCACTACCTGATGCGTGGCCGTGCGTATTGTTGACCGCTATAGTTGACAAATAGCCTCTTTTCCTCGGATCTTTTCAGTTTGATCATTTAGATTGCTACTATGATAAATGCTATCAATGTGCATAATATCTAACACGTGTGGCAAGGGTAGGAAAAAAAAGGTGAAACGCTAATGCGCATTCTGACTGAGTGACAGCACACTTGGCTGCCTGCATGTTGAGGACACATACACAGCCACCCCTTTGGACGTTGCTCCTAATCTGCAGCTTTTTTTAGAGTGAGAATGAGAACGTGCAGGGAGGTATTTAGGCATATTAAAACACTTTGAACATTTGCAGTACTTCATTACAGGTCACGTGAATGTGTTCTCTGTAGGAGTAACTAGCTGTCTCTGGCTAATAATAATCACAACGTGAAATATCTCTGACCAGGTTTAATAATGCTTTAGAAAGTTGTTTAGCTCTCCTAGTAGCTGTCAGCTAACTAGCTAGCTAGCCCTTCCTGTCCGGTTGTAAACACTAACGTTATCTACTTCTGTTACAATGAATATATGTAGATATTCAGTCAGGTTCTCTATAATATTTTCAGATTGTGGGTTGCTATAACAGACCGTTCTAATTATCCATCATTCCCTACAGTTTGCACCTGAACTATTATTTTCCTCTCTTACTATCAGTTCGAAGTAACAAAAGTGTATTACAAAAACGGGGCAGGCAAACGACAGGTCAAGGGCAGGCAGAGGTCAGTAATCCAGGGCAGTGTCACAGGGTACAGAACGGCAGGCAGAATGGTCAAAACCGGCAAAACTAGAAAACAGGGACTAGAGGGAAAAATGCTGGTAGGCTTAACAAGATGAACTGGCAACAGACAAACAGAAACACAGGTATAAATGCACAGGGGATAACGGGGGGAAATGGGCGTCACCTGGAGGGGGTAGAGACAAGCAGAAGGCAGGTGAAACAGACACTTATTTTTGTATATACGTATTTAGGAAATGGAGTTTGTGGACACCCCTTCAAAATAGTGGATTCGGCTATTTCAGCCACACCGATTGCTGACAAGTGTATAAAATCGAGCAAACAGCCATGCAATCTCCATAGACAAACATTGGCAGTAGAATGGCCTTACTGAAGAGCTCAGTGACTTTCAACGCGGCACTGTCATAGGATGCTGCTAGACATCTAGGAGCAACAACGGCTCAGCCGCGAAGTGGTAGGTTACACAAGCTCACAGAACGAGACCATGAGTGCTGAAGCATTGCAACACTCACTACCGAGTTCCATACTGCCTCTGGAAGCAACGTCAGCACAATAACTGTTTGTGGAATGGGTTTCCATGAAATGGGTTTCCATGGCCGAGAAGGCGCACACAAGCCTAAGATCACCATGCGCAATGCCAAGCGTCGGCTGGAGAGGTGTAAAGCTCACCACAATTGGACTCTAGAGCAGTGAAAACGCGTTCTCTGGAATGATGAATCACGCTTCTCAATCTGGCAGTCCGACGGACAAATTTGGGTTTAGCGGATGCCAGGAGGAAAGCTGCCTGCCCCAATGCATATAGTGCCAACTGCAAAGTTTGGTGGAGGAGGAATAATGGCTGGGGGCAGACGGGCAGAGTACCGAGAGAAAAGTCAAGATAGTCAGATGTACAAATAACTCATCCAAAGGGCTTTGACTTCACAAATACGTCAGAAAGCTTACACAATACGATGCTCCATCACCTTATTAATTCAGCCACTTACTTAGATAGCAAGTTAAACTTAGGGGTCATGTTAAAGCAGAATTCTATGTTTTTCACGCAGGAAAAAAATATAAAACACACACGAAATATCTTGCTGCGTTTTGTGAACGCAGATCTAAAATGCTTCTTGTTGTCATTTCCGCTTGGGATCAGAGCAATTTTGTGCTTCAGTTGCACATGTAAACTTGGATGAGACGACAGCACTTTGACTGATGCGTAGCTACTTTTCTCTGGTACGTTCCTCAGTGTAGCCAGCCTATTTTTCTCCAGTAAATTGCAAGATTAACTTTAAGATAAATATTAGGAAATGTAGCTAGCTACGTTATTTATACGATGATAAACATTAGAATAATCAATATAAAACACGACCTCTGTCAATACACAGCTGGACTCACCTGCTCCCGCTTTCTCCTGTTGTGATGTTGACAAACAAACACGTGACTTACTCAACTGTTCTGGGGAACTACGGTGAGCTTCATAATGTAAAATAATGTGACTGACTCAACTGTTCTGGAGAACTACGGTGAGCTTCATAATGTAAAATAATGTGACTGACTCAACTGTTCTGGAGAACTACGGTGAGCCTCATAATGTAAAATAATGTGACTGGTGAAATTAAGAGCGCAATCTGCTTTATCTCCTAACCTATTTCACAAGTTACTGCTGGTATTTACTTAAAGAATAGCTACAAATTATTACAAAGTATTGACGGTTGAAAAACCATCCCGTGGCTATTTCCAAATACCCCGGTATACAGTATACAGCCCAAGCCTGCTGGATGCACTTCACATGCCGCCTCTGGACAGATGTTCTCCAGCCTAACCCTGTCCAGCAGGGGAACGGCGAGAAAGTCTTTACCCTTCTCCAACATCACCTCCTTCAACAGGTGTTCGATGCACCGGATGGTGGATTCCTCTGTCTAGTATAAAGGGACTACTCCCTCTTCGCTCGGCGCAGCAGGGCAACATACTCTATACTGTATTCTATACCATCTACTGAACTTTGCTTATGCCGCATGGCCATCGCTCATCCATGTATTTATATGTACATATTCTTTTCCATTCCTTTACACTTGTGTGTAAAGTAGTAGTTGTTGTGAAATTGTTAGATTACTTGTTAGATATTACTGCACGGTCGGAACTAGAAGCACAAGCATTTCGCTACACTCACATTAACATCTGTTAACCATGTGTATATTTCCAAATAATTTTATTGATTTGATTTGACATCTACTGCTTGAAGATGCACCCTGACAGACTGCCCATGAAGGTAGGATGACAGTAGGGTATTTTTGTTTTTTTTATTTTTTATTTCACCTTTATTTAACCAGGTAGGCTAGTTGAGAACAAGTTCTCATTTGCAACTGCGACCTGGCCAAGATAAGGCATAGCAGTGTGAACAGACAACACAGAGTTACACATGGAGTAAACAATTAACAAGTCAATAACACAGTAGAAAAAAGGGGAGTCTATATATACATATGCAAATAATTACAATTATGCAGATTAACACTGGAGTGATAAATGATCAGATGGTTATGTACAGGTAGAGATATTGGTGTGCAAAAGAGCAGAAAAATAAATAAATAAAAACAGTATGGGGATGAGGTAGGTGAAAATGGGTGGGCTATTTACCAATAGACTATGTACAGCTGCAGCGATCGGTTAGCTGCTCAGATAGCAGATGTTTGAAGTTGGTGAGGGAGATAAAAGTCTCCAACTTCAGCGATTTTTGCAATTCGTTCCAGTCACAGGCAGCAGAGAACTGGAACGAAAGGCGGCCAAATGAGGTGTTGGCTTTAGGGATGATCAGTGAGATACACCTGCTGGAGCGCGTGCTACGGATGGGTGTTGCCATCGTAACCAGTGAACTGAGATAAGGCGGAGCTTTACCTAGCATGGACTTGTAGATGACCTGGAGCCAGTGGGTCTGGCGACGAATATGTAGCGAGGGCCAGCCGACTAGAGCATACAAGTCGCAGTGGTGGGTGGTATAAGGTGCTTTAGTGACAAAACGGATGGCACTGTGATAAACTGCATCCAGTTTGCTGAGTAGAGTGTTGGAAGCAATTTTGTATGAAGGTAGGGTGACAGTAGGGTATGAAGGTAGGGTAGAAGGAAGGGTGACAGTAGGGTACGAAGGAAGGGTGACAGTAGGGTGTAAAGGTAGGGTAGAAGGTAGGGTGACAGTAGGGTATGAAGGTAGGGTGACAGTAGGGTATGAAGGTAGGGTAGAAGGTAGGGTGTGAAGGTAGGGTGACAGTAGGGTATGAAGGTAGGGTGACAGTAGGGTAGAAGGAAGGGTGACAGTAGGGTATGAAGGAAGGGTGACAGTAGGGTAGAAGGTAGGGTGACAGTAGGGTATGAAGGTAGGGTGACAGTAGTGTAGAATGTAGGGTGACAGTAGGGTATGAAGGTAGGGTGACAGTAGGGTAGAAGGTACTGTAGGGTGACAGTGGGGTATGAAGGTAGGGTGACAGCAGGGTATGAAGGTAGGGTGACAGTGGGGTAGAAATTACTATAGGGTGACAGTAGGGTATGAAGGTAGGGTGACAGCAGGGTATGAAGGTAGGGTGACAGTGGGGTAGAAGTTACTATAGGGTGACAGTAGGGTATGAAGGTAGGGTGACAGCAGGGTATGAAGGTAGGGTGACAGTAGGGTAGAAGTTACTATAGGGTGACAGTAGGGTATGAAGGTAGGGTGACAGTAGGGCAGAAGGTAGGATAGAAGGAAGGGTGACAGTAGGGCAGAAGGTAGGGTAGAAGGAAGGGTGACAGTAGGGCAGAAGGTAGGGTGACAGTAGGGCAGAAGGTAGGGTAGAAGGAAGGGTGACAGTAGGGCAGAAGGTAGGGTGACAGTAGGGCAGAAGGTAGGGTAGAAGGAAGGGTGACAGTAGGACAGAAGGTAGGGTGACCGTAGGGTAGAAGGTACTGTAAGGAAACAATAGGGTAGAAGGAAGGGTGACAGTAGGGTGGAAGGTAGGGTGACAGCAGGGTGACAGCAGGGTGACAGTAGGGTACAAGGTAGGGTGACAGTAGGGTATGAAGGTAAGGTGACAGTAGGGTAGAAGGAAGGGTGACAGTAGGGTAGAAGGTAGGGTGACAGTAGGGCAGAAGGTAGGGTAGAAGGAAGGGTGACAGTAGGGCAGAAGGTAGGGTGACCGTAGGGTAGAAGGTACTGTAAGGAAACAATAGGGTAGAAGGAAGGGTGACAGTACGGTGGAAGGTAGGGTGACAGCAGGGTGACAGCAGGGTGACAGTAGGGTACAAGGTAGGGTGACAGTAGGGTACAAGGTAGGGTGACAGTAGGTATGAAGGTAGGGTGACAGTAGGGTACAAGGTAGGGTGACAGTAGGGTAGAAGGAAGGGTTACAGTAGGGTACAAGGTAGGGTGATAGCAGGGTGACAGCAGGGTGACAGTAGGGTACAAGGTAGGGTGATAGTAGGGTACAAGGTAGGGTGACAGTAGGTATGAAGGTAGGGTGACAGTCGGTATGAAGGTAGGGTGACAGTAGGGTATGGAGGTAGGGTGACAGTAGGGTAGAAAGTAGGGTGACAGTAGGGTATGAAGGTAGGGTGATAGTAGGGTACAAGGTAGGGTGACAGTAGGGTATGTAGGTAGGGTGGCAGTAGCGTATGAAGGTAGGGTGACAGTAGGGTATGAAGGTAGGGTGACAGTGGGGTATGAAGGTAGGGTAACAGTAGGGTACAAGGACGGGTGACAGTGGGGTATGAAGGAAGGGTGACTGTAGGGTAGAAGGTACTGTAGAATGATGGTAGGGTATGAAGGCAGGGTAACAGTAGGGTATGAAGGCAGGGTAACAGTAGGGTATGAAGGTAGGGTAACAGTAGGGTACAAGGACGGGTGACAGTGGGGTATGAAGGAAGGGTGACAGTTGGTTATGAAGGTAGGATGACAGTTGGGCATGAAGGTAGGGTGACAGTTGGGCATGAAGGTAGGGTGACAGTAGGGTGGAAGGTAGGGTGACAGTAGGGTAGAAGGAAGGGTGACAGTTGGTTATGAAGGTAGGGTGACAGTTGGGCATGAAGGTAGGGTGACAGTGGGGTATGAAGGTATGGCGACAGTAGGGTAGAAGGTACTGTCAGGTGACAGTAGAGTATGAAGGTAGGGTGACAGTAGGGTTGAGGAAGGGTGACAGTAGGGTAGAAGGTAGAGTACAGGGGATGGGAGTCTGTGGTGCACCCTTCTGCCATATGCTGCATGAAGTGCCAGATGTCCAGCCTGATGTTCAGGCCTGTCTACCCACCGAACCTACCTGGGCTGCCGCTTGCTCTCAACCTCCTCCACACAGCAGCACAGGGAGGGTTTACTACAATTGTGCACCGATTTTCTTAATTTTATGCTAAAAATAAGTATGTAGAGCAGTATGCTCTGCGCTGTCATTGGTTGTTGATCATTGCTAGACAACCGTTTTCAGGTCTTGCCATAGATTTTCAAGTAGGTTTAAGTCAAAACTGTAACTCAGCCACTCAGAACATTCACTGTCTTCTTGGTAAGCAATTCCAGTGTAGATTTGGTGTTTTAGGTTACGGTCCTGCTGAAAGGTGAATTCATCTCCCAGTGTCTGGAGGAAAGCAGAGTGAACTAGGTTTTCCTCTAGAATTTAGCCCGTGCATACATTATTCATTTATTTTTATCCTGAAAACCAGTGGTGTAAAGTACTTAAGTAAAAATACTTTAAAGTACTACTTAAGTTGTTTTTTGGGGTATCTGTACTTTACTTTACTATTTATATTTTTAACAACTTTTACTTCACTACATTCCTTAAGGAAATAATTCTACTTATTACTCCATACATTTGCCCTGACACCCCAAATTACTTGTTACATTGTGACTGCTTAGCAGGACAGGACAATGGTCCAATTCACACACTTATCAACGGAATATCCCTGATCATCTACTGCCTCTGATCTGACTCATTAAACACACATGCTTCGTTTATAAATTATGTCTATATGATGCAGCCACCATTATACTTGAAAATCTGCAGAGTGGTACTCAGTAATGGGTTGTATTGGATTTTCCCCAAACATAACACTTTGTATTGCCACATTTTTTGCAATATTTCCTTAGTGCCTTGTTGCAAACAGTATGCATGTTTTGGAATGTTTGTATTCTGTGCAGGCTTCCTTCTTTTCACTCTGTCAATTAGGTTAGTATTGTGGAGTAACTACAATGTTGTTGATTCATCCTCAGTTTTCTCCCATCACAGCCATTAAACTGTAATTGTTTTAAAGTCACCATTGGCCTCGTAGTGTAATCCCTGAGTGGTTTCCTTCCTCTCCGGCAACTGAGTTAAGAAGGACGCCTGTATCTTTGTTGTGACTGGGTGTATTGATAAACCATCCAAAGTGTAATTAATAACTTCACCATGCTCAAAAGGATATTCAATGTCAATGTTATGTGTATGTTTTACCCATTTACCAATAGGTGCCCTTCTTTGTGAGGCATTGGAAAACATCCCTGGTCTGTGTGGTTGAATCTGTGTTTGAAATTCACTGCTCGACTCAGGGACCTCACAGATAATTGTATGTGTGGGTTACAGAAAGGAGGTAGTCCTTCAAATATCATGTTAAACACTATTATTGCACACAGAGTGAGTCCATGCAACTTAAGCACATTTTTACTCCTCCTGAACTAATGTAGGCTAGCCATGACAAATGGGTTGAATTGTTATTGACTCAAGACATTTCAGCTTTTAATTTTTTATTAATTTGTAAAAATGTTATGGGATAGGCCAGTGATAAATGCAGGATGTAACACAACAAAATGTGTAAAATGCAGAGGAGCGTGACTACTTTCTGAAGGCACTGTGTATTGTTTTTGTAATCCCACATTGTTTAGGGCAGGCTCATAACTTTTGCAACCTAAGGATTATAGCTGTGTTCAGTCACAAAGACATTTATGGTGACAAAATGTGCCACCTGTGGATTCAAAATGAGTAGCCCAATTATAGCCACAATTGAATTTAGTAATTTTGCATGAAAAAATAAATAGAGGGTAATTCCACTCTCACATATTTTCAAGGTGTAATTTTTACCTTTTTATTTAACTAGGCAAGTCAGTTATTGAGGCAAAACAGGAGAAAGTTGGAAGGATAGGGGAACACCAATCTCTGTCTGGAAGTCCCTTGACCCTTGACCTTTTCCACATTTTGTTACGTTACAGCCTTATTCTAAAATGGATCAAATTGTTTTTTTTCCCTTTCAATCTACCCACAATACCCCATAACGACAAAAAACGGAATTATCACATTTACATAAGTATTCAGACCCTTTACTCAATACTTTGTTGAAGCACCTTTGGCAGCCATTACAGCCTTGAGTCTTGGGTAAAATGCAACAATGTAAAATGCAACAAGCTTGGCACACCTGTATTTGGGGAGTTTCTCAGATTATTCTCAGCATTGCTGCACAGCTATTTTCAGGTCTCTTCAGAGATGTTCGATCGTGTTCAAGTTCGGGCTCTGGCTGGGCCCGTGTAGAATTGCAGGAAATCTGTGGTAAAACTAAAGAAAAAAATAACATATGTTTACCATATGTTAATAAAATACTTTTTCTGCTATCAGATCCCTCAGAATGTATTTAATTACAGTTTTTAAACCCGATGCTGAGTTACTGTGTAGCGGCTAATTGTACAGCTAATAGAGCAGCTATTATCTACAGCAGCCAAGAGGATAATGGCTTACATGCCTTACACCACTATAAAACCACTGTCCAACCAGGTAGACGGTACACAACAAAGCCATCACAACCATTCTAAATCAGTGTCATGACGTTGGCCCGGGGGTTAGGTTTATGACAGTCATAAATACCTCTTCCCGCCTTTTTCCTCTCTCTCTACCCTACTGAGGTTACAGTTGCAAAACCCTTGGTTAACATAGAGATTCTGGGAACGTCAGAATGTGGGGGGAAATGAACTATATTCTGGTAATCCGAACAATTGAACATATGCGGTGGTACTTAATGAATATGATGTCAGTTCGGTTGTCATCTGAGACATTCTCATCAATGATAAGATGACATAAACTCTACAGTGGAAAGTCTACACATTAGAGTTATCGGATTCACATAGAATTGTTGTTCAATTTAAATGTTTGAATATGAAATTATTTGTGATGGGATGAAATGTGATTTTAGCTTCTAAAATGTGAGATGTGGGTTTTCATAAGATATTGCTGCTCACTCAGTGGCCCGCCCACGTGAAGAGACAGAGGTTGTAAACTATGAAACACACCCCTTTTCTCCCTTCCTATATAAAACGTTGACGACAACATAACTTCCTGTTCCGTTGAGGTAGGATGACGGTCCTATGGCAGAATGGTTCAGATAATAACTACAGAACGAAGCCAAAATCAGCATGAGCTTTTGTTGCGAATTGTATGCACTTTGAACTCTTATTCACGACAGAAGTGATACTGTACCTCCTAGCCGTTGAGTTAGCGACCGCAGCTGCAAACGCAGGTTATGAAGGAACAGACAGAGTATCCCATCTACAAATGGGATGCAAATACACAACAACGTTACTACAACTTATCCAAGTGACCACCAGAGACATTCTTCAAAGGACAGAGGACTTGGTTTGGCAACACGGTCTTCCATCTACCACCAACCTACTGAAGCGCAGCTCAGAGTAAATATTTATTGCATTTTCCTTTTCCAAATGGGCGGTAATTTAGAATGCATAAGATACTGTATTTACGATAGCCCAGCTTCTTCCCTTTGTTCCTCAGTCTTCCCGCTCCTTCACTCAAACCCAGCCACTTTTCTTTGTGTAACAAGCTGTCATATCTGTTCTGCCCGCTAGGGACGTTTTCCTTTATGACGTAATTTGTAATCAAGTTATGATTAATTGTGTGTATGTGAATTCTGTGTGATTAGTTAGGTATTTAGTAAATAAATAATTTAACCCAATTGTGTATTGCTGATTCAAATTGTTAGCCAGGGTTCTTGCAGATAACCAAGAATTTACAACTTTCAGATAATGTGACTGAAGTAAGATGAAGATTAATGTTGACTGCTATTGATGTAAAATATTACTAGGTCATTAAGAGTTTATTCGGAAGATAACAGCTCTATAAATATTATTTTGTGGTGCCCGACTCTCTAGTTAATTACATTTACATGTACATCAATCAGGTGATATTAATTACGGAGAAATTATTTTATAGAATAGCATGTCATATCACTTAATCCGGCATAGCCAAAGACACAACATCAGTATGAGTCAGTGTTGGTTGTATTTGAGGGCTCAAGTAATATTTGCGGGGCTTTTTCAAAGACATCTGTTTTTGTCTTTTAAATTCTGATAAAAGTAAAAATGTTCTTCCTCATGACATCTCAGGGCTTGCCCATCTTGCTAAATACTTAACTGAACTGACTATTTTTCCTAGACAGTGGCTATTCTCCCCCAGTTGTCTTGCCCTAGCACTTCATAACTGTGCCTCCACAGAGTTACATTCATGCACACTCACAGTGACTGAGTGGCAGTGGGTATGACTCCAATTTCTGAAGCCAGTACTGATAAATGCATAGTCTGCTTTCACTGTGAAGGATTTGACAGACGACAGAAGTCACAGCACAGAGCCTTATCAGCCACACCCCAGGTTTATAGAGACCCAAGTGCTGTCAAACAAAGCTTAATCTTTCCCTGCGAAGTGGTTTAATGACTTTCTCTGGCTACATTGCAGTCCATTGCTAAAAGGGGTTTTATGTTTCTATTGCATGAAAGCATTTTGAGGAAAAACCTCTAAATGCTTTCATGCAATAGACACGTAAAACCCCTTTATCACAGTGATATCACAGGCTGCTGCCTACATTGAGATTCAATCACTGGCCACTTTATACAATGCACTCTAAATAATGCCACTTTAATAATGTTTACATATCTTTCATTACTCATATCACATGTATATACTGTATTTTATACCATCTATTGCACCTTCGCCATCGCTCATCCATATACTTACATGTACATATTCTCCTTCACCCCTTTAGACTTGTGTGTATTTGGTAGTTGTTGGGGAACTGTTAGATTGCTTAGATATTACTCTTAGATATTATTGTTAGATATTACTGCAGTGTCGGAACTAGAAGCACAATAATTTTGCTGCACTAGCATTAACATCTGCTAACCATGTGTATGTGACAAATACAATTTGATTTGATTTGAGAGGGCATCAGGTCTTGAATTTATATGGTGGATTGCTTCTTCTCAATTCCCTTTTGGCTCTCTCACACTCACTCAACAGTCTAGGCAGGCTATCCTGAAAACTACTGTAGAGTGAGTGCCATCAGTAGAGCAAAACTGTTCCTGGAGCCCTGTTCCTGGAGAGCTACCATCCAGTAGGTTTCAACTCCATCCCTGTTCCAGGAGAGCTACCATCCAGTAGGTTTCAACTCCATCCCTGTTCCTGGAGAGCTACCATCCAGTAGGTTTCAACTCCATCCCTGTTCCTGGAGAGCTACCATCCAGTAGGTTTCAACTCCATCCCTGTTCCTGGAGAGCTACCATCCAGTAGGTTTCAACTCAATCCCTGTTCCTGGAGAGCTACCATCCAGTAGCTTTCAACTCCATCCCTGTTCCTGGAGAGATACCATCCAGTAGGTTTTCACTCCAACCCTAATCTAGCCCACCTGATTCTAATAATTAGCTGGTTGATAAGCTGAATCAGGTTAGTTTCAACTGGGGTTAGAGCGAAAACCTACAGGAGGGTAGCTCTTCAGGAACAGGGTTGGAATGCCCTGTACTAAAGCGAGTGGCCCCCTCATCTGGCCGAAACAAGCACAACATGAATGGCAAGCCAATACCGGTAATAACAGCTCAAAACGATTCACTCAAGCCACAGTCCTTTTTTACGTTCTGAGGGGAAGTCAGGGACATTTCCGGCGATAGATCTAGCCGGGGACAGGCCACCAAAATCGTGGACTGTCCCTGAAAACCGGGGATGTCTAGTCACTTTCCCATGTTTTTATTTTTTTATTTTTATTTTTTATATCCTCCGGAGTTGAGAATGTTGGTAGCCTTTCCAGAGACCAAGATGGTTAGTTAACAAGCCAATGCTAACTAGTGTTAGCACAATGACTGGAAGTTTACAGATATGCCAGATAGAGCAGGGGTTTAAAAAAAAGTGGGGTCTCCAGGGGTCTGCGGAGGTACTTCCGGTGGTCCATGGTGAGATCTCAAAATATAATTTATTTTTTTCTTCCTAATTGTACATTTGAATGAATATTTCAAACAAATTAAATTAATTTTGGCCAAGGGATCCGTGGAATAAGTTTAGAGGGTGCAATACAATACAATGTAATAATATTAATCTACAGTTTATGTTCTTAACCCTGGGCAACATGGGCCTGGGACACTCACAGTGATATTGGTATCCACAGTGTTCCACCAATTATCAATTTTTCAGCTGAGTAAGCCTACTTCTTCTATAGAGTTCTTGTATTGTGCAAAACGCACTGTAATTTAAAGTAAAAACCCTTAGTTGCTACATCCATTTTTGGTATGGAATTCATGATATATATACCTATTGATTCATGAGAAATATAACTTCTAAATGCCTCATGAGCTTAGTTCAACTGTCGTGCCCCAAAATAACTTGTTTTACTCCAATGTTTGTCATGAATGTATATGTAAACAAACACCGTATAGCTTCAAAGCATTGGTAAAACAGTCATTTTGATATCATGGCTGGTCAGTACCTGTATCCATAGCTCTGTCTATGATTTTGAGAGTGGTTACATTTCACCAGGCCCATCCCTCAGCTTTTTACCAAAACAGTTCACGCTTTGTTATTGTTTCAATTAAGGACTCTAGCTTTTGGCTTTAAAACTGCACATTTTTCTCTCTGCCTCGTGGCAAAATGTGTAGAATTGCAGGAAATGAACTTGCAAAATGTTCTCTTCAATGCAAAGATGTGGAACTTTTAAATGTTCCTTCCCAGGGCCCGATACTTGGCTCATGCACTGCAGAAGTCATAGTAAAACTCCTTGTATGCTATCTTTTATCTCACTCGAGGGGGGTCCCTGATGAATTTGCTATCACAAAATGTTTGTGAACGCCTTCCCTAGCGAATTCTAAATAGAGCATTCTGAATAATGCTTTTCTATTCCTGATTGTCGGTATTTCCTTGGAAATCATTTGAACATTTCTGAATAATAAGCATTCCTTTGTATTAGCATAATGCATATATATAAACGCAAAGGGATCATTGACATTTTGGGAACTATGTTCTCTTGTAAGCAGCTCACTGTAACTGTGCTTCAGTCGCCATCTAGTGTTTAAAGAAGGCAGACACAGCTTTTCATCACAAGATAGGGGTCAATTGCGTTTCAATTCAGGAAGTGAACAAAAAAATGAAAGAAGGAAAATCAACTAATTGAAAATATAGAGCTAATTTCAATTGTTGTATTGGAAATTCAATTAAAGGTACATTTTTTGTTGGGATCCCCATTTGCTGACGCCATGACACAGAACTAAAAATACATTACAAACAATTACAATTTACGTTAAGACATAAGAAACTTTTAACATGTAGACATTACATACAATTAAAATACCTGCCAGGTAATACATTTAACATTTAGTAGATGCTCTCTAGTACGGTTTCAGTCTAATGTAAAGATAAGTCCACATCTAACACAATCGGTTGTAAAGGTACATACAAGTCTCAACCCCAAGTGATTGGAAAAGACAAGCACTACAAATTACACAGCGATGAACTTTTCCATTCAATTTGGATTGTGGCAAAGAGCTGACTCCTTTTGAAAGATCTAAAACATCTGAGGAGAGGGGAGGGGGGGGACTACTGACTACTGACTACGGACTACTGACACCCAGTGCCACTGTTTGGTTCCTGTAGAAGATATGCAATGCATAACACGAATGGAGGGTGTTGACAAACAAAAAACGTCCTAGTTACTTGTAGTTCGGCTTCAGTCATGCTTCACTACACACATATGAAAAACATGACGGCAATGGCAAGGAATCCACCACAGTTTTTTATTTTATTTTTGGACGGCGATAAATGCTTCTCTTGGTAGTTGCCTTATTGTGTCTCATAACTGTGTACTTATTCTTCAAATAATATATAATATATAATAATATAACAACAAAACAATACACACATAAACTCAGAAGAAGAAAAAAAAGACAAATGTAGAAATTCCAGAACAAGCAATGTCAGAGACTGGAAAATAAATACATATACTGTATATATATATATACTGTATATATACTGTATATGTTTCTTATATGTATATGTATATATGTCGAAAGCATTGAGAGGGAAATGTTATGTTTTATGTATCAAATCAATGCTACGAAGTATCGAATCAATGCTACGAAGTCTCGAATCAATGCTACGAAGTATCGAATCAATGCTACGAAGTATTGAATCAATGCTACGAAGTATCGAATCAATGCTACGAAGTATCGAATCAATGCTACGAAGTATCGAATCAATGCTACGAAGTCTCGAATCAATGCTACGAAGTATCGAATCAATGCTACGAAGTATCGAATCAATGCTACGAAGTATCGAATCAATGCTACGAAGTATCGAATCAATGCTACGAAGTATCGAATCAATGCTACGAAGTATCGAATCAATGCTACTTTCTAATAACTGATTGGGAAGGTTCATGCAGGTGACTGACTGATTGTGCATGGAGGAATCCACACTATCACCGTCCAGAATGTTGCTATGGGAACAACCACGGTATCTCAGTTTAAAGGTCTCAACTTGGAGGAAGAGAAAGCCTAGTGAGGTATTAGTCAGTCACATGTGCGAGCCACCGGTAGTGATTAATTAATTATGCTAAATCATGCAAATATAACTCATCTGCGTATACCCGTACATAAGACAACTGCTGGGCCCGCCCGAAGGGAGCTTCTGATAGACTTATACGGTGTGCAGAGTTTGTTGTAACCCATCCAGCTTGCTGATAATAAAGAGTGATTCATTTTAAGATTGACTTCAGGTGTCCCTGGTGTTGAATTTCCACAACAGCTTTCCAAAAGGGATGCTGGCCCTTGTTGACTCCAATGCTTCCCATCGTTGTGTCATGTTGGCTGGATGTCCTGTGGGCGGTCGACCATTCTTGATACACACGGAGAATGAAAAACTCAGCAGCGGTGCAGTTCTTGACACACTCAAACCGGTGAGCCTGGCACCTACTACCACACCCACACTTAAACCATTTGTCTTGCCCATTCACCCTTTGAATGGCACACATACACATTCCATGTCTCAATCGTCTCAAGGCTTAAAGATAATGTTTTTACCTGTCTCTTTCCTTTCATTGACACTGATTGAAGTGGATTTAATAGATGACATCAACAAGTCATCACAGATTTGACCTGGATTCACTTGGTCGGTCTATGTCATGGAACGAGCATGTGTTCCTAATGTTTTGTACACTAAATAAATGTACCCTCAGTCGCCAGTTGGTTGGGTACACCCATCTAGTACCGGGTCAGACCTCCCCTTTGCCTCCAGAACAGCCTGAATTATTTGGGGCATAGATTCTACAAGGTGTGATGTTCAAACATTGCTCAATTGGTATCAAAGGACCTAACCAGGAAAACCTTCCCCACACCATTACACGACCTCCACCAGTCTGTACCTTTTACACAAGGCAGGATGGGGCCATGGACTCATGCTGTTGCCACCAAATCCTGACTCTGTCATCAGCATGACACAACATAAAACGGGATTCATCGGACCAGGTGGTGTTTACCACTCCTCAATTGTCATGGGTTGGTGATTTGGCGCCCCCTGGAGCCGCTTCTTGTCTGCTGCAGTAGGCCATCCGTGACGCAGACTGACGAGTTGAAATAAACACATTAGTTCAAGTGTTTCCCCCGACTGCCCATTTACCCTCCAAGCGATAAGAAGAAGGGGAATAACGTCAAAATGTATTTTCTCAAACTGGGGAAACATTATTAATCTTAACCGAACCACACTTCCTCATAAGTGTTGCTTTCCATCACATGCGTGAAAATAGTGTTTCCCTTTGGAGTACATTGTGGCTAATGGGAACGTTGCACAATGAACATTGTTTTCATACTTTACAATGGGGCCCCTGAATCAGAAAAACATATTTTTTCAGTCAAGATAAAAATAGACAAAGACGAATTGAATACAATGAATCCGCTAACTAGAGTGGACAAAGTACACTACTTCACATTCACATTTAACTAGTGGACAAAGTACACTAATTCACAGTTACAAATGTTCTCTGATGTTTTTTTCAACTCTCTTTGCATATCTGAATAAAAATTCAAAAGTTGCATAGTATTACATAAATAACAATTAATTGCAAAAAATACTAATTAAAAAACATCTGTCAACATGCCTGGAGTACTACATGGTCCTGAGAGCTGACACCCTGCTGTAAAAACATCTGTCAACATGCCTGGAGTACTACATGGTCCTGAGAGCTGACACCCTGCTGTAAAAACATCTGTCAACATGCCTGGAGTACTACATGGTCCTGAGAGCTGACACCCTGCTGTAAAAACATCTGTCAACATGCCTGGAGTACTACATGGTCCTGAGAGCTGACACCCTGCTGTAAAAACATCTGTCAACATGCCTGGAGTACTACATGGTCCTGAGAGCTGACACCCTGCTGTAAAAACATCTGTCAACATGCCTGGAGTACTACATGGTCCTGAGAGCTGACACCCTGCTGTAAAAACATCTGTCAACATGCCTGGAGTACTACATGGTCCTGAGAGCTGACACCCTGCTGTAAAAACATCTGTCAACATGCCTGGAGTACTACATGGTCCTGAGAGCTGACACCCTGCTGTAAAAACATCTGTCAACATGCCTGGAGTACTACATGGTCCTGAGAGCTGACACCCTGCTGTAAAAACATCTGTCAACGTGCCTGGAGTACTACATGGTCCTGAGAGCTGACACCCTGCTGTAAAAACATCTGTCAACATGCCTGGAGTACTACATGGTCCTGAGAGCTGACACCCTGCTGTAAAAACATCTGTCAACATGCCTGGAGTACTACATGGTCCTGAGAGCTGACACCCTGCTGTAAAAACATCTGTCAACATGCCTGGAGTACTACATGGTCCTGAGAGCTGACACCCTGCTGTAAAAACATCTGTCAACATGCCTGGAGTACTACATGGTCCTGAGAGCTGACACCCTGCTGTAAAAACATCTGTCAACATGCCTGGAGTACTACATGGCTCTGAGAGCTGACACCCTGCTGTAAAAACATCTGTCAACATGCCTGGAGTACTACATGGTCCTGAGAGCTGACACCCTGCTGTAAAAACATCTGTCAACATGCCTGGAGTACTACATGGTCCTGAGAGCTGACACCCTGCTGTAAAAACATCCGTCAACGTCCCTGGAGTACTACATGGTCCTGAGAGCTGACACCCTGCTGTAAAAACATCCGTCAACGTGCCTGGAGTACTACATGGTCCTGAGAGCTGACACCCTGCTGTAAAAACATCTGTCAACATGCCTGGAGTACTACATGGCTCTGAGAGCTGACACCCTGCTGTAAAAACATCTGTCAACATGCCTGGAATACTACATGGCTCTGAGAGCTGACACCCTGCTGTAAAAACATCTGTCAACATACCTGGAGTACTACATGGCTCTGAGAGCTGACACCCTGCTGTAAAAACATCTGTCAACATGCCTGGAATACTAAATGGCTCTGAGAGCTGACACCCTGCTGTAAAAACATCTGTCAACATGCCTGGAGTACTACATGGCTCTGAGAGCTGACACCCTGCTGTAAAAACATCTGTCAACATGCCTGGAGTACTACATGGCTCTGAGAGCTGACACCCTGCTGTAAAAACATCTGTCAACATGCCTGGAGTACTACATGGTCCTGAGAGCTGACACCCTGCTGTAAAAACATCTGTCAACATGCCTGGAGTACTACATGGTCCTGAGAGCTGACACCCTGCTGTAAAAACATCTGTCAACATGCCTGGAGTACTACATGGTCCTGAGAGCTGACACCCTGCTGTAAAAACATCTGTCAACGTGCCTGGAGTACTACATGGTCCTGAGAGCTGACACCCTGCTGTAAAAACATCCGTCAACGTGCCTGGAGTACTACATGGTCCTGAGAGCTGACACCCTGCTGTAAAAACATCCGTCAACATGCCTGGAGTACTACATGGTCCTGAGAGCTGACACCCTGCTGTTAAAACATCCGTCAACATGCCTGGAGTACTACATGGTCCTGAGAGCTGACACCCTGCTGTTAAAACATCCGTCAACATGCCTGGAGTACTACATGGTCCTGAGAGCTGACACCCTGCTGTTAAAACATCCGTCAACATGCCTGGAGTACTACATGGTCCTGAGAGCTGACACCCTGCTGTAAAAACATCTGTCAACATGCCTGGAGTACTACATGGTCCTGAGAGCTGACACCCTGCTGTAAAAACATCTGTCAACATGCCTGGAGTACTACATGGTCCTGAGAGCTGACACCCTGCTGTAAAAACATCTGTCAACATGCCTGGAGTACTACATGGTCCTGAGAGCTGACACCCTGCTGTAAAAACATCCGTCAACATGCCTGGAGTACTACATGGTCCTGAGAGCTGACACCCTGCTGTAAAAACATCTGTCAACGTGCCTGGAGTACTACATGGTCCTGAGAGCTGACACCCTGCTGTAAAAACATCTGTCAACGTGCCTGGAGTACTACATGGTCCTGAGAGCTGACACCCTGCTGTAAAAACATCTGTCAACGTGCCTGGAGTACTACATGGTCCTGAGAGCTGACACCCTGCTGTAAAAACATCTGTCAACGTGCCTGGAGTACTACATGGTCCTGAGAGCTGACACCCTGCTGTAAAAACATCTGTCAACGTGCCTGGAGTACTACATGGTCCTGAGAGCTGACACCCTGCTGTAAAAACATCCGTCAACATGCCTGGAGTACTACATGGATCTGAGAGCTGACACCCTGCTGTAAAAACATCTGTCAACATGCCTGGAATACTACATGGCCCTGAGAGCTGACACCCTGCTGTAAAAACATCTGTCAACATGCCTGGAGTACTACATGGCTCTGAGAGCTGACACCCTGCTGTAAAAACATCCGTCAACATGCCTGGAGTACTACATGGCTCTGAGAGCTGACACCCTGCTGTAAAAACATCTGTCAACATGCCTGGAGTACTACATGGCTCTGAGAGCTGACACCCTGCTGAAAAACATCCGTCAACATGCCTGGAGTACTACATGGTCCTGAGAGCTGACACCCTGCTGTAAAAACATCCGTCAACGTGCCTGGAGTACTACATGGTCCTGAGAGCTGACACCCTGCTGTAAAAACATCTGTCAACGTGCCTGGAGTACTACATGGTCCTGAGAGCTGACACCCTGCTGTAAAAACATCTGTCAACGTGCCTGGAGTACTACATGGTCCTGAGAGCTGACACCCTGCTGTAAAAACATCTGTCAACGTGCCTGGAGTACTACATGGTCCTGAGAGCTGACACCCTGCTGTAAAAACATCTGTCAACGTGCCTGGAGTACTACATGGTCCTGAGAGCTGACACCCTGCTGTAAAAACATCTGTCAACTTGCCTGGAGTACTACATGGTCCTGAGAGCTGACACCCTGCTGTAAAAACATCCGTCAACATGCCTGGAGTACTACATGGCTCTGAGAGCTGACACCCTGCTGTAAAAACATCTGTCAACATGCCTGGAATACTACATGGCCCTGAGAGCTGACACCCTGCTGTAAAAACATCTGTCAACATGCCTGGAGTACTACATGGCTCTGAGAGCTGACACCCTGCTGTAAAAACATCCGTCAACATGCCTGGAGTACTACATGGCTCTGAGAGCTGACACCCTGCTGTAAAATCATCTGTCAACATGCCTGGAGTACTACATGGCTCTGAGAGCTGACACCCTGCTGTAAAAACATCTGTCAACATGCCTGGAGTACTACATGGCTCTGAGAGCTGACACCCTGCTGTAAAAACATCCGTCAACGTGCCTGGAGTACTACATGGTCCTGAGAGCTGACACCCTGCTGTAAAAACATCCGTCAACGTGCCTGGAGTACTACATGGTCCTGAGAGCTGACACCCTGCTGTAAAAACATCTGTCAACGTGCCTGGAGTACTACATGGTCCTGAGAGCTGACACCCTGCTGTAAAAACATCTGTCAACATGCCTGGAGTACTACATGGTCCTGAGAGCTGACACCCTGCTGTAAAAACATCTGTCAACATGCCTGGAGTACTACATGGCCCTGAGAGCTGACACCCTGCTGTAAAAACATCCGTCAACATGCCTGGAGTACTACATGGTCCTGAGAGCTGACACCCTGCTGTAAAAACATCTGTCAACATGCCTGGAGTACTACATGGTCCTGAGAGCTGACACCCTGCTGTAAAAACATCTGTCAACGTGCCTGGAGTACTACATGGTCCTGAGAGCTGACACCCTGCTGTAAAAACATCTGTCAACATGCCTGGAGTACTACATGGCTCTGAGAGCTGACACCCTGCTGTAAAAACATCTGTCAACATGCCTGGAGTACTACATGGCTCTGAGAGCTGACACCCTGCTGTAAAAACATCTGTCAACATGCCTGGAGTACTACATGGTCCTGAGAGCTGACACCCTGCTGTAAAAACATCTGTCAACATGCCTGGAGTACTACATGGCCCTGAGAGCTGACACCCTGCTGTAAAAACATCTGTCAACATGCCTGGAGTACTACATGGTCCTGAGAGCTGACACCCTGCTGTAAAAACATCTGTCAACATGCCTGGAGTACTACATGGCTCTGAGAGCTGACACCCTGCTGTAAAAACATCTGTCAACATGCCTGGAGTACTACATGGTCCTGAGAGCTGACACCCTGCTGCAAAAACATCCGTCAACATGCCTGGAGTACTACATGGTCCTGAGAGCTGACACCCTGCTGTAAAAACATCTGTCAACATGCCTGGAGTACTACATGGTCCTGAGAGCTGACACCCTGCTGTAAAAACATCCGTCAACATGCCTGGAGTACTACATGGCTCTGAGAGCTGACACCCTGCTGTAAAAACATCTGTCAACATGCCTGGAGTACTACATGGTCCTGAGAGCTGACACCCTGCTGTAAAAACATCTGTCAACATGCCTGGAGTACTACATGGTCCTGAGAGCTGACACCCTGCTGTAAAAACATCTGTCAACATGCCTGGAGTACTACATGGTCCTGAGAGCTGACACCCTGCTGTAAAAACATCTGTCAACATGCCTGGAGTACTACATGGTCCTGAGAGCTGACACCCTGCTGTAAAAACATCTGTCAACATGCCTGGAGTACTACATGGCTCTGAGAGCTGACACCCTGCTGCAAAAACATCTGTCAACATGCCTGGAGTACTACATGGCTCTGAGAGCTGACACCCTGCTGCAAAAACATCCGTCAACGTGCCTGAAGTACTACATGGCTCTGAGAGCTGACACCCTGCTGCAAAAACATCTGTCAACATGCCTGGAGTACTACATGGCTCTGAGAGCTGACACCCTGCTGTAAAAACATCTGTCAACATGCCTGGAGTACTACATGGCTCTGAGAGCTGACACCCTGCTGTAAAAACATCTGTCAACATGCCTGGAGTACTACATGGCTCTGAGAGCTGACACCCTGCTGTAAAAACATCTGTCAACATGCCTGGAGTACTACATGGCTCTGAGAGCTGACACCCTGCTGTAAAAACATCTGTCAACGTGCCTGGAGTACTACATGGCTCTGAGAGCTGACACCCTGCTGCAAAAACATCTGTCAACATGCCTGGAGTACTACATGGCTCTGAGAGCTGACACCCTGCTGTAAAAACATCTGTCAACATGCCTGGAGTACTACATGGCTCTGAGAGCTGACACCCTGCTGTAAAAACATCTGTCAACATGCCTGGAGTACTACATGGCTCTGAGAGCTGACACCCTGCTGTAAAAACATCTGTCAACGTGCCTGGAGTACTACATGGCTCTGAGAGCTGACACCCTGCTGCAAAAACATCTGTCAACATGCTTGGAGTACTACATGGCTCTGAGAGCTGACACCCTGCTGTAAAAACATCTGTCAACATGCCTGGAGTACTACATGGCTCTGAGAGCTGACACCCTGCTGTAAAAACATCTGTCAACATGCCTGGAGTACTACATGGCTCTGAGAGCTGACACCCTGCTGTAAAAACATCTGTCAACGTGCCTGGAGTACTACATGGCTCTGAGAGCTGACACCCTGCTGTAAAAACATCTGTCAACATTCCTGGAGTACTACATGGCTCTGAGAGCTGACACCCTGCTGTAAAAACATCTGTCAACATGCCTGGAGTACTACATGGCTCTGAGAGCTGACACCCTGCTGTAAAAACATCTGTCAACATGCCTGGAGTACTACATGGCTCTGAGAGCTGACACCCTGCTGTAAAAACATCTGTCAACATGCCTGGAATACTACATGGTCCTGAGAGCTGACACCCTGCTGCAAAAACATCTGTCAACATGCCTGGAGTACTACATGGTCCTGAGAGCTGACACCCTGCTGCAAAAACATCTGTCAACATGCCTGGAATACTACATGGTCCTGAGAGCTGACACCCTGCTGTAAAAACATCTGTCAACATGCCTGGAATACTACATGGTCCTGAGAGCTGACACCCTGCTGCAAAAACATCCGTCAACATGCCTGGAGTACTACATGGCCCTGAGAGCTGACACCCTGCTGCAAATGGCAGAAGGACACTTTTAGTCAAAAGAGGTAATGAAAGAAACAAAACAATGCTCCATTCTTACCATCTGACTAGGCCGTATGCACCAAGGTAATTTACCATCTGACTGGGCCGTATGCACCAAGGTACTTTACCATCTGACTAGGCCGTATGCACCAAGGTACTTTACCATCTGACTAGGCCTTATGTACCAAGGTACTTTACCATCTGACTAGGCCGTATGTACCAAGGTACTTTACCATCTGACTGGGCCCATTGCACCAAGGTACTTTACCATCTGACTAGGCCTTATGCACCAAGGTACTTTACCATCTGACTAGGCCGTATGTACCAAGGTACTTTACCATCTGACTAGGCCGTATGTACCAAGGTACTTACAGTTGAAGTCGGAAGTTTACATACACTTTAGCCAAATACATTAAACTCAGTTTTTCACAATTCCTGACATTTAACCCTAGTAAAAATTCCCTGTCTTAGGTCAGTTAGGATCACTACTTTGTTTTAAGAATGTGAAATGTCAGAATGATAGTAGAGAGAATGATTCATTTCAGCTTTCATTTCTTTAATCACATTCCCAGTGGTTCAGAAGTTTACATACATTCAATTAGTATATGGTAGCATTGCCTTTAAATTGTTTAACTTGGGGCAAACGTTTCGGGTAGCCTTCCACAAGCTTCCCACAATAAGTTAGGTGAATGTTGGCCCATTCCTCCTGACAGAGCTGAGTCAGGTTTGTCGGCCTCCTTGCTTGCGCAAGCTTTTTCAGTTCTGCCCACAACTTTTCTATAGGACTGAGGTCAGGGCTTTGTGATGGACACTCCAATACCTTGACTTTGTTGTCCTTAAGCCATTTTGCCACAACTTTGGAAGTATGCTTGGGGTCATTGGCCATTTGGAAGACCCATTTGCGACCGAGCTTCAACTTCCTGACTGATGTCTTGAGATGTTGCTTCAATATATCCACATAATTTTCCTCCTCATGAATGCCATCTATTTTGTGAAGTGCACCAGTCCCTCCTGCAGGAAAGCACCCCCACAATATGATGCTGCAACCCCGTGCTTCACGGTTGGGATGGTGTTCTTCGGCTTTCAAGAATCCCCATTTTTCCTCCAAACATGACGATGGTCATTATGGCCAAACAGTTCTATTTTTGTTTCATCAGACCAGAGGTCATTTCTCCAAAAAGTATGATCTTTGTTCCCATGTGCAGTTGTAAACCGTAGTCTGGCTTTTTTATGGCCGTTTTGGAGCAATGGCTTCTTCCTTGCTGAGAGGCCTTTCAGGTTATATCGATATAGGACTTGTTTTACTGTGAAAATAGATACTTTTGTACTTGTTTCCCAGCATCTTCACAAGGTCATTTGCTGTTGTTCTGGGATTGATTTGCACTTTTCGCACCAAAGTAAGTTAATCTCTAGGAGACAGAACGCGTCTCCTTCCTGAGCGGTATGACGGCTGCGTGGTCCCATGGTGTTTACACTTGCGTACTATTGTTTGTACAGATGAATGTGGTACCTTCAGGCATTTGGAAATTGCTCCCAAGGATAAATCAGACTTGTGGAGGTCTACAATTCTTTTTCTGAGGTGTTGGCTGATTTATTTTGATTTTCTCATGATGTCAAGGAAAGAGGCACTGAGTTTGAAGGTAGGCCTTGAAATACATCCACAGATACACCTCCAATTGACTCAAATGATGTCAATTAGCCTTTCAGAAGCTTCTAAAGCCATGACATCATTTTCTGGTATTTTTCAAGCTGTTTAAAGGCGCAGTCAACTTAGTGTCGTAAACTTCTGACCCACTGGAATTGTGATACAGTGAATTATAAGTTAAATAATCTGTCTGTAAACAATTGTTGGAAAAATTACTTGTGTCATGCACAAAGTAGATGTCCTAACCGACTTGCCAAAACTATAGTTTGTTAAGAAATTTGTGGAGTGGTTGAAAAACTAGTTTTTAATGACTCCATAAGTGTATGCATTTCCATATGTCTGTGTTAGCTGCATGTGTGACATAACTTCACCAGTCCTATTTATGATATAATTTACAAAAATTATACTTTTTCTAAAAAAAATATCGAAAAAATAAGGTTTTTATCAAATAGTATATTTTAGATTAACCACAATATTTGTTGTATTATTTGTTCTGTCTTTTCTGGTGGATTAAACTTGCTTAAAAAATAACTTTGGAGACAATTTTGTTTTCAAATAACCGATATGAAAACAGAGTTCCTCTTTCAAAATATAATTTGGTGAATCATGCATCTTTTGTAACAGGTCCAACCCGGAAGCCAGCCTCACCAATGTGTCGGAGGCCGTGCACCCGGCAACCTGGTGCGCGATGAGACAAGGACAAGGACATCCCTAACATCGCCCCACGGACCTCCCGGTCGCAGCCGGTTACGACAGAGCCTGGGCGTGAACCCAGGGACTCTGATGGCACAGCAGGCTCTGCAGTACAGTGCCCTTAACCACTGCGCCACCCGGGAGGACCATAATTATATTATTTCACTAGTGAAGTGAAGACTATCCATGTGAACCGATCCTCCTAACTGTACAGTCATATTGAGTTTGTGGGAAGATGCTCTAATATACATATGTTATGGTAATTGTTTATAATTAGTAGGTTATTAATTGACCTGGGTCAAATATTGAATTTTGCTCAAGGTATTTTTATATTGAAACCAATAGGCCATTTATTGTTTTGAATTGTGAATTAATACTTTTGTATTGATGTGCATACAGTATTTCTTTATTGTTATTTATCTTCGTATTCTTACTAAAGCTGGTTATATTCTATGACATTTATCCCTAGTGTCCTGCTCATTATTTTAACAGCATTTACTCTCGCATGCAATGCGAGCAAGAAAGGAGAAATTGTGAAATGCATAAACGGTAAATCTGTTAGCATTTATATTGTGCAATTCTAAGAGCTTGGTGCTTATACATGTTTTGAAATGTGGCTTATTTCAAGGAAAACCAAAGGGCCTCCAAATGTTCTGCAATGACTCACCCAATTGAATGCATGAACATCAAAAAAATCATTTACTTTCATTTGGCAGTGACCCCTTAGAGAAAAGAGAAGTGAAACCACTGCATTGGATACGGCATTAGAGAGTGCAGTAACTTGACAAGGAATGCCCACACACATTTCTTTTGGGCTTTCCTTTATTTTCAACCTGGGAAATAAAAGGTGTACAGCCAATGTACAAACCGTACAAAATACAGCAAAGCGATACAGCCCACTCAACATGTGGCCTTGTACAGATCTGACTCTGGATGATGACCTCATCAAAGGGGAAAGGTCACGGTCAATGCCAATGCCAATAATAACCATGCACACATGAATAGCAATTAAACTACACTGCAGGTAAGTACAATACATATTCAATGTAATTATTTATACAGTGTCCAACACTATAAGCACTTTTCCACTGAGGCTGCTTTTCACAAACAAAATGGATGTTGTTGATTTGCTCTTTATAATAACACTACTGGCCCTATTCAATCACAACTAATATCAGATATAAATGTATAGAAAAGGCCCCAATTATTTCCCTGGGTATAAATAAGTTTGTCATGTTCTCTATCTAGTACAATGAACCAAGTGGAATACACTTACATGAGTCTCCCTTATAACTGTATGATATTGTTCATATTGATGCAGATAAGGGTACTGCTACTGCAACTACTCTGTTACTCTGTCTCTGCCTGGCCGGTTCCCCTCTCTCCACTGGGATTTTCTGCCTCTAACCCTATTACAGGGTCTGAGTCACTGGCTTACTGGTGCTCTTCCATGCCGTCCCTAGGAGGGGTGCGTCACTTGAGTGGGTTGAATCACTGAAAATGGTCTTCCTGTCTGGGTTGGTGCCCCCCCCCTTGGGTTGTACCATGGAGGAGATCTTTGTGGGCTATACTCAGCCTTGTCTCAGGATGGTAAGTTGGTGGTTGAAGATGTCCCTCTAGTGGTGTGGGGGCTGTGCTTTGGCAAAGTGGGTGGGGTTATATCCTGCCTTCTCACTATCTTTCTTTCTTTCTTTCTCTCTCTCTCTCGGGGACCTGAGTCCTAGGACCATGCCTCTGGACTACCTGGCATGATGACTCCTTGTTGTCCCCAGTCCACCTGGTCGTGCTGCTGCTCCAGTTTCAACTGTTCTGCCTGCGGCTATGGAACCCTGACCTGTTCACTGTGATTACTATTATTTGACCATGCTGGTAATTTATGAACATTTGAACATTTTTGGCCATGTTCTGTTATAATCTCCACCCGGCACACCCAGAAGAGGACTGGCCACCCCTCAAAGCCTGGTTCCTCTCTAGGTTTCTTCCTAGGTTTTGGATGTTGAACATTTCAGTGAAGACACTTGCCAGTTGGTCAGTGCATACTCTGAGTACACGTGCTGGTAATCCATCTGGCCCAGCGGCCTTGTAAATGTTGACCTGTTTTAAAGGTCTTACTCACATAGGCTGCGGAGAGCGTGATCACAGTCATCTGGACCAGCTGATGCTCTCATGCATGTTTCATGCATCTACAACAGAGGTTCAAACCATAGTTCTAGAGAGCTACGGGGTGTGCAGGTTCTTGTTCTAGCCGAGCCCTTCAGCTTATCAGGATCTTGAGTAATGGGTTGTCACCACAATGTGTACACATAGCTTTACAGCCTCAGGGGTTGTGATCCAATAGAAGATGTTCTCAAGAAATGAGGATCCGCGTAGTCACCCAGCGAGCACATAACGTTCTGAGAACCATATGTTTCTTAGAGCATGGTGAGAGTGTGGTTGTCATGGTTATTTTGCATACAACCTTCCCACAACGTTCTGGGAATGTTGCAGGATAGTTGCTTGGCTTTGGGAACGTTCTCAGCACATTTAAGGAACTTGACAAAATAATGTTATTTTCGTGGTATTTCATTACTTTAACAGAATGTTTCACAAAAGGTCAAACATGGTTACATTTAATTACATTTTTGGTAATGTTCTAGTAAAGATCTCCAACTGGTTTGACATTAGAAATGTTCTCAAATAGTTCAGAAAGTGTTAAGAAACAATGTTCTTCTGTGATAATCTAAATGCTTCAACATAACGTTTCCTACATGTTTCCTATTTAAAGTAATGTTTTCTGAACGTTCAGAAAATGTTAAGAAACAACGTTCTTCTGAGAGAATTTCAGTACTTCAGAATAATGTTTTCTTCGGGTTCCTCCTTGATCTATTGAAAGTTATGTTCTCAGAACATTAAGAAAAGTTTCATAAAAACCACAAGAAAACATGAATGTTCAAAGACCATTCTAAGAATGTTACCCCCTGTCTAATTGGCCAACCTGATCTTAATGAGTGCTTCTGTTTGTCCTATCTGTGCTTGGAGTTCCAAACAGTTCATCCAAGCTAACAGTGTTATTAAAAGTCTTGCAACATTTTTAAAGTTGCACTAATAGTACACAAATCGCTCTGGCATTTCCTTGTTGCTAAAACTCTAATAGTTAGCCTAATTTCAGTTTGTGACAAAATTAGCTAGCATAGTGTAGAGAATCATTTAACCACCTTAGCTGCTGTGAAATATATTTTCCATAACCAAAATTATTGTTGTTTAAGCTGTTTAAAGCTGGTGCACGAAACCAAAAGTAAAATAAGCAAAAACAAATCTCGAACCACAGTAGGACCCAAAAGTTATCAGTGAGTCCCGACCTACCATTGGGAAAACCCAACCTTTGCGAAACGCTGCATTAGGACATGCAGTCACCAGTTGTTCACACTCTCTCATATCCATACTGCTGAATACTGTCCGGTAGTGTCCACTCAACTAGGGTCCTTAGTTTACAGCTCGCCATGTATCATTCTCTTTAGGGAAAGTATTTTTATAGCACTGAGTGTGATGATAAACTGTTGGGTGATGACACTAGAAGCCTTGGTCGAGTGAGTCATGGATTCTTGGCACCCACTCTACTCTTCTCTATACAAAGAGGGATGAACAAAAACTGACCTTGTGATGTGGGTAACATTTAGACTGTCCCACATACAGTGCCTAGTGGAACGTCTACATACCCCTGGAACAGTGTTCACATTATTCTGTCTTGAAATTAAATCTAACAAGGGATTGAATTGAAGATGTATTGATTGTGTATATCTTCACACCCCATATTTAATACTTGGTTTAAGTGCCTTTGGCAGCTATTACTGATGTGAAAAATGTTGAATACGATTCTTCCAACCTTGCACAGCTCGTAGAGAAACATACAGTATATCCAAAATGAATTGCTCAAGCTCAGTAAATTTGGTTGGGTATCATTGATGGACAGCAATATTCAAACCTTGTCTTTGATTTTAAAGCAGATTTAAGTCAGGACTGAGACTAGACCATTCAGGAACACCCACCGCCTCTTGGATAGACATTCTGATGTGTCTTTGTCATTAAAATGTGTGCAATTGTCCCGCTGAAAAATAAAATTCTATCCTAGGGTTAGGTTTTCAGAAGACTAAGGAGAGTTTTCCTCTAAAATTTTAGCTGGGCTTTGCTCCTTCCATATTTATTTTGATCCTGACAAACTCTTCAGTCCCTGCCGATGACAAGCATTACCCATAACATAATGCTGCAACCACAATACTTGAAAATAATTATAATTTGTAACATTTTCTATAATTTTCTTTCACTTTGAAAATGAGTAGGTTCTGAAGATCTACTTGAATCCATTTTTTAATTCAACTTTAAAAATGCAGTCAGGGATTTTAAGCACAACACATTCGTAACATATTGTACGAATTGGGTTCGTAACATACTGCATCATACGAATTGCTCCCCCATACATTTTAGGGTCAGGAAGTAACATCGTAATATGAAAGGAATGATGTAGTACAGAACTGAATAACATACAGTAGTAGTACACTAAAAACCGGGACCTGTTTTGGTTTGTGAGCACCGTTTTCAAAACAACTGGCTGAAATTATACAGAAGTTTCGGAGCGTCACTTTAAGGCAGCAAAACGTGAATACAGTGTGTGCAGATTTTCACTAGGTCACTGTATAATAGTGTCACTGTCCCTAGAGCAGCCATAGTCAATATGTGGACCACGGTCTGGATCCAGACCGAGAACAGAGTCAATATGGACCCCGTACTTACTGCTGTTGACATTTGTGATAGTAGAATGCACAAGGTGCAGTTTTTTTAAGCTGGTAGTGCATAGGCAATGTTCCTCTTTATAAACTGTCAGAAATGTCCAGTTGATCTACTACTAGCCCATGTTAGTTAGATAAGTTAGGCTAGTCAGCTATCTACATCTTGTAGTTATAATGGCTATATTGCGTGCCCAGGGGCCTCGACCCTCAGGGGGCCCCCATTGATTTAGTTGAGTCACTAGGGTATCATATGAACATCATCATATGTGTAAAATATTAAAGAATGTAAAAATAAAATACAAATTCACAGAGGAAGTGGGTGCGGTTGGACATGACCCGGTGGCAGTGTAACAGTATAGCTTCTGTCCCTCTCCTCTCCTCGAACCAGGGACCCTCTGCACACATAGACAACAGCCACCCTTGAAGCAATTCATTACCCATTGCTCCACAAAAGTCGCGGCCTGTGCAGAGCAAGGGGAACAACTACTTCAAGGTCTCAGAGAGAGTGACATCACCGATTGAAACGCTATTAGTGCGCACCCCGCTAACTAGCTAGCCATTTCACATCGGTTACAGAAGCGATGTCAATTCATCGCCTGCAATGCTGGAAAGTCACAAAACAGTACATGGGAGGTTTAGGTAGTAACTAAAAATACCCAACATACCAGGCTTTGTGCAATGTCAACGGAGCCCCAAACCCAGCACCACCTGCAGAGTAGAGACCAATCCTCCTCCAACAGGCATATTTAGCTACAGTATTAATTGGTCTCAAGTTCCGCCCTAAAGTCTAGAGACTACCCCCTCTGAACTCCTACTGTAGCATTCACAGGGTTAAGTACACTACACCTCTAACAATTATATTTTCCCTTGGAACAGTTTCACTGGGGCTATATACAGCCTTGACAGGATGGGTCGCAGGTATTGATGGTGAAAACATGTATGCAGTTGTACGGTATTGCAATATTATTTATGATGATATTATAACGATACTATGACACCAAATATCAATTGCTAGGTAATTAACGTTAGCTAGCACTAGTCAGCTGTACCTGCACCAAAACTATTTCTCTTTCTATAGGTTGTTCTCCATTTTCTTTTTAAAATAGTGAGCTAACATGTTTTAAGCATTTTTATTTTCATGACTGATTAAAACTTTTCTCATGGCTCTCTCTTGTCCCTCTGCAGCAGACAAATATAGTCAGCAATACGTTTGAAACATCGAATTTCATTTTTTTTTTAAAGCAGTATTGTATCGCAGTACATGTAGAATGACGATGCATATAGAATACATATCGTATCGGCTCCTTAGTATCAGAGTGAGTGACGTCACCAATTGACACGCTATTAGCGAGCACCCCGCTAACTAGCTAGCCATTTCACATCGGTTACACTCACCCCTAAGGTCCCTGCCAATTCCTAGCCCTAGCTACAGGTTCAATACCGGCTAGGGGCATAACTGTCCTCCATATTTTGTAGCACTCCACACAGAACATATGCAGTTGTGGAGTTCTCACTGCATCTATTGGAAGATGTCATGCTCTAATTTATACTTATAATGAAGCCATATGTGATTGGTACATCCTTTTTGGGACTTTTTAATGAATGATATATAGCCATTGATTATTGAATGATATAACTTATAAATGCCTCACCAGCTTAGTTCAACTTAGTCTTATTCTTTCACAACCCAAAATATAAGCTTGATTTTTACTCCAATGTTAGTCAACTGTAAACAAACATTGTGTATCTTGAAAACATGGTTCAAAACTATCATTTTGATCTCATGTTGAGCTATGTCAATGAATCTGAGAATGGTAACGTTTCTCCAGCACCAACTGTTTACCAAAAAGTGGCAGGGTGGCCGCTTTCTGGTTGTTTGAATCCCAGATGGCCTCTTTAAGGTATACATTATTTTCCTTTTGGCAAAAGGTGAGGCAATTGCAGTGAGTGGAAAGCAGGGAAGCAAATTTAAGATAAATAGAAACTGAAGGGGGAAATGACTTCCTCCAGAAAGACCCATGGTATCCCCCTACCATGCGCACAAAGAGAAACGCTCAGATATGTGGGCAATCAATATAAACAGCTGACACAGTGGAGTTCTTCAGTCTTGAGTAGAGTGTGATATTGAAGAGCTGCTGCAAGCATTGTTCATTCGGCTATTCACAATGAAGTTTTCTGTTCTCCACATACTGCCCAGAAGACCGAGGAAGACCAAAGGTAAGATAAATACATATAGCATAACACATAGAAATAGCCTACAATATACAAAGGTTGTAATGTATTCATTGATATGAATAGCCTTTTGTTGATGCCCACTACTACTATGATATACAGCACATTCTAAATAATAGGATTTCATTTTTAGTGGTTGCAATATACAGCATGTGATCATTTGACATTTGTCCAGTGATTTTGTAAGAGGTTGACTTTCATCACATTGGAAGATGAGATTGAAGAGTGGAGTGGGAAATGATGAGGGGAATATCAAACGTGTTTTTTTTCAATATTTGATGCAACTTATGTGGGAGGGACAGTCCGAACAATAACAACAATGTTGTTAGTTTTAATAATGATTTAAATTTTATCTGCAAGTGTCAACATAAGAATGACATTCAAATGTATGTTTTCCTAAAGATACATTACGTTTTGTAAAGTATTCATGATGAATAGCAGTCGTCTGTCAAATGTAGGCTATCTACGCCAATGTCTCCGCCCTCTGGCCAGCAATTGTTTATACCAAAGCCTAGTCTACAGGTCTATCTGTCACTATTAGGTTACGAGTAGGTACCGAATGTTCTGAGAGCATGAAAGGTAGGGACATTTTTATTGGTCTTTGTGCACCTTTTTGGGCACGTTATTAAATATTAAATAACATAAAATATGTGTCTGCCTGTGTGGTTTTATTTTGGCTAAGCAAGCTTCACTTAACTTCGGCTATAAGAGAGAGAACGGCAAAGATATTTTGCGCAAAATGCGCTTGCGGTGAAATAGTTTTAATAGAAACCGTGAGTTCAGTTATGCCTATGTTATAACGGGAACCCACTATTGTAGCCTATAACGCGAACCCACTATTGTAGCCTTTAACATCGTATCCAGTTTGTTTGCCTGATTTTACACGTGCCACAATGAAAAGTAAGGTGTGGTTTGATAATAAGTGCTATAAAAAAATTGTGCAATGCCATGATAGGTTTTATGAAGAGAAAATAATTACGACTGTATAACGTCACATTTTTTTTCACAGAGGAAATGGGTGCGGTCGGACACGACCCGGTGGCAGCGACTGTTCTATCACCTGTAATGGAGGGCAGTGCCAAAACAGTACATGGGAGGTTTAGGCATAAACTGAAGATGCCCCAAATACTAGGCTTTGTGCCAAGACCACGGAGCCCCAAACCCATAGTGGAGAGCAATCCACTTCAAACAGGTATATTTAGCTACAGTATTAAGTGGTCAGAAGTTGTATTCGGCGTTCTCTCTGGTGTTAGAATGTGTGCATAATTTATATAGGCTATATCCTACTTTAAGGTTAATCAATGTTTTGGATGTTTTGGACACACCTACTTATTCAAGGGTTTTTCTTCATTTTTATTATTTTCTACATTGTGGAATAATAGTGAAGACATCAAAACTATGAAATAACACATATGGAATCATGTATTAACTAAAAAAAAGTGTTAAACAAATCAAAATATAAATCAAATCAAAATGTATTTGTCACATACACATGGTTAGCAGATGTTAATGCGAGTGTAGCGAAATGCTTGTGCTTCTAGTTCCGACAATGCGGTAATAACCAACGAGTAAACTAACCTAACAATTCCACAACTACTACCTTATACACACAAGTGTAAAGGGATAAAGAATATGTACATAAAGATATATGAATGAGTGATGGTACAGAACGGCATAGGCAAGATGCAGTAGATGGTATCGAGTACAGTATATACATATGAGATGAGTAATGTATGTTATGTAAACAAAGTGGCATAGTTTAAACTGGCTAGTGATACATGTATTACATAAAGATGCAGTAGATGATATAGAGTACAGTACATACATATACATATGAGATGAGTAATGTAGGGTATGTAAACATAATATTAAGTGACATAGTTTAAAGTGGCTAGTGATACATTTTTTACATCAATTCCCATTATTAAAGTGGCTGGAGTTGAGTCAGTATGTTGGCAGCAGCCACTCAATGTTAGTGGTGGCTGTTTAACAGTCTGATGGCCTTGAGATGGAAGCTGTTTTTCAGTCTCTCGGTCCCTGCTTTGATGCACCTGTACTGACCTCGCCTTCTGGATGATAGCGGGGTGAACAGACAGTGGCTCGGTGGTTGTTGTCCTTGATGATCTTTATGGCCTTCCTGTGACATCGGGTGGTGTAGGTGTCCTGGAGGGCAGGTAGTTTGCCACCTCACTACCCTCTGGAGAGCCTTACGGTTGTGGGCGGAGCAGTTGCCGTACCAGGCGGTGATACAGCCCGACAGGATGCTCTCGATTGTGCATCTGTAGAAGTTTGTGAGTGCGTTTGGTGACAAGCCAAATTCCTTCAGCCTCCTGAGGTTGAAGAGGCGCTGCTGCGCCTTCTTCACAACGCTGTCTGTGTGGGTGGACCAATTCAGTTTGTCCGTGATGTGTACGCCGAGGAACTTAAAACTTACTACCCTCTCCACTACTGTCCCGTCGATGTCGATGTGGATAGGGGGGTGCTCCCTCTGCTGTTTCCTGAAGTCCACAATCATCTTAATGCATTTGAGACAGTCAGTTGTGTTGTGACAAGATATGGATGGTATACAGAAGATAGCCCTATTTGGTAAAAGTCTATATTATGCCAAGAACAGCTTAAATAAGCAAAGAGAAACAACAGTCATTACTTTAAGACATGAAGGTCAGTCAATCCGGAAAATGTCAAGAACTTTGAAAGATTCTTCAAATGCAGTCACAAAAACCATCAAGCGCTATGATGAAACTGGCTCTCATGAGGACCTCCATAGGAATGGAAGACCCAAAATTACTCTCCTGCAGTGGATAAGTTCATTAGAGTTACCAGCCTCAGAAATTGCAGCCCAAATAAATGCTTCACAGAATTCAAGTAACAGACACATCTCAACATCATCTGTTCTGAGGAGACTGCGTGAATCAAGCTTTCATGGTCAAATTACTGCAAAGAAACCACTACTAAAGGACATCAATAATAAGACGAGACTGGGCCAAGAAACAAGAGCAATGGACATTAGACTGGTGGAAATGTTTCCTTTGGTCTGATGAGTCCAAATTTTAGATTTTTGGTTCCAACCAGCACGTCTTTGTGAGACGTAGGTGAACAGATGACCTCTGCATGTGTGGTTCCCACCGTGAAGCAGGGAGGAGGAAGTGTGACGTGTGGGGGTGCTTTGCTGTCAGTGATTTATTTAGAATTCAAGGCACACTGCAAAAGCATTCTGCAGCGATATGCCATCCCATCTGGTTTGCGCTTAGTGGGACTATAATTTCTTTTTCAACAGGATAATGACCTAACACAACTTCAGGCTGTGTAAGGGCTATTTGACCAAGAAGGAGAGTGATGGAGTGCTGCATCAGATGACCTGGCCTACACAATCACCCGACCTCAACCCAACTGAGATGGTGTTGGGATGAGTTGGAACGCAGAGTGAAGGAAAGGCAGTCAACACGTGCTCAGCATATGTGAGAACTCCTTCAAGACTGTTGGAAAAGCATTCCAGGTGAAGCTGGTTGAGAGAATGCCAAGAGTGTGCAAAGCTGTCATCAAGGCAAAGGGTGGCTACTTTGAAAAATCTAAAATCTAAAATATATTTTGATTTGTTGAACAATTGTAACATTTTTGGTAACTACATGATTACATATGTGTTATTTCATAGTTTTGATGTCTTCACTATTCTACAATGTTGAAAATAGTAAAAATAAAGAAAAACCCTTGAATGAGTAGGTGTGTTCAAACTTTAGCCGGATACGATACATGCGCTATGATGTAGCCTGTATGAAGTACTAGCCTACTACCTCAATATATTGATTTGTCAGATTTATCATCCTTAAAGAGGAACTCTAAATGAAAGAAATCAGTCATATTATATTTTCCTTCAACATGAGAAATGATTGCCACAATATATTTATGTCACCGTTCATTGTCACGTACAGACTGCACTAAAATAACTATTCAATTACTTCGTGGTCTGTGATTTGTAGTAACCATTCACCTGAATTCTACTTGTTTATTTTCAGAGGTGGTTATGGACTTTATGGAGAACCTGAAGGAAAATCGCTTGGTGGAGGCTTGCCAGCAGTTGCTTTTGCGAGAGGATCAGCTCTTTGGCCAAGAAACCATGACGATAGAGGGGTTGGTTCAGGTTTGCAACGAGGACGATAAAGACACGCTCCAAAAAGACTATGAAACCCTGCTGCTCCACTTATGGATGGCAGTTCACACCACCTTTAGTTCCACACCCTCAGGAGAACACCTAGAGATACTTCGGAGTGCGGTGGAAACCATAACGCTGCTGGAAGAGAAGGACCAGCAATGGGAAGGGCGGCCCGAGGGCAGCAGCGAGGCCCCCGTGTGGCGGCCACACCAGTGCCGGCACACCCACGACAACCTGCTTGAAAAAATTGTGGATTCTCAAATGAGGAATGCGAAAGTGGAGGAGGACAATATTAGCATTAGCAGTGTGGACAACCTGTCAACGTCCATGAAAAGGGAGGTATGTAGGATGGGCAAGCGTCTGAAGGAGGACGTTCTCAGGGTGGCCAGGGACATAAGGGACTGCTACCCCCCAGACTTTGACGTGTGCAACTTGTATGTGAGACTTTACCATCAGAAGTTCTCAGCAAGGTTAACAGAACTGGCCCGCTCTGGGCTCGATGTGGATGACTGTAACTACCTCCTCTGCTGGGTGAACAATTACTATCCAAAGTAAGTGGGAAATGGGAGGGCAGTTGCCCTGGATTCTTGAAGGGCTTGTTAACAATCAGTGGAAGTGATATGGGCAATTTGCTTTTTAAAATGTCCAAATCACATTTAAGTGATGTCAAACTGCATATGTAGTTGATTTGAGTTGATTGGGCCATTACATTTAGAAAATTGAACGCTTTCGCCTATCATTTCCATTGATTGTTAGCTAGCAGTGGCTAAAGTTAGCTGAAGTTTGTAGTGGCTGGAACCATCCCACTGGGCAAACACTGATTGAATCAACATGAAAAACTATTTGGATTTCCAAAAAGTCTTCAACTTAATGGAATTTTGTTTTCACCCAAATGTATACAAAATCCAATGACAGAGTGACATTTTTGGTTGATTTCACATTCAATTGACGGGTGGTTGACAACTCAACCAAATGTAAATCAAAACCAGATGTTGAACTAACGTCTGTGCCCAGTGGGAAGCCACTACTGTTTGTGGCAGATGCTAAGATGCTCACTATTTTCAGGGTGAGGGAACATTTAAATTAAAATCCTGAACATCCTGAAAAAAAGGCTAGTTCCCCCCCCCTTTTTTAAAATGTCTGCAAACTAAAATTCTGCATATTTGGCATAGCTGATTGCTCAAGGTTGCCTACATTATTGTCCTGCCTTGTACAGTCTTTGAGTGTTTCTGAGATGTCTCGTATGGTTTCTATCAATGACATGATGTCATTTACAACATGTTTATATCTGTTTCAGTGACATCTTAAAACACAAAGACCTTGAGGGGCACATCAACATGGAGTCTTTGGGAACTATTTTATCTGAGAAGGATCTCACAACATTGGAGGAGCAGTATCTACTACAAAAAGAGGTAAACATGATGCCAGAAACAGCTATATCTAATGAACAGGCTAAATCCATGTGTATACGTCTAGACCATCCTTTCAGAGTAGCCTGACCCAGATCTATTTGTGCTGTCTTGCCAACTGCTATGGTGTGTTAATGACCATAGGGCTTGGCAAGATAGCACAAACATATCTGGGACCAGGCTACTTTCAGAGTGCTTTAGAATTGGAAATAATGTATTCTTTTATAATGTTGTATACAATGTCTTTCAGAACTATAGTGTCAAACTTACAGACTTGTGATGACCTGTGCTATGTCGTTTTCAGAGTAGAGTCAGGACCTGGTTCTCCAAGGCTCTCAGTAAGGAGGAGGAGGGTTGGCTCAGTGGAAAGAGTCCAGAACTCATTGATGGGTACTGCTTCTGTCCTCTGGCCATTGACATCATACAGGTTGAAACCTATTGGATTACTACTACTTCTTCTAGTACTTGTCTGTGTTCAGCCCTACTCTTTCTTTGACCTGAACATGTTCTTCTTCATTTTCATACTACATATATGTAGCTTTTTCTCCCGCATGGTTTTATATAAACTTCATATTAACATGTCAACCTTGACATAATTATATTTAAACTGACATTACCCTCCAAAACCAAAGTTTGTCTGATATTTTCAGACCTCAAAACAATGAGCACCATAAATCAGAAATATTTAATAAATGCACTGAATGTCATACGTTGCTACACTGAATTCAGTTGACATGGAATTAATCCCATCCCTGCTCTAAGCTATTTTGACTGTACAGGGTCAGGTTTTATGTGCTAATACTGTATGTTGTTCTGTTTACTAGGCTGTTGATGGGGCCATGAGAGAGGCCAGGACTATTCTGGGCAGTGAGGCTAAAGCCCAAAGAATCCTTTGTCAGCTGGACAGCTTCTTGATAAGGTAGTATACCCATTTCTTATTGCTCCGGCCACTGGGTTGTGTTCCTTACACACCAAATGGAATAAAACAGACTGAAACAGAGAGAGACTACCTGGACTTGTCCAATAAGTAACACTGATTTTCCTTTTCCATTGCAAAACATTTTGGTTATGTGCCTTAATGAACACATCCTGTCATATTTGAACATTTACTTTTCCATTGCTCATCTGAACTTAATCACAAGTTTCTTTTGAAAAACAAATACATTTTTCCATTAAGTTTGAATGCTTTGGCTTAGGGCTGTCCAATCTAATATTTTACTGATGAACATGCACGTTGATATCCAGCATCATGCTCAAAGCCCTTCAATTAGCTTACTATGTTCTGGTTTCACAGCCACACAGACAAATTGCGTAATTCTACATGGCCTTTTTTCCTGGGAAAAGTTGGTAATTCAACCTTGGTGTTCTATCTACACTGTCTTGTTGCAGACGGTCTTTGACCTTGTTTAGTATGCTACAATTAAGTGATAATGTCAGAGAATATGGAACGCCGTTTTGGGTCTTTGCATGTCCAAAAAGATACACGTCAAATAACAGTATTGGACGTGTAAAATAAGCTTGTTGACCAATCAGAACCTGAATATGACTGACATCACATAATAATTTAACATGTTCATACATTTTTTACGTAGTTATTACACATTGATTACACTATCACTCGTATTTCATATGTCATAACGATTCACAGACACGTATGCTATGATGCTGGTATAGTTTTGTCTCGCACACCCGCCACTGCTGCACGAGCGCAGACACACTTCCCCAAACTCTGGACAGTGCTGGTCATAAAGAGAGCTAGCTAGCTGATGGATGCCAACAAAGTTCTTCCCCAAAAACATAGCAAAACTACATAATCTGTTTCAGTAGCTATAGTTAGCCGACTAACTGTCTAGCTGGGTTTCATCATCTAAAATACCCCTCATTTATAATTTTTGTATTTTATTAGGATCCCCATTAGCTGTTGCAAAATATAGGTCTTATTTGATCAATGGTGGTCGGACCCACCTATATGAAGCTAGCCACAATAAGGATTAGCCACAATAGTGGAATTAGCAGTTCGCTAGTCTGTCATTGACAGTGATGCAAATGAATACAGATAGTAGAATTATTCCATAATTGAATAAACCATGCTAAACAAGGTTTAAATGTTGTTATATAAATTCAAAAAAATACAATAATTAGTTAATTTGACAAATCTGTTGAAATCACACTGGATGTATTATACTTTAGAATTGCATTGGGGGCATACTTATTTCACTGTACAGCCTTACCGGTGCATTGTGGATCAATGACATGGGGTATCAGACTACTCAGTGACACCCAGAGAACATTAGCATCGTAGCTCTTATTGCAGGACTCTGAATTGAGCCACATTCATTGTACCAGTCAAGCTAGCTACCACAGAAGTTGTCAAAGATATTAGCAAAATCAGTTTGATCCTGATCAATTTGATCCTGATCGTATTTCAAATGCTCACACAGACGTTTTCCCCATTCGGTTGAAAAAATAATGCCTTATTACCAACACGGTATTGTAAACTCATCGTTCTTGGCAGGTATGTCACTCTGTGTGCTTGTTTGCAGACTTATTTTTTTGTACAGCTTTGACAGTGCTACTGATCGTAGTGGTGGAGCTTGGCTTGCACGTGACAGTTCAGCACACACAACATTCTATAATAGAACTGTGTTATTTGACGTGTTTTGTTTTTGACACGCAAAGACCCAAACGGCGTTCCATATGAGAAGCCAGTGTTTGGAGGGTATATTGACAAGGGTGTTGTTAGGCCTGAGATGTCGGCTTCGAAGGCATTATCACTTTTATACAACGGGTTACCAACATATTCAAATAACTTTCTTTTTATTCATCTATTCATACCATTTCATCCTTCCACAAGATATAGTCCCAAAACAAATCTAGGGTTGCTACCCAAGCCGGCTGGTTGTTCATTCAATCGGTTTGGTTGCCAGAGACCCAGTTGTTCAGTCTTTTTGTTCTGTATCTATGGACGCGGCCCAGTTGCTCAGTCTTTTTGTTCTGTATCTATGGACGCGACCCAGTTGCTCAGTCTTTTTGTTCTGTATCTATGGACGCGACCCAGTTGCTCAGTCTTTTTGTTCTGTATCTATGGACGCGACCCAGTTGCTCAGTCTTTTTGTTCTGTATCTATGGACGCGACCCAGTTGCTCAGTCTTTTTGTTCTGTATCTATGGACGCGGCCCAGTTGCTCAGTCTTTTTGTTCTGTATCTAAGGACGCGGCCCAGTTGCTCAGTCTTTTTGTTCTGTATCTATGGACGCGGCCCAGTTGCTCAGTCTTTTTGTTCTGTATCTATGGACGCGACCCAGTTGCTCAGTCTTTTTGTTCTGTATCTATGGACGCGACCCAGTTGCTCAGTCTTTTTGTTCTGTATCTATGGACGCGGCCCAGTTGCTCAGTCTTTTTGTTCTGTATCTAAGTACGCGGCCCAGTTGCTCAGTCTTTTTGTTCTGTATCTATGGACGCGACCCAGTTGCTCAGTCTTTTTGTTCTGTATCTATGGACGCGACCCAGTTGCTCAGTCTTTTTGTTCTGTATCTAAGGACGCGGCCCAGTTGCTCAGTCTTTTTGTTCTGTATCTATGGACGCGACCCAGTTGCTCAGTCTTTTTGTTCTGTATCTATGGACGCGACCCAGTTGCTCAGTCTTTTTGTTCTGTATCTATGGACGCGGCCCAGTTGCTCAGTCTTTTTGTTCTGTATCTATGGACGCGGCCCAGTTGCTCAGTCTTTTTGTTCTGTATCTAAGGACGCGGCCCAGTTGCTCAGTCTTTTTGTTCTGTATCTATGGACGCGGCCCAGTTGCTCAGTCTTTTTGTTCTGTATCTATGGACGCGACCCAGTTGCTCATTCTAAATGTTCCACTGCCATACCTGCTGGCAACGTTCTTATCCCTTGCTTGCTAGCTAGTCAACTACGGCTCACTTACAGTCACATCAAAAAGCCAGAATAACAGCAAAGTATCTATATTTGCATTTGTTTAAGCTGTTTTCTAGTGACATTTATTTGGATACGTCCATAACAATTAGCTAATGAGGCGCGATTTCGGCTGGCATAAAAAAATTTGTTCACTTGTCAGGACACTGTTGTTCAGAGGAGCTAGCCAACAACACAGCTAACACAATCACTTCAAACAGAAGCTGGAAGGACAGCAAACTAGCTGCACTTCGTTTCGTTTTACCTTTTTTTCAATTGACATGATTTTTCGACTGGCTAAGAAACGTTGCCTGCCTGTCTGTCTCGTTCTGACAGACAAGATCAAATTTGAATATCGAAACAATATTGCAAATGTCGGCGAGACAGACTGCAAGGTTTATACAAATCTCCGCTGTTGAAAACTAAATGTTAGTCTAAAAGAAATGTGACATAATGTTTGCTTTTTATAGTTGCTTGGCTGGGCTGATGAGACAGTGGATTGCGCAGTCAGATGGAACAGAGTAAATAGGCATTTTAACGTCATAGATTTCGCCGGTGGTAACTTGTGGAATAGACACCGGCTTGAATGCAGTTTTAACCAATCAGCATTCAGGATTAGACCCAGCCGTTGCATAAATGAGGAATATGAACTGCAGTGTTACTATTCAACATTTTACTGACATAATGAAATAGAACCTGGAGAAACATGATGACATTTTGTACAATGTATATTTGCAGCTATAAGAGATCTCTTGAAGAATTTGTGAAGGCAAGACGGGAGAACACTCAGGCAGTCGTGAAAGCTAACCTGGTTAACATTGAACAATTCAGGTAGGCCAAAAACTGTTGTTCATTTCACCAAGTCATTTGTTTCATAAAAATCACATTTTCTGTGTTCATTTCCTTGGAATTTGAAGGGTAGCTAGCTACACACGAGCTTCATAACACATGTATAATCCTTACATAAAGCATTCATAAGCACTAAATAAGCATTTTATAAATGCTTTTTGTTTCTACTAATCCCCGATCTCATGAAACAGTTTTGATCTATATGCATGTCGTCTCTTAATCTGAAGTTGTATCATTTGTTCTACTTATCTAGCTACTTTTAGACATTCTAGGAAAGGGAAAGGTCAGTTGTAGAACTGAATGCATTCAACTGGAAATGTGTCTTCCTCATTTAACCCAACCCCTCTGAATCAGAGAGCTGCGAGGGGCTGCCTTAATCAAAATCCACGTCATTGGCACCCGGGGGAACAGTGGGTTAACTGCCTTGCTCAGGGGCAGAACGACAGATTTTTACCTTGTCAGCTCGATGGTTGAAAGTACCTTTGAACTGTCCATTGTCATTCTATCCCTCCAATCCTCCCAACCTCTTATTTGACTTCATAAATCCAACATTGATGTCATGACATTGGTTCCTCCTTTACAGAGACTTCATAGTGAGAAGAGAGGAGTCAATCCCAGAAGAGATCAGGACAAGCTGTATGTCCACATTGGCAGACCTGAGAGACTGTGGCTACGGATACTTCACCGGCCCCATACATGAGGAGCTCAGGGTAGGCTACATGTGACAGCAGAGACACCAAGCATAATAGTCTAGCAATACTCCAATGTACAACGTTACATCTGCACTGTTAATTTGGTTGACTTTTGGCATCTAGTTCAAAATCCCAGACAACCTTTCTCAAATTAGATGATTTTTCCTTACCCAGGAGTTACTTGAGAGACTTGTCCCGAAGCCACCAAAGTACTTTGCTCTGTTCATCTTTCCCTCGATCCTGACTAGTCTCCCAGTCCCTGCCGCTGAAAAACATCCCCACGGCATGATGCTGCTGCCACCATCATGCGTCACTGTAGGGATGGTGCCAGGTTTCCTCCAGATGTGATGCTTGGCATTCAGGCCAAAGAGTTCAATCTTGGTTTCATCAGACCAGATAATCTTGCTTCTCATGGTCTGAGTCCTTAGGTGCATTTTGGCAAACTCCAAGAGTGCTGCCATGTGCCTTTAACTGAGAATTGTCTTCCGTCTGGTCACTCTACCATGAAGGCCTGATCGGTGGGAGTGCTGCAGAGAAGGTTATCCTTCTGGAAGATTCTCCAAACTCCACATAGCAACTCTGGCGCTCTGTCAGAGTAACTATCGTGTTCTGGTCAGCTCTCTGACCATGGCCCTTCTCCCCCGATTGCTCAGTTTGGCCGGGCGGCCAGCTCTAGGAAGATTCTTGGTGGTTCCAAACTTGCTCCATTTAAGATGAAGGAGGTCATTGTGTTTTCCTGGGGGCCGTCAATGCTGCAGAAATATTTTGGTACCCTTCCCCAGATCTGTGCCTCGACACAATTCTGTCTCGAAGCTCCACGGACTTATTTCCGCACGTGTAATAGTTCCAATGTAGTTTCCTTTTGGTTTTGGACTCGTCAATCAAGCCAGGTTATTTTATCCGCTATCCTCTTTTGACCGTAAACAAACTCTGTTTTGACATCAAGGCCGATTCCACTGTGGGCAAACTGATAGCATATCCTACAATCAATAAGAGAGTATGTGTGTGTTGCAGAGGTGTGTGTGTGTTGCAGAGGTGTGTGTGTGTTGCAGAGGTGTGTGTGTGTTGCAGAGGTGGTTCGTTGAACTGCGCTCCTTTTGACCTTTGCATAAAACCCCAAAAAAACAAACTCTGCTGTTTCCTGAAGTCCATGATCAGCTCCTTTGCTTTGTTGAGTGAGAGATTATTTTCCTGGCACCACTCTCCCAGGGCGCTTACCTCCTCTCTGTAGGCTGTCTCATCATTGTTGATAATCAGGCCTACTACTGTTCTGTCGTCTGCAAACTTGATGATTGAGTTGGAGGCGCGCGTGGCCATGCAGTCATTAATGAACAGGGAGTACAGGAGGGGGCTGATCACGCACTGTGTTGAGGATCAGCGAAGGAGAGATGTTGTTTCCTACCTTCACCAGCTGGGGGTTGCCCGTCAGGACCCAGTTGCAAAGGGTTGGGTTCAAAGCCAGGGCCCCGAGCTTAATGATGAGCTTGAAGGGTACAATAGTGTTGAATACTGAGCTATAGTCAATGAACATCATTCTTACATAGGCATTCCTATTGTCCAGATGGGATAGAGCAGTGTGCAGTGCGATGGCGATTGCATTGTCTGTGGATCTATTGGGGCAATAAGCAAGAGGTAGAGGTGATATGATCCTTAAATCTTCTTCAGGATAGGGGGCAGCATTTTCACTTTTGGATAAATAGCGTGCCCAAATTCAACTGCCTGCTGCTCATCTGTAGAATATAAGATATGCATATTATTAGTAGATTTGGATAGAAAACACTCTGACGTTTCTAAAACTGTTTGAATCATGTCTGTGAGTATAACATAACTTATGTAGCAGGCAAAACCCTGAGGACAAACCATTCAGACTTTTTCATTTTTGAGGTCACTGTCTTTTCAATGGGTTTTCATTGGGAAACCAGATTTCTAAGGGACTTGTTTGCAGTACCGCTTCCACTGGATGTCACCAGTCTTTAGAAATTGGTTGAGGTTTTTCCTTTGTGTAATGAAGAAGTACGGCCATCTTGAATGACAGTCACTTCATGTGGACTGTTTGAGAGAGGCGCGTGACCAGAAAAGCGTCAGTTTGTTTTCTTTTTGTATTGAACACAGATCATCGCTTCTTCAATTTGATCGATTATTAACGTTTAAAAAATACCTAAAGTTGTATTACGAAAGTAGTTTTTTGGCAAAGTTTACAGGTAATTTTTTTGATATTTTGTAGTGACGTTGCGCAAGTTGGAAGCTGTGTTTTTCTGGATCAAACGCGCCAAATAAATGGACATTTTGGATATATATCGACGGAATTAATCGAACAAAAGGACCATTTGTGATGTTATGGGACATATTGGAGTACCAACAAAAGAAGTTTGTCAAAGGTAAGGCATGAATTATATTTTTATTTCTGCATTTTGTGTCGTGCCTGCAGGGTTGAAATATGCTACTCTCTTTGTTTACTGTTGTGCTATCATCAGATAATAGCATCTTATGCTTTCGCTGAAAGCATAAGATTTTTTTTAAATCTGGCATGTTGGCTGGATTCACAAGGAGTGTAGCTTTAATTTGGTATCTTACATGTGTGATTTAATGAAAGATTGATTTTTATAGTAATTTATTTTATTTTGGTGCTCTGCATTTTCCCTGGCTATTGGCCAGGTGGGACGATTGCGTCCCACCTATCCCAGAGAGGTTAATTAACTAGCCTCTCAAAGCACTTCACGATGACAGAAGTGAGTGCTACAGGACAATAGTCATTTAGTTCAGTTACCTTGACTTTCTTGGGTACAAGTGGGGACAGCAGACTGGGATAGGAAGAGATTGAATAAACACTGTAAACACTCCAGCCAGGTGGTCTGCGCATGCTCTGAGGATGCGGCTTGGGATGCCGTCTGGGCTGGCAGCCTTGCGAGGGTTAACATGCTTAAATGTCTTATTCACGTCGGCCACGGAGAAGGAGAGCCCACAGTCCTTGGTAGCGGGTCGTGTCGGTGGCACTATGTTGTCCCCAAAGCAGGCGAGAAAGGTGTTTTGCTTGTCCCGAAGCAAGACATCAGTGTCCGCGATGTGATTGGTTTTCCCTTTGTAGTCCGTGATTGTCTGTAGTCTGAGACGTTGAATTGCGACTGCACTTTGTCTCTGTTCTGGTGTTTTGCCTGTTTGTTTGCCTTACGGAGGGAATAACACTGTTTGTTTTCGGCCATATTCCCAGTCACCCTGCCATGGTTAAATTTGGTGGTTTGCACTTTCAGTTTTGCACGAATGCTGCTATCTATCCAGGGTTTCTGGTTTGGGCAGGTTTTAATAGTCACAGTGGGTACAACAGCTCCTATACACTTCCTGATGAACTCACTCACTGTATACGTGTATTCATCGATGTTATTCTCAGAGGCTACCCGGAACATATCCCAGTCCGTGTGATCAAAACAATTTTGAAGCATGGATTTCAATTGGTCAGACCAGCGTTGAATTGACCTTAGCACGGGTACTTCCTGTTTGAGTTTCTGCTTATAGGACGGGAGGAGCCAAATAGTCGTGATCAGATTTGTAGGCCTTGTAGGCATTTCAAAAAGTTGAATAGCAGTGGTCCAATGTTTTTCCAGAGCGAGTACTACAGTCAATGTGTTGGTAGCACTTCAGTAGCGTTTTCCTCAAATTTGCTTTGTTATCATTCCCAGCGACAATAAATGTGGCCTCAGGGTGTGGTTTCCAGTTTGCATAAAGTCCAGTGTTTTTCTTTGAGGGCCGTTATGGTATCGGCTTGAGGGGGGAATATACACGGCTGTGACTATAACCAAAGATAATTATCTTGGGAGTTGATACGGTAGGCATTTGATTGTGAGGTATTCTAGGTCAGGTGAATAAAAGGACTTGAGAATACCGTGAGAGCCATGTCTACGTGAAACAGAGTATGTTACAATCCCTGATGTCTCTCTGGAAGGAGATCCTCGCCCTGAGTTCATCTACTATATTAGCCAGAAACTGAACATTAGCGAGTAATATACTCGGAAGCGGTGGATGGTGTGCACACTTCCTGAGTCTGACTGACTACCTTTTCTCTGCCGGTGGTGTTTCGGAGCTGCCTCTGGAATAAGTTAAATTGCCCTGGAGGGTACGGCTGCAACACAAAAACAATTCAGGGCTAATAATGTAATAAATATCACACAAAAAACGAAATACTGCAAAGTTGCTTAGGAGCTAGAAGCAGAGCTGCCATATCTGTCGGCGCCATCCAATCAAATTTTAGATACATCTCAAGCATGATCAATGGGAACAAGATGCACCTGAGCTCAATTTCGAATCTCCTAGCAAAATGTCTCAATACTTATGTAAATAAGGTATTTCAGTTTTACATTTTTAATACATTTGCAAAAAAGTTTAAAACCTATTTTCATTTTGTCATTGTGGGGTATTGTGTGTAGATTGATGAGGGTTTTTCTTTATGAATTTATTTTAGAATAAGATGAAGTATGTCATATGCCCTTAACATAAAGTTGCGTTTAAATGAGGTGTTATTGAATGTGCAGAATTGTAGCACAGATTTACTTTATATATATATATTTTTAAAGGACATATTATAATACCAACAGCTTGCCAAAAATACAACAACATTGAAACAAAATGGAAGAAAATAGAATGTGCCTTTATAACATCTGTTTACGAAGAGGAAAACAACAGAACAGGTATTTCTAGTCTGATCACTGGAATGTTTCCACTTCCTTTGATTGGTTTGATTTTGACTCATCAGGGTCCCTATTAGCCGACGCCAACGGCGACAGCTAGTCTTACTGGGGTCCGACATATAATGAAAAATACATTGTAGACTAAATACTTTACAATTTACATACACACACTACATGTTCATGTTTTTAAATGTATCTATCAGTTACACGTACAGTGAAATGTGAAAGTATCCAGAGCTCTTGTCATTTTCTACATTTTGTTACGTTACAGCCTTATTCTAAAATTGATTCAATTACATTTTCCCTCATCAATCTACACACAATTCCCCTTTGTGAAAAAGTGAAAAGAGGTTTTTAGAAATGTGTGCAAACTTATAAAAACAGAAATACCTTATTGACATATATTTTCAGAACCTTTGCTATGAGACTCGAGATTGAGCTCAGGTGCATCCTGTTTTCATTGATCATCCTTGAGATGTTTCAACAACTTGATTGGAGTCCACCTGTGGTAAATTCAATTGATTGGACATGATTTGGAAAGGCACACAAATGTCTACATGAGGTCCCAGAGTTGACAATCCAAAAACCAAGCCACGAGGTCAAAGGAATGATCTGTAGAGCTCCGAGACAGGATTGTGTCAAGGCACAGATCTGGGGAAGGGTACCAATACATTTCTGCAGCATTGAAGGTCCCCGAGAACACATTGGCCTCCATAATTCTTAAATGGAAGAAGTTTAGAACCACAAAGAATCTTCCTAGAGCTGGCCGCCCGGCCAAACTGAGCAATCGGGGGAGAAGGGCCTTGGTCAGAGAGATGTCAGAATGGTCACTCTGACAGAGCTCCAGAGTTCCTCTGTGGATATGGGAGAATCTTCCAGAAGGATAACCATCTCTGCAGCACTCCACCAATCAGGCCTTTATGGTAGTGGCCAGACGGTAGCCACTCCTCAGTAAAAGGCATATGACAGCGCTCTTGGAGTTGCCAAAAAGCACCTAAAGACTCAAGATTTTCACCTAAAGACTAAACAAGATTCTCTGGTCTGATGAATCCAAGGTTGAGCTCTTTGGCCTGAATGCCAAGCGTCACGTCTGGAGGAAACCTGGCACCATCCCTACGCTGAAGCATGGTGGTGGCAGCAACATGTTGTAGGGATGTTTTTCCAGTGGCAGGGACTGGGAGACTAGTCAGAATCGAGAGAAAGATTAACGGTGCAAAGTACTATGAGCTCCTTGATGAAAACCTGCTCCAGAGTGCTCAGGACCTCCAACTGGGGTGAAGATTCAGGAGCCAACAGGACAACGACCCTAAGCACACAGCCAAGACAATGCAGGAGTGGCTTCGGGACAATTCTCTGAATGAATATAAGCCTTCAGGAGAATTCCCTCCTAAATGGTTTCCGACCAACATTATCAAGGCCACAATGTTTGAAGTGCAAAGTGTGACTGTAGGTTACAATGGTACAATGTGGTCATCCAAGTGACCACTCAAATCAAATGGCCTGGACCATCTTTGTGGGTTACAGATTGTCCATGTTATTCTCCATAATGTTTTTACTTTGCACTTCAGCTGTGATGAAACAGTTGATGCATATTAGTAATAAAACACATTTGTTGTATTATTATAATTATTTATACATTTATATTTATACACAAATTAGTGGAATAGAGAGGGAATTGATTTTAACTTGAACTATGAAGTTGTTATGGCAGTACAACTGCAACGTTTTCTCATCCGGGTCACCGATCATGTTCTGACCCACTGGTGTCAACTGCTTCAAGGTCAGATATTGACCTCTGCATGACTTCCTGTATCCTCAGGTGCAGTACCATAGGCTGTGGACGCAGGCCTGGTTTACTGGGGGTCATATGGTACTGGATGAAGTTCTGGGGACACTGGACAGACACATGCAGCAATTCACAGACCTCAAACCCATCTGTGTGGAGGTAAGTTTACACTCACACACACGCCAACAGATGTGTGAAAACAAAGACACGTGTACACACAAACACACACACACAAACACACAGTGATATTTGTGTGTCTGTGTGTGTGTAGGAGCTGCTGGGCCGGCTCCACATGGAGATGATGGTGGAGTATGTGAAGAGGATGATGAAGAGGAAGATGAGGCTGAAGGACAAGGAGCAGCAGGAGACAGCAGCCAAATTACTGGCTGAAGACAGCAGCAAACTGAGCACCTACTTTACTGAAGCGGTAAGCACCGAAGACGCACACACACACCTCATATTGCAGTTAATATAGCTTGAGCGTGTGTCTACACAAACACATGAAAGTAATAGCATGATACACACAAAACCAACTCAAACACACACTTCAAAACATTTATCCTAAGAATTGTTTTATTTTAAATGTTTATGATGCATAAAGAATAACAAAGAAATAAAGAATTTAAACAACAAATTAACCCCCTAGAGTAACATAATTTAAAAAAATCCCCATCAAAATGTCAATTTAAGCTAGAGATGTACAGTACCAGTCAAGAGTTTGGATACACCTACTCATTCCAGGGTTTGTCAACCTTTGAATAAGTAGGTGTGTCCAAACCTTTGACTGGTACTGTATACATAGCGTTCTTTTGGTTGTTAAGTTGTTCTCCCAAGTTAGACTAAGCCCACTGGAATGCATGAGAGCCTTTTCTGTAGCCCATCATGGAAAGATGTTGAAAACCACCACCACCTGGGTCATGTTATGACTTGGCAGACTCCAGGCCGAGTCTCTAGATAAAATCGCCCATGTATCATAAACTGCAGCTGTGGTCTGATTCCCCTAAACTTCTATTTATTTAGACACTCAATAGATATTAGTATCAAATCAAATCCAACTTTATTTAAAGTGAATGTAAACATCTCAATATAGTAAAGTAGCCGTAACACAGTACATGGAAGACATTAAATACTGTACATGAAGGTATGCATGATTTGACCTATCCACTGTCCACAGGGGTCCAAAATATGCTGGCTGAGTGAGGTCCTCCCTAAAATGGCGGAGGTGGTCAGACTGCAGGACCCAGGAAGCATCCAGCTGGAGATCGTCACCCTGGCTAGGGACTTCCCAGACCTTAGGTGAGACAGACAGACAGATCCTCCACACAAGGCTAACGACATAGATGGAGAGTTTGCCTACAGTACATTCACATAATCACATAACCTGGTACTATATTTACAGTATCCCAGTGACATAACCTGGTACTACTTTCACAGTACCTCAGTCACATGACGCAGGACTAACATAAAATGGGTCCCTCAGATTAAATGTGGGGTTGGCCAGGTGTAAAAGTCATGTCTGCCTGTATATCTTTCATATTTCACATAAGCAGCAACGCCATTATAAAAGTTGTGTGGTCAAAGATCAACTTGGCCTTAATCCTGCTGAACAGCTGTTTGGGCCAAATTTGATCTCAACATCTCTGCTTGCACTTTCTTTGTCTAAACTCGTCCTTGCATGATGTTGTTCCCACTCAAAAGAACACATAGGATTTAAATAGAACACATATAATGAAACTAGAACACAGAGAATGGAAATAGAAGACAGAATGGAAATAGAACACAGAGAATGGAAATAGAACACAGAGAATGGAAATAGAACACAGAGAATGGAAATAGAAGACAGAATGGAAATAGAAGACAGAGAATGGAAATAGAAGACAGAATGGAAATAGAAGACAGAATGGAAATAGAACACAGAGAATGGAAATAGAAGACAGAATGGAAATAGAATACAGAGAATGGAAATAGAAGACAGAATGGAAATAGAAGACAGAATGGAAATAGAACACAGAGAATGGAAATAGAATACAGAATGGAAATAGAAGACAGAGAATGACTCCCTGGTAGCTGAGCCACACCTTTATATTTGTGAATATAAGCCGAATTGAAACAAAGGCTTTTTGATTTCTATTTGACAATGAATGCCTTGCTGATTTATAAATACAAGCCATAGCTGATCCTTAGTTATTTTGAGTCCCTTGAATCCAATTATCTCTTTATCTTCCCTCTAATCCTCTCACAATATCTTAAAATGAAACCCTATTGGGGGGGGGGGGGGGTTGTTGCAGTGAGGTAACTCTGGGTAAGTCAGGTATCACCGGGCGGTAACCTAGGTAACAAGGGCCTTCACTGCGGATCTCAGGTGTCTGGCTGACTACACAATATGAGGCATCTCTTCTGTCATGTACTAGTACAGAGATGGAGGGAGGGAGGGAGGGAGGGAGGGAGGGAGGGAGGGAGGGAGGGAGGGAGGGAGGGAGGGAGGGAGGGAGGGAGGGGTGTAATATGACTCCTGTCTGATGTCTAGAACCGGCCAGCGATCCCCGCTATCCCCAGTACTGTGCAGTGGAAAAATACAGGCCAGGGCTAGAGCATCCCAAATGGCACCCTATTCCCATTATAGTGCAACATTAGTGCACGATGTAGAGAATAGGGTGCCGTTTGAGACTATTCTACCCCTTTTTGGTTCCAGGTAGAACCAAAATGGTTCCACATGGAACCAAAATGTTTCTACATGGAACCAAAAAGGGTTCTACATGGAACCAAAAAGGGTTCTACCTGGAACCAAAAAGGGTTCTACCTGGAACCAAAAAGGGTTCCACATGGAACCAAAAAGGGTTCTACCTGGAACCAAAATGTTTCTACATGGAACCAAAAAGGGTTCTACCTGGAACCAAAAAGGGTTATCCTATTTTTATTTGGATTGTAAAACTGGCATGGTCAAAACATGTTGATGCAACATTACACATTTTTTATTATATTTAACCTTTATTTAACTAGGCAAATCAGTTAAGAACACATTTTTATTTACAATGAAGGCCTACCCCAGACCAAACCCGGACGATGCTGGGCTAATTGTGCACCGCCCTATGGGACTCCCAATCACGGCCGGTTATGATACAGCCTGGAAACAAACCAGGGTCTGTAGTGACGTCTCTAGCACTGAGATCCAGTGCCTTAGACCGCTGCGCCACTTTGGAGCCCAGTTGATTAATATAATGGACAAAAAATGACAGTTTTGAACTTTGTTGATGAACTTTTATTTTTTGCTCTTCCACCTTTCTCAGTTGGAGACATATTTCGGCTCTACTTTCCCTCAAAGCCAACCTATCCACTGCTGATGTCCGCGGCATCAAAGAGAGCCTGGAAGTGAACCGTCCTTCAGTCACCTCCTCCAGTACCAACCCACCATTCTTTTCCAAGGTTCCAGCAGGCAAATTTTGGCACATGCCATCTTAATTGTGTTATTTTCTTGTTGTAAACTGTTTTTCTGGTTGAGAAGACGTCATATATCCAGATTATAACCAACTGGTCTCTGTTATCAATTCAAATGTTATTGGTCACACACATATTTAGCAGATGTTATTGCAGGTGTAGCAAAGACTAAAATACAGTAGAATAGAATACAGTATATATATATATATATATGAGATGAGTAAAGCATGTAAACATTATTAAAGGGACTATTGATTCGCAGTCTGTAGGGCAGTAAGTAGCCTCTTCAGTCCATGGTTAAGTAGCCAGAAGGTAGCCGGCTAGTGATGGCTATTTAACAGTCTGATGTCCTTTTTTGGTTATGTTGGTTGTTATCTTATCATCTAACCAGATGATAAAGATGTCCTTTGCTTTTCATAAAAGATGTCATATTTAACATTGTTTAAGAAAATGGTGATTCACCTTAAAGGGAATGGGTCATGACATTTATAAAGCATGTAACAAATAAAGTTTGATTTGAAATACATTGGTCCAATACTTGTTTTATTTGTGATTATGCTGCTTTCCAATGCTTCATAAATTTATGTGCTCAGCAAATGTGGGAACTCCTTCAAGACTGTTAGAAAAGCATTCCTCGTGAATCTGGTTGATGGAATGCCAAGAGTGTGCAAAGCTGTCATCAAGGCAACAGGGGGCTACTTTGAAGAATTTAAAATGTAAAATATGTTGATTTATTTAACATATTTTTGGTTACTACATGATTCCATATGTGTTATTTCATAGTTTTGATGTCTTCACTATTATTCGATAATGTAGAAAATAGTACAAATACAGTGCCTTGCAAAAGTATTCACCCCCCTTGATATTTTTTGCATTCCAACCTGTAATTTAAATGGATTTTTATTTGGATTTCATGTAATGGACATACACAAAATAGTCCAAATTGGTGAAGTGGAATGAAAAAAATTACTTGTTTCAACAACAACAAAATATATTTTTTAAAACAACAACAGAAAAGTGGTGCGTGCATGTGTATTGACCCCCTTTGATATGAAGCCCCTAAATAAGAGCTGGTGCAACCAACTACAGTGCCTTGCAATAGTATTTGGCCCCCTTGAACTTTGCAACCTTTTGCCACATTTTAGGCTTCAAACATAAAGATATAAAATTGTATTTTTTTGTGAAGAATCAACAACAAGTGGGACACAATCATGAAGTGGAACGACATTTATTGGATATTTCAAACTTTTTTAACAAATCAAAAACTGAAAAATTGGGCGTGCAAAATTATTCAGCCCCTTTACTTTCAGTGCAGCAAACTCTCTCCAGAAGTTCAGTGAGGATCTCTGAATGATCCAATGTTGACCTAAATGACTAATGATGATAAATACAATCCACCTGTGTGTAATCAAGTCTCCGTAAAAATGCACCTGCACTGTGATAGTCTCAGAGGTCCGTTAAAAGCGCAGAGAGCATCATGAAGAACAAGGAACACACCAGGCAGGTCCAAGATACTGTTGTGAAGAAGTTTAAAGCCGGATTTGGATACAAAAAGATTTCCCAAGCTTTAAACATCCCAAGGAGCACTGTGCAAGCGATAATATTGAAATGGAAGGAGTATCAGACCACTGCAAATCTACCAAGACCTGGCCGTCCCTCTAAACTTTCAGCTCATACAAGGAGAAGACTGATCAGAGATGCAGCCAAGAGGCCCATGATCACTCTGGATGAACTGCAGAGATCTACAGCTGAGGTGGGAGACTCTGTCCATAGGACAACAATCAGTTGTATATTGCACAAATCTGGCCTTTATGGAAGAGTGGCAAGAAGAAAGCCATTTCTTAAAGATATCCATAAAAAGTGTTGTTTAAAGTTTGCCACAAGCCACCTGGGAGACACACCAAACATGTGGAAGAAGGTGCTCTGGTCAGATGAAACCAAAATTGAACTTTTTGGCAACAATGCAAAACGTTATGTTTGGCGTAAAAGCAACACAGCTCATCACCCTGAACACACCATCCCCACTGTGGTGGTGGCAGCATCATGGTTTGGGCCTGCTTTTCTTCAGCAGGGACAGGGAAGATGGTTAAAATTGATGGGAAGATGGATGGAGCCAAATACAGGACCATTCTGGAAGAAAACCTGATGGAGTCTGCAAAAGACCTGAGACTGGGACGGAGATTTGTCTTCCAACAAGACAATGATCCAAAACATAAAGCAAAATCTACAATGGAATGGTTCAAAAATAAACATATCCAGGTGTTAGAATGGCCAAGTCAAAGTCCAGACCTGAATCCAATCGAGAATCTGTGGAAAGAACTGAAAACTGCTGTTCACAAATGCTCTCCATCCAACCTCACTGAGCTCGAGCTGTTTTGCAAGGAGGAATGGGAAAACATTTCAGTCTCTCGATGTGCAAAACTGATAGAGACATACCCCAAGCGACTTACAGCTGTAATCGCAGCAAAAGGTGGCGCTACAAAGTATTAACTTAAGGGGGCTGAATAATTTTGCATGCCCAATTTTTCAGTTTTTGATTTGTTAAAAAAGTTTGAAATATCCAATAAATGTCGTTCCACTTCATGATTGTGTCCCACTTGTTGTTGATTCTTCACAAAAAAATACAGTTTTATATCTTTATGTTTGAAGCCTGAAATGTGGCAAAAGGTCGCAAAGTTCAAGGGGGCCGAATACTTTCGCAAGGCACTTTACCTTCAGAAGTCACATAATTAGTTAAATAAAGTCCACCTGTGTGCAATCTAAGTGTCACATGATCTATCACATGATCTCAGTATATTTTCACCTGTTCTGAAAGGCCCCAGGGTCTGCAACACCACTAAGCAAGGGGCACCACCAAGCAAGCGGCACCATGAAGACCAAGGAGCTCTCCAAACAGGTCAGAGAAGTACAGATTAGGGTTGGGTTATAAAGAAATATCAGAAACTTTGAACATCCCACGGGGCACCAATAAATCCATCATAAAATAATTGAAAGAATATGGCACCACAACAAACCTGCCAAGAGAGGGCCGCCCACCAAAACTCACGGACCAGGCAAGGTAGGCATAAATCAGAGGCAAAAAAGAGACCCAAGATAACCCTGAAGGTGCTGCAAAGCTCCACAGCTGAAATTGGAGTATCTGTCCATAGGACCACTTTAAGCCGAACATTCCACAGAGCTGGGCTTTAAGGAAGAGTGGCCAGAAAAAAGCCATTTCTTAAAGAAAAAATTAGCAAACACGTTTGGTGTTCACCGAAAGGCAGCTGGGAGACTCCCCAAACATTGAAGAAGATACTCTGGTCAGATGAGACTAAAATTGATATTTTTGGCCATCAAGGAAAACCCGATGTCTGGCGCGAACCCACCACCTCTCATCACCCTGAGAACACCATCCCCACAGTGATGCATGGTGGTGGCAGCATCTTGGGGTGAACAGTTATGCACGCTCAATTTTTCAGTTTTTTTGTCTTATTTCTTGTTTGTTTCACAATAAAACATATTTTGCATTTTCAGAGTGGTAGGCATATTGTGTAAATCAAATGATACAAACCCCCCCCCAAAAAATCTATTTTAATTCCAGGTAGTAAAGCAACAAAATAGGAAAAATGCCAAGAGGGGGTGAATACTTTCGCAAGCCACTGTAAATACAAGCCCTGGAATGAGTAGGTGTTTGCAAACTATTGACTGGTACTGTATATCAAATGTGGAATAAATTAAATTGTTTCAATGGATGACTCAGTCTGTCTCAGTTTGACTCATAACTCACATGTTTTCTAGTAAAACGAAACAACAAAAACCCTGATGACATCATCTTAATTTAGAGTGTCAGCCCCTGGACATGTAAAATGAGAGGGTCCATTGTCATAGTACGTATGTGTGAATGCGTTGCACCCTGTCCACGACACTTTCTCAAAATGACCTTATTGTTGTCTGAAGCAACAAGTATCTCCTCACACAACCCTCACATTAATCGATGCCTCAGCCAATCAACAGCGAATATGTCACCAGGGCACTGACAATAGCTACTCCCCCATGCTTCTTTATTACTCTAAATCTGCATCCCAAAATGGCACCCTATTCCCTACATAGTGCACTACTTGTGACCCTTTGAGCCCTGGTCAAATGTAGTGCACTAAATAGATAATAGTGGGCCATTTGAGATGCAACCCATATGATTTCCTCCCATACTCCCTTACAAAAGGCACTTTGTTAATGGACTCCCATGTTACACAACCACTCTCTGTCCTCCTCTCAGTTCTGTAAGTGACGTGGTGAATATCCCTCAAGTGTGAATTCATGAAAGGGCAAAACACATGTTGGGTGGGGGAGGGGTACAAGGAGAGGGGGTGGTGGCTGTGGGATTTTGAAGAGGTTAGGGGGTTTCAGATGTTTTCAGAAGATGGACGGGGACTCTACTGTCCTAGCTTCAGGGGGAAGCTGGTTCCTCCATTGGGGTGCCAGGACAGAGAAGAGTTTTGACTGGGCTGAGAGGAACTGTCCTCCCGTAGGGGTGGGAGAGCCAAGAGACCTGAGTTGGCATAACAGAGTACTTGGTGTGTAGGGTTTGAGCATAGCCTGAAGATTGGGAGGGACTGTTCCTGTTGCTGCCCTGTAGGCAAGTACCATGGTCTTGTAGTGGATGCGAGCTTCGACTGGAAGCCAGTGGAGTGTGCGGAGGAGAGGGGTAACATGAGAGAACTTGGGAAGGTTGAGCGGCTGCGGTGTTCTGGATACGTTGCAGTGGTTTGATGGCAGAAGTGGGGAGTCCAGCCAACAGCGAGTGGTTGGGTGTCATCCACATACCAATGATATGATAGATTTTTATAAGTTACTCAATCTGGAAGTGTAGCAAAGGAATCCGAGTAGGTTGCTTGGAATGTTCTGCTACAGAAATGAGTGGATTCCTGGACTGGTATCTTGCAGATGTTTGAAGTGTGTGTGTGTGTGTGTGTGTGTGTGTGTGTGTGTGTGTGTGTGTGTGTGTGTGTGTGTGTGTGTGTGTGTGTGTGTGTGTACGTGCGTGTGTGTGTGTGTGTGTGTGTGTGTGTACGTGCGTGTGTGTGTGTGTACGTGCGTGCGTGCGTGTGTGTGTGTATGTACGTGCGTGTGTGTGTGTGTTTGTAGGTTATATTGTACAAGTGAGCTATTTTGTTGCTGAAGAAGATTGTCAAACAAAACTACACCCTGAAAACATTGAGATCCAGATAAACATTTTGCTGAAACGAGAAAATTCAGAGAAGCATGAAACTGATTTACATCAAACTGAAGTGAGAACATGTCTGTTTACGTCATGCATTTCGACACTCTTATCCAGATCGAGTGCATTTTCATACTAGTCCCCAGTGGGAATCAAACCCATAACCCCACAAACGCCATGCTCTACCAATTGAGCAACAGGAAAAATGGTTCCACTGGAATTCATAAAATTGATTAACAGATTCATCCCGCAACATTTTTTTATTCTAGTTTCTATCGTAGAATTGTTGTCTATTCTCCTGAATGTTGTCTCTGACTAAAATATTTGCATATGAATGTAATCTGTTATGAGCAATAGCAGCTGGTCTCTCTGAGTCACATTTTAATGTTGCAAATCCAACGAGGCAATTTTGTTCCGCATAAATTACTGTGTCATTTGGTTTTGAGCCTGGTCATGTCTGCCTGCTAAACTCACGCCTATTTGATGTATTGGTTTATGTGCAAATTCAGTGAAAATGCACCTTATTGTCACTACTAGCCATTGTGCAGAGTGGAAAATGTGTCATCACCCACATTCCATTGTACAGGATTTAACTGCTCAGCTGTGGATTTGAACCCTGTCCCTGTCTGGATCCAAAGAACAAGAGAAGCACGTGCTCTCACAACAGTTTTGATATTCCAGTGACTATGGGAGCATCAGTCCTACCTGCCACAAACAACCCAACCATGCTGGTGTAAGGGGTAACAGCCACTGCTGTCTCCTGGGATATTTTGTATCACAGGAAATACGATGACAGTAGCGTTCTATGGTACAGGAGTGCTGAGACAAATGTTGCTTTGAGATAACTAGCCTGTAGTATCAGACAAAGGCAATCTGATAGTGCTGGAGACTTTTTGACATCAAGACACAACTAACATCTGCAATGCTCCAGCTGTGATCCTTGGAGATTTTTTGACCACAATCCTCCATACTGTGCGTGGGGGGTTCAAAATAGGACACGTCCTCTTCCAAGCCAATTGATAACATCTCCAGTTGTTTTAAACTTCTTAATTATTGCCCTGATCGTGGAAATGGGAATTTTCAACCGTTGAGATATTTTCTTGTAGCCATTTCCTGATTTGTGAACCTCAACAACCTTCTGTTGTACATCATTACTGTATTCTCGGGTCTTTCCCATAGTGATGGATGACTAAGGAAACTTGGCCTGTGTGTCTCCTCACATTTAGACCCCAGTGAAACAGGAAGTCATGGCTTACCACTTAAGTGTTCCTAATCTCTCAGGTGAACTTAAAACATTAAATATGAATGGGAACATACTTCAGCTAGATTTTACTCGTAAGAATTTCTAGGGGCGCCAATAATTGTGGCGCACAAGTTTCGGAGAAAAATATTTCATAATTTTTTTTATTAAAAGGCTCGATTTATGTGAATATTTTTGAATGAAGGACCAAGAGGATAAACAGCAAATAAAAAAACAGCCCGTTTTGCTCGTATTTACCAAAGGTGTGAATATTAGTTGGAGGGCAATGTAGTCGTGCACTAAAAAACATGTTTAATGGAGAATGTCCTTTTAGAATGATTTTTAGTTCAGGACTAGAATTAATCTGTGTGTGAAACCAGCCCAAAATATTTATGTCTGTATTCTTACTTAACACATTTGTATTCTTTCCAGAAATGGCCAAAAGAGGTTTTCAAGCGGACAAGGCTATGATGAAATTGAAAAAAAGTGTGTTGAAAGTACATTCCATAAACCTTTCGCACTCATCATACTTACATCTCCCTCCAGCGTGAGTGATTACCATTATATAGACAATAACAAGGACAGGGGAAACTGATAAGGGTGTGACACTAACATTAGATTGAGACCATAGGTCTCTAAACATAGGTGCCAATGATCTGTTCTCACTGTGTCACACCTCAGGAAGAGGGTGGTGGTGTTTTGTGGTCAAGTCAAAATGCCATAGTGGCTTTGTATCACAATATTTCAATACAATACATACCATTAGAATAAGGGGAAACACAGTACAGACCAATAGAAGAAATCTCCTTCCTCTGTGAAGTTGTTGGTCAATTCTGGGGATAAAAAGTATTTGTCTACTTATTTGATTTAATCAAAACTAGGAAATAGAAATGACAATAGCCCTATAAAGAGAACTCACTCAACAGAATGGTTTCTCAGATGAGACTCTGGGGGGGGGGGGAATTAACATATTGTGAAAAAGGAAATGTGTTCTTGTAGTTGATGATGTTGAGGGAAATGCGTTCTTATGACTGTGATGATTGCTTATAGAGGAGAAAGGACTGGCAGAATTATTTATGTGATTTTGTAGAACAATGCTGACATTTCCATTACCTCAGCTCAAGCATTTCCAGACTAACCCTAATGAATAACAACATGTCAAGTTAGTATTTCTCTAAATGTTCATTGAAGGCTTTTTCTTGATAGATGGATTTAGCAACAGCAGATGATGGATTGTGACAGATATGTATAGAACATGACTATATGAAAAAGAAATGTCAAATTATGTTTCATTTACATTGCCTGCTTCCAGTGTGTCCTTGGTGAGCAGACCATTCCTAGACACATTCATAAATGTAATATTTGAAACTATGCTGCCGCCTAGTGGATATTACTTGAAAAGGAGTAAGATTATATATATTTCATGTAATCATTTTACATTTCTTGTAGAATTATACTACAAATAGCCTTCAATTCTATTGTGAACATGTCATGTATTTTCTGTTGTTCTTTTGGCATTTATTGGAACTATGATAAAAATGTATATCTACATTTGGGGCGGCAGGGTAGCCTAGTGGTTAGAGCGTTGGACTAGTAACCGGAAGGTTGCGAGTTCAAACCCCCGAGCTGACAAGGTACAAATCTGTCGTTCTGCCCCTGAACAGGCAGTTAACCCACTGTTCCCAGGCCGTCATTGAAAATAAGAATTTGTTCTTAACTGACTTGCCTGGTTAAATAAAGGTAAAATAAATAAATAAAAAAATTATAATGATATAACATCCGAATGTCATCAAATTGTTTTGAGGGGCTTTTATGAATCGATATAGACAGTGTTGCACTGTCATCGGTCTTTGTATTCCACTCTGCAGCTAAGCCACTGTATGTTGTCACCATGTTGTTTAGATTTCAGTCATTTTGGCAGACAGTCTTATCCAGAGTGTCTTACAGTGCATTCATCTTAAGATAGCTGGGTGAGACAACCACATATCAAGTGCATTTTGCCTCAATAAAGTAGTTATCAGCAAATGTGTGAAGTTCACTACATTTTTGTTCAGACCTACAGTACGAAATAGCTAAAAAATAAAACGCTCACACTCCTGGTGTCACAGAGCTGGACTGTATACAGTCCTCTGTGGCTCACCACAGTGAAGGCTCTGCTTTCACACCCAGAACTTAACACGGATTGGAACAGCACACTTCCTTTGATTACGTTCCCTCTCTGTATTCTACTACCACAGCTTCATTGTGTATAGGGTCTGTCTCCTTCAGAGGACCAGGGTTTGGGGTGTCCCTGAAGACTTGAAGATCCAGCGTATTGCAGCCCAATGGAATAAGTTGCCAAAACAATAATTCTCTCCCTTGAAAACCCCAATATAACACAGATACTTACACTGACTAAATCAAACTGGATTTTGAACATTGTTTTGGGTATTACAATGCAGAGACAAAGATAATAGAGAAATAATAGAAGAATAAAAACACAGAATAATAAAAGTGATACATGATTAACCATAACTTGGCTACATAGACAGGGTATCAGTACCGAGTCGATAGGCAGAGTACGAGGTGATTGAGGTAGGAATGTACAAATAACTAGAAATAAAGTGACTTGGAAACAGGATAGATAATAAACAGTTGCAGCAGCATTTGTGATGAGTCCAAAAAAAGTGCAATAGTACTGCTTGCCGTGCGGTAGCAGAGAGAACAGTCTATGACAGGTGACTTTAGACAATTTATAAGGCCTTCCTCTGACACCGCCTGGTATAGAGGTCCTGGATGGCAGGGAGCACGGCCCCAGTGATGCACTGGGACGTCGGCAGTACCCTCTATATGGGCCTTGAGGTCGGATGCCAAGCTGTGATGCAGCCAGTCAAGATGTTCTCAATGATGCAGATGTAGAACATTGTGAGGATCTGAGGGCCCATGCCAAATCTTTTCAGCCTACTGAGGGGGAAGAGGTAATGTCGTGCCCGTTGTTAGATTCTGGGTTAAACTTGGAACATTGTTATACTCAGAAGTATAGTATCTGAGGAGTTATAAAGACTGTTTTTTATTTTTTTTTGTAAAAAAAAATGTAACCCATTTTTTTCTCCCCAATTTCGTGTATCCAATTGTTTTAGTAGCTTGTCTCATCGCTATAACTCCCGTACGGGCTCGGGAGAGACGAAGGTTGAAAGTCATGCGTCCTCCGATACACAACCCAACCAAGCCGCAATGCTTCTTAACACAGCGCTTATCCAACCCGGAAGCCAGCCGCACCAATGTGTCGGAGGAAACACCGTGCACCTGGCAACCTTGGTTAGCGCGCACTGCGCCTCTAACCCGGACGAGGCTAGGCCAATTGTGCTCGGATGGCACAGCTAGCGCTGCAGTACAGCGCCCTTAACCACTGCGCCACCCGGGAGGCCCTAAAGACTGTTTTTTACATCAGAAGTTAATGGTTATCCGTAGGAGCCAGATGACTTTGGAATGTGTTGGGTGGACGGGAGGAAGTCACAGGATTGCTATAGGGGATACAGGTGGACATCTGTGTATTGATCCTCTGGGCAGAATAAACGTGGTTAAGCTTTTCATAGTGACTTGGTTAAGCTTTTTTACTCTGAGAATTAAAACCTAACACTTCTTCATGACTGTATCAGTGTGTGTGGACCATGATAGATCCTAAGTGATGTAGACACCGAGGTACTTGAAGCTCTCAACCTGCTCCACTACAGCCCCGTCGATGTGAATGGGGCGTGCTCGGCCCTCTGTTTCCTGTAGTCCACAATCAGCTGACGTTGAGGGAGTGGTTGTTTGTCCTGGCACCACTCTGACCTCCTCCCTATAGGCTGTCTCATTATCGTCTGTGATCAGGCCTACCACCGCCATTAGCTAACTTCTTGTTATTGAGACTAGGGTCTCTTTCACAGATGAGCCCTGTATCAACACAATCAAACAAATATAAACAATATACAAAATATATGAAGAAAAACAGACACATTTATCAACATAGAGGTCTTCAGTCATTACTCTGAACTGACCAAGGGGCCCAGAACATCTCATTTCAGAGAGAGCTCTCTCTGTTAGTTATTCCACATAAAGGGCTCAAAAACAAATTAAAGCAGCTCTACGGAGTTGTGTGGACAGGTGTTTTTGGAGATCCCTGAGTTAACTATGTGTGTACAGGTGTCCCCTATTTTTTTTCTAGATTTGAACACGATATCTCAGAAACCCCAGCTCTCATTGGTGGTCGCCACTGTGATGACTTGGCATCAACATCCGCTCTGAGACTTTGTGGCTGTGTTATCTACTGTAAACCCAGTGTAGCAAATGTTGACTTTGTGTTTGTGGTAACGAGTAACAACCGAACATTGTCAGGAAATGTGAGACTGTGGATGCTGATGCGATAACAGTTACAGACAAGATTGAAGATACACTGAACAAAAATATGAATGCAACATGTAAAGTGTTGGTCGCATGAGCTGAAATAAAAGATCCCAGAAATGTTAAATAAAGGTTAAATCATTTATCTCAAATTTTTGGCACAAATTGATGTGCACACATTTGTTTACATCCCTGTTAGTGAGCATTTCTCCTTTGCCAAGATAGTCCATCCACCAGAAAGGTGTGGCATATCAAAAAGATTGAACAGCATGATCGTTACACAGGTGCACCTTGTGCTTGGGGAAATAAAAGGGCACTCAAATGTGCAGTTTTGTGACATAACACAATGCCACAGATGTCTGACGTTTTGAGGGAGCGTGCAATTGGCATGCTGAATGCAGAACATTCAACAGCTCTGGTGCACCTACATTGCAGGGAGACTCCAGCACCTTACAACACAACTGCTGCCATTTCACCACTGCAATATTCTATTCATGTATGTTTACATAACAGGTTAACACACTCCATGACAACACTGTACTTTATTCTTCATTTTGGATGCCAATTAGGAAAAAATACTTAATTTGGTGATATCTTTGAAAGTCATTTTTGTTTTGTGAATTTGTCCTTGGTCTAGGTGATATCAGTTCAGTACTTTATCAAAATGTTTCCTTTACACTGTGCTTTTGTTATTTTGAAGAAAGTTACAGAGACTACCTTCCATTCTTGTTTATCGCCCTAATAAAAACTATTTGACCTGATCCGGGGCGGCAGGGTAGCCTAGTGGTTAGAGCATTGGACTAGTAACCGGAAGGTTGCAAGTTCAAACCCCCTGAGCTGACAAGGTACAAATCTGTCGTTCTGCCCCTGAACAGGCAGTTAACCCACTAGGCTGTCATTGAAAATAAGAATTTGTTCTTAACTGACTTGCCTAGTTAAATAAAGGTAAAATAAATAAATCTGTGTAATCGGACTTGTTTTCTACTGTATTTTACACCGTTGGTCTTTTCTACCCAACTGTCGGTATGCTAATGTGACATGTAAACCGTTAAGAGCCAGGAAAAAAACATTCCAAAAGTACAACCATGACTATATGCTAGATAAAAAGTATTGTTTCTCACAAGTTTATTGTTTCCCATGTTATCCTTCCTATGAGCTTATAATGTAAACTCCAACACGAAAGATGCTGTTTGCTTTACTTTTTAATCATGTCAGAACGATGTAACAGCGGTTTACAGCATTTTTGTTAGTTTTCATCCTTAAAACACACTTATTTTTGTTATTTCCAATGGGCTTCACCTGAGTAGCTGGAATACCACTGTATTAAGCCCCTCACACCCTTCCCACAATAAATAAATATTGTCCCAAATGTTTCACTCGTGTCATAACGAGGACATAAGTTCTGATCGTGTTGATGGATTTTTTACACAAAGCCAAACTTTGGGGAAAAAGTCCTCAAAGCTTTTTTTGTTGTAGTTTCCCCTGACTTTTCTCTGGTGAGGTAGGCTTGCGCAAATGTTGTAAAGTGACCTAAAATAACTCAAATGTACTCATAGCCCCCCTCTGCTTTTCTTTAAATGCACAGTCATTTGAAATCATCTGGAAAGGAGGTGCACTAGTCACCACACTAGGTTTATTTTGTTTGTGTACCTACAGTAGACGGGCCACTTCAGTGTGTAAGGACAGTACTTGTAAATCAGTGTTCTGTACTGACCTGGTACCACAACTTGTGTCCTTTTTTTATGTTTCCTTTGTGGTAATCCCTCTGGTGAGACATGGAACCTGTACCACTCATGCAGTAACTATTTGACTTCACAGGACTACTGGGCTCACAGCTCTGCTTACTGCTTCTATGATGTCTAATTCACTGTATCCTTTTTCAATTTGGTATTCTGAAGCTAAGCTTATCTTTCTGATTTTGATCTGTCCATGCTGGGCATACTCACTCCACTCTCTCTCTCTGTGGTGCGTGCCTTTCTGGAGCTGGGCCCACCTCTCGGCTGGGTTGAGGAGACCCTCTCTCCTCTTTTTGTGTCCTGTCGCCGCTCCTGCCTCTCCTATGGGTTCCCTGTCCACTTGCGACAATGGCGCAGAGTGGCTGGGACACGTAGGTAGACTTTTCACAGCAACTTCCGATATTCCTTTGATTTCAGTTGAAGCAGCCATCCCTCGTCCTCTGATTCCATTACATGTTTCTTCTCAGAGTAAATCTCAATCAGTTTGCGCCACGATGGCTCTTTTCTTTTACTTCAGAGTCGTCTACAGTCGTGGCCAAAAGTTTTGAGAATGACACAAATATTAATTTCCACAAAGTTTGCTGCCTCAGTGTCTTTAGATAATGTTGTCAGATGTTACTATGGAATACTGAAGTATAATTACAAGCATTTCATAAGTGTCAAAGGCTTTTATTGACAATTGCATGAAGTTGATGCAAAGAGTCAATATTTGCAGTGTTGACCCTTCTTTTTCAAGACCTCTGCAATCCGCCCTGGCATGCTGTCAATTAACTTCTGGGCCACATCCTGACTGATGGCAGCCTATTCTTGCATAATCAATGCTTGGAGTCAGAATTTGTGGGTTTTTGTTTGTTCACCCGCCTCTTGAGGAGTTCTCAATAGGATTAAGGTCTGGGGAGTTTCCTGGCCATGGACCCAAAATATTGATGTTTTGTTCCCGGAGCCACTTAGTTATCACATTTGCCTTATGGCAAGGTGCTCCATCATTCTGGAAAAGGCATTGATCGTCATCAAACTGCTCCTGGATGGTTGGGAGAAGTTGCTCTCAGAGGATGTGCCTATCACTCCATTAGGTTGAATGTGATAGTCTGACTATAACCAGCCTGAGTAGGCCCATAACTCCATTAGGTTGAATGTGATAGTCTGACAATAACCAGCCTGAGTAGGCCTATCACTCCATTCCTATTCTATTCAGAGTTTAGAGAAACTAATCTAATTGGAAATGAGCTGGTATCAGGCTAGTCAATGTGTATTTGGGATGTTAAATGAGCTTTTATCAGGCTGGTTAATGTGTATTTGGGATGTTGAATTTGGGAAAATCCACCCACGCTCAGCCCCGCCCCACCTACTCAGCCTGACAGAAGCTGCTACTGTTTTGTAGTCGTGGCATACTACATACTTTTTACTAAACGTTACGTGCTTAATAGTATGTGACGATGAGTATATAGTATGCAGTTGTAGTACGCTAGTATGGGTATTCGGACATGACCCATGGTTCTAAAGAACATTATGTGCTAGCTGGATTCCTTCTTCTCAAGTCTGAATAGAAAGCTGGACCAGGAAATGGCAATGATTTATCTGCTGTGACAGGGTAGTACTATGAAAGGCTCCAGCTATAACCAAGCCTAGGTTTCCAGAATATTCCTTGTATTGGCTAAAATAGCATTTTCCGAACGTTTATTTTGTCCAGTTTTGAGGAAATTCTGAATATGTTACATGCGACTTCTGCTATCAGCCTACGAAGATGGCATTGAAAAGACAGGAGATGCCTGACCACCTCAGAAGGCAATCAGGGATGCATTGTGTGCGCATTTCTCCTCAGTCTGGACGCAATCAGGCTACCGAAAGTGCATACAGTGGGCAACATCATCAGCACTAATCCCACATGTCTCCAGAAAACCTGTGTTTTGAGACCTGGAGGCACATTTTCATTATAATGTTGAAGGAAATATGTTCCTAGCATGTGATAAACGTGTTTGCTGGCTTCATAAATGCTAGCAAGCTAGCTAGTATTTAGAAAAACTATTTTTTGGTTTGGCTAGAGTTATGCTAACCCATTTGCAATTCATTTAGCATTGCTTGCTAGCTTGCTGGCTAGTTACAGAGGTTAGCTGGCTAGTTAGCTACTGGCATCAGTTGTTGTTGTGTTACTATCATATTTGGCCTATTCCGCCATTTGTAGAATGCATACTGACATTTGAATATAGCACTGGAAAAGAGAATTCAGACACACTGTGGACCCGGTAGACGCATCTAAATGTCGGTGTAGATGCATGATGCGTTCGGAATACCATGATCAGAATCCTAAAGCTGCATGAACTGTCAAGCCTAGACGTGGCCTGTTAGAGCGGAAACAGGCAGCACATTACACTGCCTGCGGTGTGTAAAACAGGACTGTGGTGATAAGGACTGAATAGAGGAGGCCTGTGTGCTGCAAGGGACAGTTAGGCTAGGGAGGTGAACACATCACGGATTAGCAGACAACACAATAGGACACAGGAATAGGATGGAGGGTGTGTGTATGTACCACCCCCCATCACACACACATACGCGCTTCCACCTCCAATGAATAATTCAGAGGCCTGCAGCGAAAAGTGCACAGTCACTGATGGGGGCCCCTCACCTCACACAACCCCTCCCCCACCGCCCCCCATAATAACCCAGCACTTAATCTCTACTGAGAAAACACACATCTAATCTGAATTGAGAAACATGCAAACAATCATATACAGTCACCCAGAAATACACATATACAGTCACCCAGAAATACACATATAGTCACCCAGAAATACACATATACAGTCACCCAGAAATACACATATACAGTCACCCAGAAATACACATATACAGTCACCCAGAAATACACATATAGTCACCCAGAAATACACATATACAGTCACCCAGAAATACACATATACAGTCACCCAGAAATACACATATACAGTCACCCAGAAACACACATATAGAGTTACCCAGAAATACACATATAGAGTCACCCAGAAATACACATATAGAGTCACCCAGAAATACATATATAGTCACCCAGAAATACACATATACAGTCACACACACTTAAATACAGAAACACAAGCAAAGACATACAAACAAGAATACTGGGTAGTTGATATATGGAAAGCTCTCTCGGCTCTCTGATGGCTGCGGCTGCAAAAACAAGACCCAATCAGTGAGCATCTTAGAATCTGACAAACAGTAGTGGCTTATGTGTACAGGCTTCAACAACAACAGCAGCACCAACCAAGGGATTAGGAGAGATCAAATAAGGCATTTTCTAATTATACTGAACAAATATATAAACGCAAACATGCAACAATTTCAACGATTTTACTGAGTTAGAATTCATATAAGGAAATCTGTCAATTGAAATAAATTCATTAGGACGTAATCTATGGATTTCACATGACTGGGAAGTGGCGTAGCCATGGGTGGGCCTGGGGGGGGGGCATAGGCCCACCCAGCTGGGAGCCAGGCCCCACCAATCAGAATGAGTTTTTCCTCACAAAAGGGCTTTATTACAGACAGAAATACTCCTCAGTTTCATCTGCAGGTGAAGTGGTCCTGGGGCGGCGTGGTTGGCGTGGTTACTCGTGGCCTGTGGTTGTGACTGCCAAATTCTCTAAAATGGCGTTGGAGGCAGTTTATGGTAGAGAAATCAACATCAATTCTCTGGCAACAGCTCTGGTGGATATCCATGCAGTCAGCATGACAAATGCATGCTCCCTCAAAACTTAAGACAAAACTGTGTTTTGTGTGACAAAACTGAACATTCTAGAGTGGCTTTTTATTTTCCCCAGCTCAAGGTGCACCTGTGTAATGATCATGGAGTTTTATCAGCTTCTGTCAGGTGGGTGGATTATCTTGGCAAAGGAGAAATGCTCACTAACAGGGATGTAAACAAATGTGTGCACAACATTTTAGAGAAGTAAGCTTTCTCTGCCTATAGGATCTTTCATTTCACCTCGTAAAACCTGGGACCAACACTTTACATGCTGTGTTTATATTGTTGTCCATTATATATCAATAGGGCTTCCTCCGTTCCGTTAGCTTTGTTTAAGCTGACAGGTAAACACAGATGTGCTCACGTCAGCATTATAGTATTGTAGTCAGTTGAATGATGCAAAACAACAGCAACCATTATGGAACTACTGATGTGTATACACTGTATTCTACTGTATTTCAGTCTATATCACTCCTACATTGCTTGTCCTAACATTTATATGTTTTTTAATTCCCTTCCTTTAAATGTATGTGTATTGTTGTGAATTGTTTTTTAATTTGACCTTTATTTAACCAGGCAAGTCAGTTAAGAACAAATTCTTATTTTCAATGACGGTGCCTGTTCAGGGGCAGAATGACAGATTTGTACCTTGTCAGCTCAGGGGTTTGAACTTGCAACCTCCCGGTTACTAGTCCAACGCTCTAACCACTAGGCTGCCAATACTAATGCACTGTTGTAGCTAGGAACACAAGCATTTTGCTACACGCGCAATAACAAATCTGCTAAATATGTGTATGTGACCAATAAAATTTGATTTGGTTCATCTGTTTGGCCATTTAGTTGGCCATTTAGTTGGACATGCTATTCCAGGCTAGCACATTTGGTTCCGTGGAAGTTGTGGGGAACGTATGTTTTTGTTTCCCATTGGTTCTGGGAACTAAGCCATAGGTTTCCCAGTGGAGGCTTCTGAGTGGCGGACGACTCATAAGAATGTCAGGGACGGTGTAAATGGAATGGCATCAAACACATGGAAAGCAGATCTTTTCCCGTCAGATCCTTTTCAGAGCTGATTTGATTGGTCAAAAGATCAATTAGTAAAAAAAAATATCACAATTGGGATGACATGTAAATTCATATGATTATGCATTAATCATGCAAACACATTTATTTTTAATTGCGGCATGGCGTCAATGAGATTCAAACTTATGATCATCTGATCTGTATCCTTGGAATTAGTCCAATGGGCCACCAGGATGGCGTTACAATGCCATGTTTTTTTTTGTTAATTTTAGTCTATTCAAACAGACCCTATTTCAAAGGAAACAAGCACTCATTAAGATGAAGTGTGGCTAATTAGTGGGCGTGGCCAACACAACCTGACCACTTAACAAGAAAGAGGATAGAGAGTTCTTTGTTTATGCTGAGAACAGAATGTATATGTTTTTAAATAATATTCTTTGAACGTTAATGTTTTCTTGTGGTTTTTATGGAGAGTTTTCTTAATGTTCTGAGAACATAACTTTAAATAGAACCATGAGGAAACCTGCAGAAAATGTCATGCTGATGTACTGAAATTTCCACAGAAGAACGTTGTTTCTTAACATTCTCTGAACATTCTGAGAATGCTATTATTATTTTATTACATAGAATTAGGCTTAATGATGACTTGTTAGGTCAAATGCAACCATTTTTTTATCTCCATGTCTAATTATTTCTGGCTAACAATTAAGTACCTTACTTTGATTGTTGTCAATAGCTTCTTAGCTAAATGCAATTTCTCTTGCAATAATTTTTTTCACCCTGTCCTTGAGTGATTCACACAGTTATCAAGCCTACACAAAACACAGTCCTTGTTTTAAGTGTTTCTAAAATCCCCTATGAAAAAAATGAATGGTGGAAAAACGATTGGAACCATTTCCTTGTTTGACTGCTAGGTGTTATGGGTATTATGACTCTCATACCGATACTATGATTCTGTGGTTATCTATGGAAGGGATGTGTAACCTGAAAACTAGCTGTTATTGGTAGAGAGGGGGACAAACTGTCTTTGTTATTGGCTTATTCACTTTTTACAAAAAACCCACCCAGCCAAACAAGCTGAAATGTCAGGCGGCCTTTTAAAACAGCTCTTAAACCAAAAGTGCATTATCATAATTTCACAGTATTATTCCAATCGTGTGGATATATATAAAACATAGGGAAATCACTTTTTTGACTTCACTGCCCCTTTAAAATCTCAAACGAGCCACACAAAATCACTAACTGGAATATGAAATCAATAAGATACTTAATGTCATCATCAAGAACAACATCTCCCCTGAAATAACCTGACATTTTAGCCTAGGTACGTATAGGCTACCTGAAGCAGATTTGACCATTATGAACACGTTTGGCATTGCTACCTGAGCAAGGCTGTGTTGGTTGTTCACTAAGGTAAAGAAAGTTTAAGTCGCTCCTATGGCCTATTTATTGCCTACCTCCTCATGCCTTTTGCACACACTGTATATAGACTTTATTTTTTCTACTGCGTCATTGATTTGTTTATTGTGTTATTGGCTTGTTTATAGTTTACTCCATGTGTAACTCTGTGTTGTTGTCTGTGTCACACTGCTTTGCTTTATCTTGGCCAGGTCGCAGTTGTAAATGAGAACTTGTTCTCAACTAGCCTGATGGTCGTAAGGAAAACGACAGGCGAATATCCAACCTGAATCTGTCTTTACCACGGTTTTTGTTGTGTGTGGAGACATTCAGGCTTACTAGGAGCATATCACTATCCATTCCAGGGCTGATAAATGTACTGTCGTCACTGATACCATACAATTCTCTCCAACTACTGTCAATCATGAGAGCGTTCAAGAAGAGCACCATGTTTTATTTATTTTTTATTTCCTCTGTTTCTCCCCAATTTCGTGGTATCCAATTAGTAGTTAGTCTTGTCACATCGCTACAACTCTCGTACGGACTCGGGAGAGGCCATCACGCACTGTCAAGAACAGTGCGTGCTCAGAGGTCTCGGCTGTTAAATTGCGCTGTCGCTATATGGAATTGCATCTTCCCTCTCCGATAGAATAGAAAAAAAAGCTGAACACCAGAATTAGCTTCGGTGTGTTCGTTCCTGGTCGAAATAAATTGTTTGTGTTTTTCCCAAAGAAAAACGTCATAGGTAGGATATATATATATTTTTTACTTGTAGAAATAGGTAAATGCATAATTTGTGTCATCGTTTTAATGCCTCGAATGTGCTTTGTATTTAACACATATATGATGACAATGGCTAAACATTCGGAATTTAGGTTGAAATAAATATTTTAGACTATCTCGGGAAAGCGTCAGTGATTTGGTTTCAAAATGTTGGATGATTAAATCGAACTGACATGTCATCTTTTATCCTGGTTAAAACTGACTCAATCTAGTGTGAACAATGGTTGTATTTAACGTTTGCCATAGCAGTTTACATCGACAATGACCATGCAGTCTGTCCAATTTGCAAGGTATTGTATGGAGGTGAGTACTACGTAGTCGAGGGTTTCAACCAAAGGTGCACAGTATATACTCGCACTTTAGCCTACATTTGAATGCATGCATTTTAAATAAAGCATTCCATTTATATGTTGTAGATTTTTGACATTCAAGAGAAAATGACAGTTGCTAGATTTGGACACCGAGGGTAGGTTGGGTGTATCCTATCTCGGATGCGTGTGGACACCGAGGGTAGGTTGGGTGTGTCCTATCTCGGTGATGAAGCCTAGTACAGACAGACTCCCACCAATTGTTTGCGATACCGCGGAAGTCCATTAATTTCAATGTGACGCAATAAGCGCAGTTGCAACAAGTTGCTGGGACCAGGCTGGTTTGCGTTGCATGCGTTGAACGAATTCATTTTGTATATTTTTGACATTCAAGAGAAAATAACAGTTGCTAGATTTGGACACCGAGGGTAGGTTGGTTGTATCCTATTTCGGATGCGTGTGGACACCGAGGGTAGGTTGGGTGTGTCCTATCTCGGTGATGAAGCCTCGTACATACAGACTCCCACCAATTGTTTGCGATCCGGCGAAAGTCCATTAATTTCAATGTGACGCTAAGCGCAGTTGCAACAAGTTGCTGGGACCAGGCTGGTTTGCGTTGCATGCGTTGAACGAATCCAACTCGTGAGCTAGTTTTCTGCGCAGTCACAGAAACGGAAGTTGATGAACCATCAAAGAAGATGAATATGTGTAGCTTTCGACATATGTTCATGGGATGGCTACAATATACCTTTTTGACTAGCCAATACATACATTTAAAGGAATATTTGAAAAGTCATATTGTTCATTGTTTTCTACCATTGTATGGCTTTTTCATCTGTCTACTACAAGGCCTACACTTTTAATTCTACATTAAAGTTAATATTAAGCTGAACTTGATGATTATGATTATGCTTATTATTCTCATTATTATATCAATGTTATATAGTCTATATATTGTAATCTATATATTAGTCATATATAATCCACTATAGTCGATTGCAATGGTTCTTCACAAAGAAAATGGTGCTGTTTCTATAAATACTGTTGGATCAACTGGTGGACAGGGTTTGGTAGTAACGTTACAAAAAAAATGTAATTGTAATCTGTTACGTTACCCGAAATTTTTGAGTAATCAGATTACATATACTTTTGAAAACTAGATGATTACTTCGAGGATTACTTTTCAATTCAGAAACGATGTTTGCGAAAGAAAATCTTTGACACTTTTCTGTTTCGCAATGATATTCAAAACAGCATTGAAAAAATGCGCAAATTTAAATTTGTTCCACCTGAGGGAGTCTGACCACAAGTCAGAGACCACTATGATGACACACCAAATGTGTTTGATGGATCGCGGGGAAAGAGCAGGAATAGGCTTTTGTAGACTAAAGTCCAAGCCATGTCTTCCAATCGTGCGACTACTGTCATCATCCAAAGATTATCCAATTTTAATTAACGCTTCGAGGTAAGGATGACAGCAGTGGTGTAGTCTACGGTGATACGGATATCAATTATTATTGATATCTACATAGCGCATTGGTGTGATTCACACTGCTGCTCTCTCATTTAGCTATTTGTGCCTTACTGTTTGTGGTTGTGGATGGCTGTTCACAAATCAATGTGTATTTGAACCCAATAATGGTTGAATTCAAGAAGTGTAAGCTGCCTGTCAATCATTGTTTTTTTAAACCAATGGACAGCAATTGAAAAATGGGCTCTAGCAATAGTTGCAAAGTGCAGATCCCAGCCTATGGAATAGAAGTGGGGCTTTTATTGCTCAATCTAATATATGCTGAAAAATATATATAAATCCATAGGCCTAATGGACACATGCTCAAACTCACACACTTTTGATAGACTTAAAAGGGGCAACCTGTAGTTGCTGCTTCCATTTTAGGACATATAAATTATATATATACAGTACCAGTCAAAAGTTTGGACACACCTACTCATTCCAGGTTTTTTCTTTTTTTTTACTATTTTCTACATTGTAGAATAATAGTGAAGCCATCAAAACTATGAAATAACACATATGGAATCATGTAGTAACAAAGTGTTAAAGAAATCAAAATATATTTTAGATTCTTCAAAGTAGCCACCCTTTGCCTTGATGACAGCTTTGCACACTCTTGGCATTCTCTCAACCAGCCTCATGGGGTAGTCACCTGGAAAGCATTTCAATTAAACGGTGCGCCTTGTTAAACGTCAATTTGTGGAATTTATTTCCTCCTTAATGTGTTTGAGCCAATCAGTTGTGTTGTGACAAGCCAGGGGTGGTATACGAAGATGGTCTTTTGCCAAATAGGGCTAAATCCATGTTATAGCAAGAACAGGTTAAATAAGCAAAGAGAAATGACAGTCCATTACTTTAAGACATGAAGGTCAGTCAATGCGAAATTTTCAAGAACTTTGAAAGTTTCTTCAAGTCCAGTCGCAAAAACTATCAAGCGCTATGATGAAACTGGCCCTCATGAGGACCTCCACAGGAATGGAAAACCCAGATTTACCTCTGCTGCAGAGGATAAATTCATTTGAGTTAACTGCATCTCAGATTGCAGCCCAAATAAATGCTTCACAGAGTTCATGTAACAGACACATCTTATCATCAATTGTTCAGAGGAGACTGTGTGAATCAGGCCTTCATGGTTGAATTGCTGCAAAGAAACCACAACTAAAGGACACCAATAATAAGAGACTTGCTTGGGCCAAGGACCACGAGCAATGGACATTAGACCGGTGAAAATATGTCCTTTGGCCTGATGAGTCCAAATTTGAGATTTTTGGTACAAACTGTCGTGTCTGTGAGACGCAGAGTAGGTGAATGGATGATATCCGTATGTGTGGTTCCCACCGTGAAGCATGGAGGATGAGGTGTGATGGTGTGGGTGTTCTTTGCTGGTGTCACTGTCAGTGATATATTTAGAATTCAAGGAACACTTAACCAGCATGCCTACCACAGCATTATGCAGTGATACACCGTCTCTTCTGGTTTGCACTTAGTGGGAGTATCATTTGTTTTTTAACAGAACAATGCCTCAACACACCTCCAGGCTGTGTAAGGGCTATTTGACCTAGAGTTATGGAGTGCTGCATCAGATCACCTGACCTCCACAACCACCTGACCTCCACAACCACCTGACCTCAACCCAATTGAGATGGTTTGGGATGAGTTGGACCACAGTATGAAGGAAAAGCAGCCAACAGGTGCTCAGCTTATGTGGGAACTCCTTCAAGACTGTTGGAAAATCATTCCAGGTGAAACTGGTTGAGAGAATGCCAAGCGTGTGCAAAGCTGTCATCAAGGCAAAGGGTGGCTACTTTGAATATCTAAAATATATTTAGATTTCGTTAACACCTTCTTGGTTACTACATGATTCCATGTGTTAGTTGTCTTCACTATTATTCACCAATGTAGAAAATAGTTTTTTTTTAAATTAAAAACTGAGTAGGTGTGTCCAAACTTTTGACTGGTTCTGTGTATATATATATATATATATATATATATATATCCATTGAATATAACTTAGAAATGCCTGATGAGCATACTTCAACTGTCACAATCAATGAGAACCCAAAATATAACCTTGTTTTTGTCAAATGTTTGTACATTTTGTAAATGTAAACAAACGCTGTATAGCGTCATAACATGGTTAAAACAAAAATGTTGATATCATGGTCAGTCCTTGTGTAGCAGTGTGATGTTGTTCCCCTAGATTATGCACCAAGTTGCAAACAAGGACCAATTCAAATAGGCCAGGTCAAAAGGGGATGTTAATAATTTTATAATAATTCAGTGTATTTTTTAAATTACAGCTGCATAGCTATTGTTTTTATTTGGTGTACAAACACTTTTTCATATCAATATTGTACATACATGTGATTGTAAAAGGTTTGTATATTTTGGTTTGGCCCATCGCGGGTTATCTGTATTTCCATACCCCCTTATTGTTCTCTTTTGCCTGAATTTCGGCTAGCAAGGTGCCTGAGAGCTAGGACTCCGCCAAGGGTTAAAATAATGTGTGTTGCCTCTTTGTGTGCAGGGTAAATAAAAATAATTCAACTAGCAGACCTTCAGTTGTGGCAGCGTCCTAATTAACAGTACACAACGCAGAATGAACCACGCTACACTTGCATCCATAGCTTTATCTATTAATCTGATAGTGTTTACATTTCTCCATTCCCATCCCTCAGCTTTTTACCAAAAGAGGCGGGGCGTCGTTTTGTTATTGTTTCGTCTGTGGATTTGCCCTTTAAACAGCTGCATATTATCAAGATATCAAAGTGTCACCAACAAAAAGGTCAACAATAGGTTTAACGAGTGCACGGAGAATCAGGAAGCAAGTTCAGGGAGTGTTTTAATAAGATAAAACGGAACATAAAACAAAAAACACTAACAGCACACAGACATGAAACAAACAATAACGCCTGTGGATGGAACCAAAGGGAGGGACATTTTTAAGGAAGGTAATCAGGGAGTTGATGTAGTCCAGGTGAGTCTGATGACCGCAGTTGTGTGTAACGATGGTGACAGGGGTGCGCCATAACGAGCAGCCTGGTGACCTTGAGGCCAGTGAGGGAGCACACGTGACAGTCTCCCCTCCCGACGCACGGCTTCAACCGCAGGACGCGACCAAAATGACGATCCCGGAGATCAGGAGCGGACCGGTCACCTCTGCTGAGGCGCAGAAAACCTGTCAAGCCGGCTGAGACGCAGGAGCACGGCGACCTAGAGCGCCGCAGAGAGAGAGCATACATAATGGTACCCCCTACCCGGCACGTTCGGCTCCAGCCGCAGGACACCAACCAAAAGGAGGATCCCGGGGATCAGGAGCGGACACTCCTGCTGATGCGCAAGAACCTGACAGACCGATTGAGGCACGGGAGCCTGGCGATCCAGCGAAGGCATGAGAGCCTGTAGCGGCTCCCGGACCGGACCTCATTCCCACCGAAAAAATAAACACTCCCTGATGCTTCTCCTAGGTGAGGCGTTATTCTGTAACGAGTGAGCAAGTCAGCAAGTTCAGGGAGTGAGTGTTTTAATGAAATAAGCGGAACATAATACAAAGCAAGAAACACTAACAGCACACAGGCAAGCTATAAGGAACCAAAGGGAATGACATACGGGTGGTGATGGAATCCAAATGAGTCTGATGACGCGCAGGTGCGCGTAACGATGGTGACCGGTGTGAGCCATAACGAGCATAATTTTACCTTTATTTAACCAGGCAAGTCAGTTAAGAACAAATTCTTATTTTCAATGACGGCCTGGGAACAGTGGGTTAACTGCCTGTTCAGGGGCAGAACGACAGATTTTGTACCTTGTCAGCTCGGGGGTTTGAACTCGCAACCTTCCGGTTACTAGTCCAACGCTCTAACCACTAACCACAATTGGTAACATACATTTTAGTATTCTTCCAATGCCTCTTAAGCGGAAAGTAATCTAAAAGTAACTTACAATTTTGGACCGTTAACTAGTAACTAACGGATTACATTTAGAAAGTAACCTACCCACCGCTGCTGGTGGATGACAAGTTATCTTTCATTCTACAATGAGACCGAAACTGAGAAAGCCTCTTGGCATCACCTTAACGAATGGCTTATTGAAATAAACGATATGGCTAAACCGCTATGGCCTATGGTTTGCAGCTGCTGCCTCACTCATACTGCTCTCCTTCTCTGCCCCTTGATGTGGTTGTCTCTCAGTTTGCGCCACTTCCTCTACAATCATTCTCTGCAAACTGTGAAATAAATATTCAAATGATTAACTAGTATTACACACACACACAGAGAGAAAAAAGCAAACAAACATTAGAAACCATTACACCAACCTTTCTCCAGGCAGCAGAAGTGTCAAGAATTGCTGTATACTCTTGACACACAAAGCATCAAACCCATAGGTTTTGATTGATCTGTGGCACATTGGTTGCACACTTTGTAAATAATACCATAAGGGAAAGTAGCATGTCTGTTTTGAGGACCTGACGCTGATGTCCACCAGATGCATAGGAGTTTTGTTTTTCGGGAAGGGATGTCTAGCCTGCATTTTCCACACCCAACGCACGTTTGCTTCGCTTTTCAACTAGCTCAAATCTAGCTAGTTGGAGTCTGTGTGTGTACTACTGTTTGTATCACCACAAGGTAAAGCAACGCACAAGTTGAAAATGTGCGGTACACAGAACGCAGCATCCCCAGCGTACCATTTCAGACTGCTCCAATGACAACGAATGGCTGAGTTTGATGCATCTGGTGGACATGAGGCTTGAGGAATGGGGATGCAAATGCTGACATTTGTACTATTTCTTTAAACTGGGGTGCCTATGTAACCGATGCGAAATGGCTAGCTGGTTAGCGGTGGTGCGCGCTAATAGCGTTTCAATCGGCGACTTCACTCGCTCTGAGACCTTGAAGTAGTTGTTCCCCTTAATCTGCAAGGGTCGTGTCTTTTGTGGAGCGATGGGTAACAATGCTTCGTGGGTGGCTGTTGTTGATGTGTGCAGAGAGTCCCTGGTTCGAGCCCAGGTAGGGGCGAGGAGAGGGGCGGAAGCAATACTGTGACACCTAAATAGCCTACCACTGCGTCACATTTCATGCAGTATAAAAAAGTATTTAAACCTTTTCTTATTAAACTGTGTAAGGTATTTGATTTGCTGTATTTCGTCCACTAACATTACATTGTTTCATCCTTGCTCACAGGTGAATGAAATCATGCCTTTCGGTAACACCCACAAAAAGTTGAAGATGAACTACTCCGCGGAGCAGGAGTACCCCGACCTGAGCCAGCATAACAACCTGCGGGACAAGGAAACAGTGAATGATGTCATTCAAACTGGGGATGATAACCCAGGTAAATAGCCTTATACTTCATTCACATTATGCCTTATTCACATGACATCTGAGCAGTCTGTTACGTTTCACCGGATGTCATTTCAATGGGGACCCTTGCAACGGAGTGGTATCGCAGCGCTCCTTGCGATTGAAGGCTTTCTATTCTGGTTAGAGCCAGTTTGCGCTGGTCTGTGAAGGGAGTAGTACACAGCATTTTACGAGATCTTCAGTTTCTTGGCAATTTCTCTAATGGAATAGCCTTCATTTCTCAGAACAAGAATAGACTAACGAAAATGAAATACCCAAATCTAACTGCCTGTAGCTCAGGACCTGAAGCAAGGATTTGCATATTCTTGACACCATTTGAAAGGAAACACTTTTTGAAGTTTGTGGAAATGTGAAAGGAATGTAGGAGAATATAACACATTAGATCTGATAAAAGATAATACAAAGAAAAAAACAACTTAAAAAAAAAATGTGAACTATTATCTTAGAAATGCAAGAGAAAGGCCAAAATTATTTATTCTAGCCCATGCGCAATTTAGATGTGTATGTGCAAAGTTTTGGTGATCCAATGAACCATTGCATATCTATTCAAAATGTTGTATCAAGACTGCCCAAATATGCCTAATTGGTTTATTCATACATTTCAGGTTCATAATTGTGCACTCTCCTCAAACAATAGCATGTTATCCTTTCACTGTAATAGCTACTGTAAATTGGACAGTGCAGTTAGATGACAAGAATTTAAGATATCTGCCCATGTCAGACATGTATGTCTATGTTCTGGGATTTTCTTTTGTTTCTTACAACCTCAGTCGAATCACATTAGCCTACGCTAGCTCAACCATCCCACGGACGGGACACCGATCCTGAAGAAGTCCCATTCACATCGACAGGGCTGTAGTGGAGCGGGTAAAAAGTTTCAAGTTCCTTGGTGTACACATCACCAAGACAGTCGCAAAAAACAACACCTTTCCCCATTCAGGAGACTGAAAAGATTTGGCATGGTCCCCAGATCCTCAAAAAGTTCTGCAGCTGCACCATCAAGAGCATACTGACCGGTTGCATCAATACCTGGTATGGCAACTGCTCGGCATCTAACCATAAGGTGCTACAGAGGGTGGTGCGTATGGCCCAGTACATCATTGGGGCCAAGCTTCCTGACATCCAGGACCTACAGTTGAAGTCGGAGGTTTACATACACTTAGGTTGGAGTCATTAAAACTCATTTTTCAACCACTCCACAAATTTCTTGTTAACAAATTATAGTTTTGCCAAGTCCGTTAGGACATCTACTTTGTGCATGACACAAGTAATTTTTCCATCAATTGTTTACAAACAGATTATTTCCCTTATAATTCACTGTATCACAATTCCAGTGGGTCAGAAGTTTACATACACTAAGTTGACTGTGCCTTTAAAATGTCAGAAAATGATGTCTTGGCTTTAGAAGCTTCTGATAGGCTAATTGACACCATTTGAGTCAATTGGAGGTGTACCTGTGGATGTATTTCAAGGCCTACCTTCAAACTCAGTGCCTCTTTGCTTGACATCATGGGAAAATCAAAAGAAATCAGCCAAGACCTCCGAAAAAAAATGTGGACCTCCACAAGTACGCAAGTATAAACACCATGGGACCATGCAGCCGTCATACCGCTCAGGAAGGAGACGCATTCTGTCTCCTAGAGATGAACGTACTTTCGAGCGAAAAGTGCAAATCAATCCCAGAACAACAGCAAAGGACCTTGTGAAGATGGTGGAGGAAAAGGGTACAAAAGTATCTAAATCCACAGGAAAACGAGTCCTATATCGACATAACCTGAAAGGCCGCTCAGCAAGGAAGAAGCCACTACTCCAAAACCGACATAAAAAGCCAAACTACGATTTGCAACTGCACATGGGGACAAAGATCGTACTTTTTGGAGAAATGTCCTCTGGTCTGATGAAACAAAAAATAGAACTGTTTGGCCATTATGACCATCGTTATGTTTGGAGGATAAAGGGGAGGCTTGCAAGCCGTAGAACACCATCCCAAGCATGGGGGTAGCAGCATTATGTTGTGGGGTTGCTTTGCTGCAGGAGGGACTGGTGCACTTCACAAAATAGATGGCACCTTGAGGGAGGAAAATTATGTGGATATATTGAAGCAACATCTCAAGACATCAGTCAGGAATTTAAAGCTTGGTTGAAAATGGATCTTCCAAACGGACAATGACCCCAAGCATACTTCCAAAGTTGTGGCAAAATGGCTTAAGTACAACAAAGTCAAGGTATTGGAGTGGCCATCACAAAGCCCTGACCTCAATCCCATAGACAATTTGTGTGCAGAACTGAAAAAGCGTGTACGAGCAAGGAGGCCTCACTCAGTTACACCAGCTCTGTCAGGAGGAATGGGCCAAAATTCCCCCAACTTATTATGGGAAGCTTGTGGAAGGCTACCTGAAATGTTTGACCCAAGTTAAACAATTTAAAGGCAATGCTACCAAATACTAATTGAGTGTATGTAAACTTCTGATGCACTGGGAATGTGATGAAAGGAATAGAAGCTGAAATAAATCATTCTCTCTACTATTATTCTGACATTTCATATTCTTAAAATAAAGTGGTGATCCTAACTGACCTAAGACAGTGAATTTTTACTAGGATTAAATGTCAGGAATTGTGAAGAACTAAGTTTAAATGTATTTGGCTAAGGTGTATGTAAACCTCTAACTTCATCTGTATATGCTAGGCGGTGTCAGAGCAAGGCCCCAAAAGATGTCAAAGACTCCAGTCACCCAAGTCATAGACTGTTCTCTCTGCTACCGCACGGCAAGCGGCACTGGAGTGCCAAATCTAGGACCAAAAGGCTCTTTAACAGATTCTACCCCCAAGCCATAAGACTACTGAACAATGAATCAAATGACCACCTGGACTATTTACGTTGACACGCCTCCCCTCCCTTTGTTTTTACACTGCTGCTACTCACTGTTTATTATCTATGCATAGTCACTTTACCCCTACCTACATGTACAAATTAACTAGACTAACCTTTTCCCCCGTTCACATTGACTCGGTACCGGTACCCCCTGTATATAGCCTCCACATTGACTCGGTACCGGTACCCCGTGTATATAGCCTCCACATTGACTCGGTACCGGTACCTCCTGTATATAGCCTCCACATTGACTCGGTACCGGTACCCCGTGTATATAGCCTCCACATTGACTCGGTACCGGTACCTCCTGTATATAGCCTCCACATTGACTCGGTACCGGTACCCCCTGTATATAGCCTCCACATTGACTCCGTACCGGTACCTCCTGTATATAGCCTCCACATTGACTCGGTACCGGTACCCCGTGTATATAGCCTCCACATTGACTCGGTACCGGTACCCCGTGTATATAGCCTCCACATTGACTCGGTACCGGTACCCCCTGTATATAGCCTCCACATTGACTCGGTACCGGTACCCCGTGTATATAGCCTCCACATTGACTCGGTACCGGTACCCCGTGTATATAGCCTCCACATTGACTCGGTACCGGTACCCCGTGTATATAGCCTCCACATTGACTCGGTACCGGTACCCCGTGTATATAGCCTCCACATTGACTCGGTACCGGTACCCCCTGTATATAGCCTCCACATTGACTCGGTACCGGTACCCCGTGTATATAGCCTCCACATTGACTCGGTACCGGTACCCCGTGTATATAGCCTCCACATTGACTCGGTACCGGTACCCCGTGTATATAGCCTCCACATTGACTCGGTACCGGTACCCCCTGTATATAGCCTCCACATTGACTCGGTACCGGTACCCCGTGTATATAGCCTCCACATTGACTCGGTACCGGTACCCCGTGTATATAGCCTCCACATTGACACCGTACCGGTACCTCCTGTATATAGCCTCCACATTGACTCCGTACCGGTACCCCCTGTATATAGCCTCCACATTGACTCGGTACCGGTACCCCCCTGTATATAGCCTCCACATTGACTCTGTACCGGTACCCCCTGTATATAGCCTCCACATTGACTCGGTACCGGTACCCCGTGTATATATCTCCTCCACATTGACTCGGTACCAGTACCCCGTGTATATAGCCTCCACATTGACTCCGTACCGGTACCTCCTGTATATAGCCTCCACATTGACTCCGTACCGGTACCCCCTGTATATAGCCTCCACATTGACTCGGTACCGGTACCCCGTGTATATAGCCTCCACATTGACTCCGTACCGGTACCCCCTGTATATAGCCTCCACATTGACTCGGTACCGGTACCCCCTGTAAATAGCCTCCACATTGACTCGGTACCGGTACCTCCTGTATATAGCCTCCACATTGACTCCGTACCGGTACCCCCTGTATATAGCCTCCACATTGACTCTGTACCGGTACCCCCTGTATATAGCCTCCACATTGACTCGGTACCGGTACCCCCTGTATATAGCCTCCACATTGACTCGGTACCGGTACCCCGTGTATATAGCCTCCACATTGACACCGTACCGGTACCCCCTGTATATAGCCTCCACATTGACTCGGTACCGGTACCCCGTGTATATAGCCTCCACATTGACTCGGTACCAGTACCCCGTGTATATAGCCTCCACATTGACTCCGTACCGGTACCTCCTGTATATAGCCTCCACATTGACTCCGTACCGGTACCCTCTGTATATAGCCTCCACATTGACTCGGTACCGGTACCCCGTGTATATAGCCTCCACATTGACTCTGTACCGGTACCCCCTGTATATAGCCTCCACATTGACTCGGTACCGGTACCCCCTGTATATAGCCTCCACATTGACTCGGTACCGGTACCCCCTGTATATAGCCTCCACATTGACTCGGTACCGGTACCTCCTGTATATAGCCTCCACATTGACTCCGTACCGGTACCCCCTGTATATAGCCTCCACATTGACTCTGTACCGGTACCCCCTGTATATAGCCTCCACATTGACTCGGTACCGGTACCCCCTGTATATAGCCTCCACATTGACTCCGTACCGGTACCCCCTGTATATAGCCTCCACATTGACTCGGTACCGGTACCTCCTGTATATAGCCTCCACATTGACTCCGTACCGGTACCCCCTGTATATAGCCTCCACATTGACTCGGTACCGGTACCCCGTGTATATAGCCTCCACATTGACTCGGTACCCCGTGTATATAGCCTCCACATTGACTCTGTACCCCGTGTATATAGCCTCCACATTGACTCGGTACCCCGTGTATATAGCCTCCACATTGACTCTGTACCCCGTGTATATAGCCTCCACATTGACTCGGTACCCCGTGTATATAGCCTCCACATTGACTCTGTACCCCGTGTATATAGCCTCCACATTGACTCGGTACCCCGTGTATATAGCCTCCACATTGACTCTGTACCCTGTGTATATAGCCTCCACATTGACTCGGTACCCCGTGTATATAGCCTCCACATTGACTCTGTACCCTGTGTATATAGCCTCCACATTGACTCGGTACCGGTACCCCCTGTATATAGCCTCGTTATTGTTATTTTATTTGAACTTTAGTTTATTTAGTACATATTTTGTTCACTATTTCTTGAACTGTATTGTTGGTTAAGGGCTTGTAAGTCAGCATTTCACGGTAAGGTTTACACCGGTTGTATTTGGAGCATGTGACAAATACTATTTTATTTGATTTGATTAGCATGTCGCCTAACAATTTTTTAATTGGTAAATTAATCTAGCCAGCAATCTAAACTTGTAGTAATCATGGCCGAATAGCGATCGGGCACACAGGGTTGGTTTCCAGGGACCCTGACCTCCGGGGGGCCCCCATTGATTTTGTTAGTCACTCTCACTCAGATATCAGCCTTATGACATAACACTGGCTCTCTTGCGCACCTGCGGTCATATCATTCCCACGCTGTGTGTTAATAGTGTTGCCTTTTGTTATTATGTTTAACCCACTATTGTAGCCTATAACTTCATATCCAGTTTGTATATCGACCTTTACCCGTGCAACAATGAATGGTAAGATGGTATGGTAATGGTAAGAGGTTGCGGATTGATAATAGGCGATAGAAAAAAATGGTGCAATGCCATGATAGGTTTTTATAAAGATAGAATATGGACGACTGTACAAAATGTTTTTTTTTTGTTGTTTTTTACAGAGGAAGTGGTTGTGCTTGGACCCGACCTGGTGGCAGCAATGGTTAATCTATCGCCTGCAATGCAGGGCAGTCCCAAAACTGTACATGGGAAGTTTAGGCAGAAACTGAAAATACCTAAAATGCCAGGCTTTGTGCGACGTACACGGAGCAATCCTCCTCAAACAGGTACATTTAACTACAGTATTAATTGGTCAGAATTTGTCTTCAGCATTCTATCTGATGTGTGTATAATTTACAGCGTTTTCAGAAACTATTCACACTCCTTGACTTATTCCACATTTTGTTGTGTTACTGCCTGAATTCAAAATGGCCTAAATATGTATTTATTTCTCACACATTACCCCATAATTACAAAATGGAATCTTGTTTTTTGAAGAAAAAAACCCACACATTTATTGAAAACGAAATACATAAATATCTAATTTACATTAGTATTCAAACCCCTGAGTCAATAGTTTGTAGAAGCACCATTGTGTCAGCGATTAGGTGAATGGATAAGCGGAGTCAGGCGCAGGACACAGGTATGAGTAATCATCTGAATTTACTCCAAATGTAAGTAATGTTCCGACAAGGAAAAATACAAATATCCAGATCACAAAGAACGAACCCACATGACAATGACAATCACTCACAAAACAGAAAGGGAAGCCAGAGGGTTAAATAAGGAACACTGATTATGGAATGGAAACCAGGTGTGTATAATGAAGACAAAACAAATGGAAAATGAAACGTGGATCGGTGGTGACTAGAAAGCCGGTGACGTCGACCGCCGAATGCCGCCCGGACAAGGAGAGGGGCCAACTTCGGCAGAAGTCGTGACACATTGGCAGCAATTCAATCTTTGAGTCTTTCTGGGTAAATCTCTAAGCGCTTTCCACTCCTGGACTGTGCAACATTTCCCCATTTATCTTTTTCAAAATTCTTCAAGCTCTGTCAAATTGGTTGTTGATCATTACTAGACAACCATTTTCAGGTCTTGCCATAGATTTTCAAGTAGATTTAAGTCAAAACTGTAACTCGGCCACTCAGGAATATTCACTGTCTACTTGGGAAGCAACTCCAATGTAGATTTGGCCTTGTGTTTTCAAATCAAATCAAATCAAATTTATTTATATAGCCCTTCGTACATCAGCTGATATCTCAAAGTGCTGTACAGAAACCCAGCCTAAAACCCCAAACAGCAAGCAATGCAGGTGTAGAAGCACGGTGGCTAGGAAAAACTCCCTAGAAAGGCCAAAACCTAGGAAGAAACCTAGAGAGGAACCAGGCTATGTGGGGTGGCCAGTCCTCTTCTGGCTGTGCCGGGTGGAGATTATAACAAAACATGGTCAAGATGTTCAAATGTTCATAAATGACCAGCATGGTCGAATTATAATAAGGCAGAATAGTTGAAACTGGAGCAGCAGCACAGTCAGGTGGACTGGGGACAGCAAGGAGTCATCATGTCAGGTATTCCTGGGGCATGGTCCTATGGCTCAGGTCAGTTGAAACTGGAGCAGCAGCACAGCCAGGTGGACTGGGGACAGCAAGGAGTCATCATGTCAGGTAGTCCTGGGGCATGGTCCTAGGGCTCAGGTCCTCCGAGAGAGAGAAAGAGAGAAGGAGAGAATTAGAGAACGCACACTTAGATTCACACAGGACACCGAATAGGACAGGAGAAGTACTCCAGATATAACAAACTGACCCTAGCCCCCCGACACATAAACTACTGCAGCATAAATACTGGAGGCTGAGACAGGAGGGGTCAGGAGACACTGTGGCCCCATCCGAGGACACCCCCGGACAGGGCCAAACAGGAAGGATATAACCCCACCCACTTTGCCAAAGCACAGCCCCCACAACACTAGAGGGATATCTTCAACCACCAACTTACCATCCTGAGACAAGGCTGAGTATAGCCCACAAAGACCTCCGCCACGGCACAACCCAAGGGGGGGGGGCGCCAACCCAGACAGGATGACCACATCAGTGACTCAACCCACTCAGGTGACGCACCCCCTCCAGGGACGGCATGAGAGAGCCCCAGTAAAGCCAGTGACTCAGCCCCTGTAATAGGGTTAGAGGCAGAGAATCCCAGTGGAAAGAGGGGAACCGGCCAGGCAGAGACAGCAAGGGCGGTTCGTTGCTCCAGAGCCTTTCCGTTCACCCTCCCACTCCTGGGCCAGACTACACTCAATCATATGACCCACTGAAGAGATGAGTCTTCAGTAGAGACTTAAAGGTTGAGACCGAGTTTGCGTCTCTGACATGGGTAGGCAGACCGTTCCATAAAAATGGAGCTCTATAGGAGAAAGCCCTGCCTCCAGCTGTTTGCTTAAAAATTCTAGGGACAATTAGGAGGCCTGCGTCTTGTGACCGTAGCGTACGTGTAGGTATGTACGGCAGGACCAAATCAGAGAGATAGGTAGGAGCAAGCCCATGTAATGCTTTGTAGGTTAGCAGTAAAACCTTGAAATCAGCCCTTGCTTTGACAGGAAGCCAGTGTAGAGAGGCTAGGTTTTAGGTTATTGTCCTGATGGAATTCATCTCCTAGCCTGGTGGAAAGCAGACTGAACCAGGTTTTCCTCTAGGATTTTGCCTGTGCTTAGTTCCATTCTGTTAGTTTGTTATACTGAAAAGCTCCCCAGTCCTTAACAATTATAAGCATACCCATAACATAAATAGTTAATGTCTGAAAACATAATTCCACTTTGACATTATGCGGTATTGTGTGTAGGCCAGTGACTACCATCTCTATTTAATCCATTTAATATTCAGGCACAACAAAATGTGGAAAAAGACAAGGGTGCGAAGTATATAGACTAAGCTGTCTACTTTAAGGTTAACTCCAATGTACTATACTATGAAGTAGCCTGTATGAAGTACTAGCCTACTAGCTCAGTATATTGATTTGTCATATTTATCATCCTTACAGAGGAATTCTAAATGAAAAAATTAAGTGTCATTATATTTTCGTTCACCATGAGAAATTATTTGCACTATATATACACTGCTCAAAAAAATAAAGGGAACACTAAAATAACACATGCTAGATCAGAATGAATGAAATATTCTTATTAAATACATTTTTCTTTACATAGTTGAATGTGCTGACAACAAAATCACACAAATGTTGAATGGAAATCAAATTTATCAACCCATGGAGGTCTGGATTTGGAGTCACACTCAAAATGAAAGTGGAAAACTACACTACAGGCTGATCCAAAACAAGTCAAAATGAGGCTCAGTAGTGTGTGTGGCCTCCACGTGCCTGTATGACCTTCCTACAATGCCTGGGCATGCTCCTGATGAGGTGGCGGATGGTCTCCTGAGGGATCTCCTCCCAGACCTGGACTAAAGCATCCGCCAACTCCTGGACAGTCTGTGGTGCAACGTGGCGTTGGTGGATGGAGCGAGACATGATGTCCCAGAAGTGCTCAATTGGATTCAGGTCTGGGGAATGGGCGGGCCAGTCCAGAGCATCAATGCCTTCCTCTTGCAGGAACTGCTGACACACTCCAGCCACATGAGGTCTAGCATTGTCTTGCATTAGGAGGAACCCTGGGCCAACCGCACCAGCATATGGTCTCACAAGGGGTCTGAGGATCTCATCTCGGTACCTAATGGCAGTCAGGCTACCTCTGGCGAGCACATGGAGGGCTGTGCAGCCCCCCAAAGAAATGCCACCCCACACCATGACTGAACCACCGCCAAACCGGTCATGCTGGAGGATGTTGCAGGCAGCAGAACGTTCTCCACCGCGTCTCCAGACTGTCACATGTGCTCAGTGTGAACCTGCTTTCATCTGTGAAGAGCACAGGGCGCCAGTGGCGAATTTGCCAATCTTGGTGTTCTCTGGCAAATGAAAAACTGTAAGCACAACCCCCACCTGTGGACGTCGGGCCCTCAAACCACCCTCATGGAGTCTGTTTCTGACCGTTTGAGCAGACACATGCACATTTGTGGCCTGCTGGAGGTCCTTTTACAGGGCTCTGGCAGTGCTCCTCCTGCTCCTCCTTGCACAAAGGCGGAGGTAGCGGTCCTGCTGCTGGGTTGTTGTCCTCCTACGGCCTCCTCCACGTCTCCTGATGTACTGGCCTGTCTCCTGGTAGCGCCTCCATGGTCTAGACACTACGCTGGCAGACACAGCAAACCTTCTTGCCACAGCTCGCATTGATGTGCCATCCTGGATGAGCTGCACTACCTGAGCCACTTGTGTGGGTTGTAGACTCCGTCTCATGCTACCACTAGAGTGAAAGCACCGCCAGCATTCAAAAGTGACCAAAACATCAGCAAGGAAGCATAGGAACTGAGAACTGGTCTGTGGTCCCCACCTGCAGAACCACTCCTTTATTGGGGGTGTCTTGCTAATTGCCTATAATTTCCACCTGTTGTCTATACCATTTGCACAACAGCATGTGAAATTGATTGTCAATCAGTGTTGCTTCTTAAGTGGACAGTTTGATTTCACAGAAGTGTGATTGACTTGGAGTTAAATTGTTTTGTTTAAGTGTTCCCTTTATTTTTTTGAGCAGTGTGTGTGTATATATATATATATATATATATATGTATGCGTGTCACCATTCATTGTCACGTACAGACTGCACTAAAATAACTATTCAATCATTGTACTTGGTGGTCTGTGAAAAAAACATTTTTTTTTTCAGAGGTGATTATGGACTTTTTGGAGAACTTGAAGGAAAATCGCTTGGTGGAGGCTTGCCAGCAGTTGCTCTTGCGAGAGGACAAGCTCTTTGGCCAAGAAACCATGACGGTAGAGGGGTTGGTTCAGGTTTGCAATGAGGATGATAAAGACACGCTCCAAAAAGACTATGAAACCCTGCTGCTCCACTTATGGATGGCAGTTCACACCACCTTTAGTTCCACACCCTCAGGAGAACACCTAGAGATACTTCGGAGTGCGGTGGAAACCATAACGCTGCTGGAAGAGAAGGACCAGCAATGGGAAGGGCGGCCCGATGGCAGCAGCGAGGCCCCCGTGTGGCGGCCACACCAGTGCCGGCACATCCACGACACCCTGCTTGAAAAAATGGTGGATTCTCAAATGAGGAATGCGACAGTGGAGGAGGACAATATTAGCGTTAGCAGTGTGGACAACCTGTCAACGTCCATGAAAAGGGAGGTATGTAGGATGGGCAAGCGTCTGAAGGAGGACGTTCTCAGGGTGGCCAGGGACATAAGGGACTGCTACCCCCCAGACTTTGACGTGTGCAACTTGTATGTGAGACTTTACCATCAGAAGTTCTCAGCAAGGTTAACAGAACTGGCCCGCTCTGGGCTCGATGTGGATGACTGTAACTACCTCCTCTGCTGGGTGAACAATTACTATCCAAAGTAAGTGGGAAATGGGAGGGCAGTTGCCCTGGATTCTTAAAGGGTTTGTTAACAATCAGTGGAAGTGATGGGGGCAATTTTATTTTTAAAATGTCCAAATCACATTTAAGTGAGGTCAAACCGCATATATAGTTGATTTGAGTTGTTTGGTCCATTACATTTAGAAAATTGCACAATTTCCCCTATCACTGCCATTGATTGTTAGCTAGCAGTGGCTAAAGTTAGCTGAAGTTTGTAGTGGCTGTTTAAAGAACTGAACCATGGATTATAGTTTCTCCAGACCCATAGACTATTTACATTATGATGAATCATTTAACAAAGTTGTAAAATCCTGACCTTCCCCTTTTAAAAAAGGCTAGTTCCCCTTTTTAGAAAGTCTGCTAACATAAATGCTGCATATTTTGCGTAGCTGATAGCTGAAGTTTTCTACATTATCCTCCTTCCTTGTACAGTCTTTGAGTGTTTCTGAGATGTCTCGTATGGTTTCTATCAATGACTTGATGTCATTTACAACATGTTATACCATGTTTATCTGTTTCAGTGACATCTTAAAACACAAAGACCTTGAGGGGCACATCAACATGGAGTCTTTGGGAACTCTTTTATCTGAGAAGGATCTCACAACATTGGAGGAGCAGTATCTACTACAAAAAGAGGTAAACAGGATGCCAGAAACAGCTAAATCTAATGAACAGGCTAAATCCATGTGTATACGTCTAGACCATCCTTTCAGAGTAACCTGGTCCCAGATCTGTTTGTGCTGTCTTGCCAACTCCTATGGTGTGTTAACGAACATACACTCTTAGAAAAAAAAAGAATCATCAAATTCTTAAGCACTCTGAAAGTAGCCTGGTCCCAGATCTGTTTGTGCTGTCTTGCCAACTCCTATGGTGTGTTAACGAACATACACTCTTAGAAAAAAAAAGAATCATCAAATTCTTAAGCACTCTGAAAGTAGCCTGGTCCAAGATATTTGCGCTATCTTTCCAATCCCTACACTCTTAGAAAGAAAAAAAATTCCAAAAGGGTTTTTCAGCTCTCCCCATAGGATAACCCTTGAATAAACCTTTATGGCTGTAACGACAGATTTTCTCTTCTTCATCTGAAGAGGTGTAGCAAGGATCGGACCAAAACGCAGCGTGGTAAGTGTCCATGTTTTAATAGAAAAACTGAACACGACAGAATACAAAATAACAAAGTGAAATTAAACAAAACAGTCCCGTGTGGCACAAACACTGACACAGGAAACAAACACCCACAAAACAACAATGAAAACCAGGCTACCTAAATATGGTTCTCAATCAGGGACAACGATAAACAGCTGCCTCTGATTGAGGACCATATCAGGCCAAACACAGAAATAGAAAAACATGGAAACACAAAACATAGACTTCACGCCCTGACCATACTAAATAAAGACAAAACAAAGGAAATAAAGGTCAGAACGTGACAATGGCTCCAGGTAGAACCCTTTCCACAGAGGGTTCTACATGTAACTCAAAAGAGTTCTACCTGGAACCAAAAAGGGTTCTCCTATGAGAACAGCCAAAGAACCCTTTCCGAACCCTTTTTTCTAAGAGTGTGTACTTTCAGAGTAGCCTGGTCCCAGATCTGTTTGTGCTGTCTTGCCAACTGCTATGGTGTGTTAATGACCATAGGGCTTGGCAAGCTAATACAAACATATCTGGGACCAGGCTACTTTCAGAGTGCTTTAGAATTGGAAATAATGTATTATTTTACAATGTTGTATACAATGTCTTTCAGAACTATAGTGTCAAACTTACAGACCTGTGCTATGTCGATTTCAGAGTAAAGTCAGGACCTGGTTCTCCAAGGCTCTCAGTAAGGAGGAGGGGGGTTGGCTCAGTGGAAAGAGTCCAGAACTCATTGATGGGTACTGCTTCTGTCCTCTGGCCATTGACATCATACAGGTTGGAACCTATTAGATTACTACTACTTCTTCTAGTACTTGTCTGTGTTCAGCCCTACTCTTTCTTTGACCTGAACATGTTCTTCTTCGTTTTCATACTACATATATGTAGCTTTTATCTCCCGCATGGTTTTATATAAGCTTCATATTAACATGTCAACCTTGACATAATTATATTTAAACTGACATTACCCTCCAAAACCAAAGTTTGTCTGATATTTTCACACCTCAAAACAATGAGCACCATAAATCAGAAATATTTAATAAATGCACTGAATTTCATAAATTTCTACTGTTGGGTTCTGCGAATATGAAAATATAATTATTCATGTCACTGATGGAGTGCTGAGGTTTAGAGGGGTTTTACATCAGAAGTTAATGGTTATCCGTAGGAGCCAGATGGCTTTGGAATGTGCTGGTTGGATGGGAGGAAGTCACACGATTGCTATAGGGGAGACGGGTGGACATCTGTGGATTAGGCAAATGAGAGGTTGAGGTCAGGTCAGATGCCCTTAAAGAAGAAATGATGGTTTATTACCCTATTACTTTGTCTTCCTGTCAAACCATAATAGATGTAAGGATTGGAGAGAAGGAGTTGTGCCTAAATTGGAGTATATATACTTGTGGTGCCAGCAGCTTACCAGCAGCATACCACCCTGCATACCACTGCTGGCTTGCTTCTGAAGCTAAGCAGGGTTGGTCCTGGTCAGTCCCTGGATGGGAGACCAGATGCTGCTGGAAGTGGTGTTGGAGGGCCGGTAGGAGGCACTCTTTCCTCTGGTCTAAAAAATATCCCAATGCCCCAGGACAGTGATTGGGGGCCCTGTGTAGGGTGCCGTCTTTCGTATGGGATGTTAAAACGGGTGTCCTGACTCTCTGAGGTCATAAAAGATCCCATGGCACTTATCGTAAGAGTAGTGGTGTTAACCACAGTGTCCTGGCTAAATTCCCAATCTGGCCCTCAAACCATCACGGTTGCTGTAAATGAGAACGTGTTCTCAGTCAACTTACCTGGTAAAATAACGGAGAAATAAAATAAAGATTTGGTGGAAACATGTTTTGTCTGAATGCAGCTGTATTGGTCCTCTAGGCAGAATAATCTTGGTTAAGCTTTTCATAGTGTCTTGGTTAAGCTTTTCATAGTGTCTTGGTTAAGCTTTTCATAGTGTCTTGGTTAAGCTTTTCATAGTGTCTTGGTTAAGCTTTTCATAGTGTCTTGGTTAAGCTTTTCATAGAGCCTTGGTTAAGCTTTTCATAGTGTCTTGGTTAAGCTTTTCATAGAGTCTTGGTTAAGCTTTTCATAGTGTCTTGGTTAAGCTTTTCATAGTGTCTTGGTTAAGCTTTTCATAGTGTCTTGGTTAAGCTTTTCATAGTGTCTTGGTTAAGCTTTTCATAGTGTCTTGGTTAAGCTTTTCATAGTGTCTTGGTTAAGCTTTTCATAGTGTCTTGGTTAAGCTTTTCATAGAGTCTTGGTTAAGCTTTTCATAGTGTCCGTAGACTTTTTTTACTCTGAGAATTAGAACCTAACACTACACTGAATTTCATACGTTTCTACACTGAATTGAGTTTTCATGGAATAAATCCCATCCCTGCTCTAAGCTATTTTGACTGTACAGGGTCAGGTTTTATGTGCTAATACTGTATGTTGTTCTGTTTACTAGGCTGTTGATGGGGCCATGAGAGAGGCCAGGACTATTCTGGGCAGTGAGGCTAAAGCCCAGAGAATCCTGCGTCAGCTGGACAGCTTCTTGATAAGGTAGTGTACCCATTCCTTATAGCCCTGGCCACTGGGTCGTGTTCCTTAGGCACCAAATGGACTGAAACAGAGAGTCTCTCTCTGGACTTGTCCAATAAGTAACACTGATTTTCCTTTTCCATTGCAAAACATTTTGGTTGTGTGCCTTAATGAACACATCCTGTCGTAGTTGAACATTTGCTTTTCCATTGTGCTTCTTAACTTATTCACCAAGTTTCTATTGAAAACCAAATTAGTTTTTGCATTAAGTTTGAATGGTTTGGCTTAGGCCTGTCCACACTGAGCGAAATAATATTTTGCTGATGAACATGCACGTTGATATCCAGCATCATGCTCAAAGTCATTCAATTAGCTTACTATGTTCTGGTTTCAAAGCCACACAGACAAATTGCGTAATTCTACATGGCCTTTTTTCCTGGGAGTTGGTAAGTCAACCTTGGTGTTCTATCTACACTGTCTTGTTGCAGACTGTCTTTGACCTGGTTTAGTTTATAATGGATATGTATGCTACAAATGAGTAATATGCACTGCATTGTTACTATTCAACATTTTACTGTCATGATAAAGAAGAACCTGGAGATAGATGCCTGTTGATATTTTGTACAATGTATATTTGCAGCTATAAGAGCTCTCTTGAAGAATTTGTGAAGAGAACAGGGGAGAACACTCAGGCAGTCGTGAAAGCTAACCTGGTTAGCATCGAACAATTCAGGTAGGCTAACGACCGTTGTCCATTTCGCCAAGTCATTTGTTTCATGAATTTGCTTGGTATTTGAAGGGTAGCTAGCTACACACGAGCTTCATTACACATGTCTAACCCTTACATAAAGCATTCATAAGCACTAAGTAGGCATTTCGTGAATGTTTTTTGTTTCTACAAATCCCCAATCTCATGAAACAGTCTTGATCTATATGCATGCTGTCTCACAATCTGAAGTTGTATCATTTGTTCTACTTATCTAGCTACTTGTAGACACTCCAGGAAAGGGAAAGGTCAGTTGTAGAACTGAATGCATTCAACTGGAAATGTGTCTTCCTCATTTAACCAGTGGTGGAAAAAGTACCCAATTATCATACTTGAGTAAAAGTAAAGATACCTTAATATAAAATGACTCAAGTAAAAGTAACCCAGTAAAATATTACTTTAGTAAAAGTCTAGAAGTATTTGGTTTTAAATATACTTAAGTATCAACAGTAAATTGAATTGCTAAAATATACTTAAGTATCAAAAGAAAAAGTATAAATAATTTCAAATTCTTTATGTTAAGCAAACCAGACCGCACAATTTTCATATATATATATATTTTTACAGATAGCCAGGGACACACTCCAACACTCATACATTATTTACATCCGAAGCATTTGTGTTTAGTGAGTCCACCAGATCAGAGGCAGTAGAGATTACCAGGGATGTTCAAGTGATAAATGCGTGAATTGGACCATTGTCCTGTCCTGCTAAGCATTAAAAAATATAACGAGTACTTTTGGATGCCAGGAGTAAATGTATGGAGTAAAAAGTACAGTATTCTCTTTGGGAATGTAGTGAAGTAAAAGTTGTTAAAAGTATGTATAGTAAAGTACTGTGAGTGGACTTAGGTTGCTCTAAAGTGGAAAGGTGGAATAAACGAGCAGGTTTTCTCACATTGAACAAAGTTCTCTATTGAGGTATTTTCTCTTCTCAAACACTCCCACACAATCAAGGATGATCTCACAAGGATATCACAAATCTTCTTCTTTACAGGAATAACGAACACAAGGTGAGTAACTTTTAACTATAACATAAATCACGGGTGTGTCTCTGCCTTATTAACTATCCGTTCGTGGAGAGCTCCTTTCGGTTGGTGTTGCAGATCCCTGGTTGCCATTCCCAAGAGGTAGTTTGTCCTCTTCTTCTCCCTTTTCATCAGATAAATCCTCCCCTTTGGAGAATCAACCACCCTGTTTTTCCTCCAGTTCCTCCGGTTCTTGTAGGTGGAAGAAAATAGGTGATTAGTACCGTCAGCTGTGCTGACTGCCTCTGATCACCTTTACTCACGTGCTGGGCTGGGCTACTATCTGTGGGGCCAGCTTGTCCCCTGGTGCTCCTTTTGGGTACAGATATCTCCAAAAACTACTTAAGTAGTACTTTAAAGTATTTTTACTTAAGTACTTTACACCACTACACTTAACCCAACCCCTGTGAGGGGCTGCCTTAATCGACATCCACGTCATCAGCCCCCTTGGGAACAGTGCCTTGCTCAGGGGCAGAACGACAGATTTTGACCTTGTCAGCTTGGTGATTGAAAGTACCTTTGAACTGTCCATTGTCATTCTATCCCTCCAATCCTCCCAACCTCTTATTCAACTTCATAAATCCAACATTGATGTCATGACATTGGATCCTCCTTTACAGAGACTTCATAGTGGGAAGAGAGGAGTCAATCCCAGAAGAGATCAGGACAAGCTGTATGTCCACATTGGCAGACCTGAGAGACTGTGGCTACGGATACTTCACCGGCCCCATACATGAGGAGCTCAGGGTAGGCTACATGTGACAGCAGAGACACCAAGCATAATAGTCTAGCAATACTCCAATGTACAACGTTACATCTGCACTGTTAATTTGGTTGACTTTTGGCATCTAGTTCAAAATCCCAGACAGCCTTTCTCAAATTAGATGATTTTGCCTCACCAACGAGTTAAACAGCCTCTGGATAGCACCATAGTTAAAATAAAATAAATCTTAAAAACAGTTTACTGTCCTTATGCATGCATTCATATGCCATTATAACAGCTATATAACACATAACATTTGTCATAAGCTGTCGTAAGTAATGTTCAAGACTTATGAGTCACGGCATGAGATGTTATGAAACCGATTATAATGGGTGTTTATAAATGACTGTTCATCCTGTTGTCATGCTCTAATGTCAACTGTTAATAACAACTACTATTATACAGTCTTCTTGACAACTTATGTCATATGTTATTACATGCTACATTAGATTCTACATACCAGATGTAATAACAGGATGTTGTGTAATTTACCACCCTCTGTGTATATAGAATGTCATATACCCTGTTAGATTCTGGGTTAAACTTGGAACATTGTAATACTCAGAAGTATAGTATCTGAGGAGTGATAGAGACTGTTTTTTACATCAGAAGTTAATGGTTATCTGTAGGAGCCAGATGGCTTTGGAATGTGTTGGGTGGACGGGAGGAAGTCACAGGATTGCTATAGGGGATACAGGTGGCGGTCTTTGGATTAGGCATCAAGGGGGTTGAGGTCAGATCCCCTTAAGGGAGAAACAATGGTTTATTTCCCAATCACTTCGTCTTCCTGTCGAACCATAAAAGACGTAAGGGTTGGAGAGAAGGAGTTGTGTCTAAACTGGAGTATATATACTAGTGGTGGTGGAAACATGTTTTGTCTGAATGCAGCTGTATTGGTCCTCTGGGCAGAATAAACGTGGTTAAGCTTTTCATAGTGTCTTGGTTAAGCTTTTCATAGTGTCGTGGTTAAGCTTTTCATAGTGTCTTGGTTAAGCTTTTCATAGTGTCTTGGTTAAGCTTTTCATAGTGTCTTGGTTAAGCTTTTCATAGTGTCTTGGTTAAGCTTTTCATAGTGTCTTGGTTAAGCTTTTCATAGTGTCTTGGTTAAGCTTTTCATAGTGTCTTGGTTAAGCTTTTCATAGTTTCTTGGTTAAGCTTTTCATAGTGTCTTGGTTAAGCTTTTCATAGTGTCTTGGTTAAGCTTTTCATAGTGTCTTGGTTAAGCTTTTCATAGTGTCTTGGTTAAGCTTTTCATAGTGTCTTGGTTAAGCTTTTCATAGTGTCTTGGTTAAGCTTTTCATAGTGTCTTGGTTAAGCTTTTCATAGTGTCTTGGTTAAGCTTTTCATAGTGTCTTGGTTAAGCTTTTCATAGTGTCTTGGTTAAGCTTTTCATAGTGTCTTGGTTAAGCTTTTCATAGTGTCTTGGTTCAGCTTTTCATAGTGTTTTGGTTCAGCTTTTCATAGTGTTTTGGTTAAGCTTTTCATAGTGTCTTGGTTAAGCTTTTCATAGTGTCTTGGTTAAGCTTTTCATAGTGTTTTGGTTAAGCTTTTCATAGTGTCTTGGTTCAGCTTTTCATAGTGTCTTGGTTCAGCTTTTCATAGTGTCTTGGTTAAGCTTTTCATAGTGTCTTGGTTCAGCTTTTTATAGTGTCTTGGTTAAGCTTTTTATAGTGTCGTGGTTAAGCTTTTTATAGTGTCTTGGTTAAGCTTTTCATAGTGTCTTGGTTAAGCTTTTCATAGTGTCTTGGTTCAGCTTTTCATAGTGTCTTGGTTCAGCTTTTCATAGTGTCCGTAGAGTTATTTTCTCTGAGAATTAGAACCTAACAGCCCCTATAGAGTGTGCATAGATGCCTTAAGTAAAGTGACCTTCATTTGAAGTGTTATTAAACTGTTATGAAAGTGCTTATACCACAGGATGAGTTGAGAGTATCACGAAACTTTACCATTCAAAAGGATCTCCAAGAAACATGGTCAAATGGGAGCACAGATGTAATTTTTTATTTATTTTAAAAAGGACCCATTATAATACCAACAACTTGCCAAAAAAAACAACAACATTGAAACGAAATGGAAGCACTTAGAATTTGACAACAAAATCAACACTGCTGGGGAACAACAGGATTTGTGAAGGCTGTGAAAAAAGGCAAGATGTACAGGCTACAGTAACAATGACAGCTATAGTATTTAAAAATGGCTAGATAATCAGGTACTAAGAAGCTAGATAGTTGATGCTAGCGATCTGTTAGCACTAGCTAGCTAGCTAGCTAACTTCACTAACTACAGGTGGAATAAAAAAAGTACTGTCAGCAGACGGCTTGTAGCTGGTCTGCGCTTTTCTGCCACAATGGGCTCCACTGCAGTGCCTGAGATGTCAGGGTGTCTACAGTAGGCACACAGGAGGTTCAGTGAGGGCTGATTCTTCTCTGCACCCGAAACAAGTCTGGTGGTGCTTTCATCGAGGCCCCGTGTAACAGCAGAGGGGTGTCGACTCTGCCCCGGTGTTAAGGGTGGAGACCTTGGAGCAGGCAGCTGGGTGGTGGTCTTGCCCTGTGTCGAGTCACTCCCTGAGAGCAGTGGACATCGCCATTCAAACCGGTCCAATATCCTGTCAATGGACTCCCCTAAATTTCTATCAAAATGGGTCAAAGATCCTCTGGTTCATTTCCAGGCAGAAACCAAGTGATGCTCATTCCTACGATTTTATGAAATAACAGAAAGAAAAAAAATGCTAATGAGTCTGCCTCTGCAGCATTTTCTGACCACTGGTATCAACTGCTTCAAGGTCAGATATTGACCTCTCCATGACTTCCTGTATCCTCAGGTGCAGTACCATAGGCTGTGGACGCAGGCCTGGTTTACTGGGGGTCAGATGGTACTGGATGAAATTCTGGGGACACTGGAAAGACACATGCAGCAATTCACAGACCTCAAACCCATCTGTGTGGAGGTACGTTTACACTCACACACACATTGACCTTACACACATAGTAACATTACACACATATGGACATTTGTGTGTGTGTAGGAGCTGCTGGGCCGGCTCCACATGGAGATGATGGTGGAGTATGTGAAGAGGATGATGAAGAGGAAGTTGAGGCTGAAGGACAAGGAGCAGCAGGAGGCAGCAGCCAAATTACTGGCTGAAGACAGCAGCAAACTGAGCACCTACTTTACTGAAGCGGTAAGCACCGAAGACGCACACACACACACACACCTCATATTGCAATTAATATAGCTTGAGCGTGTGTCTACACAAACATATGAAAGTAATAGCATTGTTCTTGCTCTGACCCACAAACTACTCAAACACTTCCAAGCTTTGACTTTCTATGTACTGTATTGTTCTTCATCATCACTTTCACTTCCTTTAGTCTCTGGCCATTCTGCATTCCTTTCTAAGGTCTTCCTCCTGCTCTGCAGTGTGTCTGCTCTATTTCTTCTCCTCCTTTCTAATTTGCATGTCCTCTGCCTGTTTCTCTTTCTCTTTATTTCTCTTCTCATTCTCTGTCCTCTTCCATTCTCTTCTCATGTCTTTCCATCTCTCTTTTTCTCTCCTCCGGAAATATGCACTTGCTCTCTCGCCCTCCAATATTTTTCTTACCCTCCAAACCTTCCGTTCTTTTTCATTCCGTCTCTTTTTTTCCACTATGTCCTCCAGCCTTCTCTTTTCTCCTCTCATTCGGTCTCCATCGCTCTGCTCGCTCATGTTTCTGTTTTCTTTCTTTCCCCAGTCTCTCATTCCCCTTTTCTCAACCTTTCTCTCCTTCCCTCTTCATGCCTTTCACGAGGAGCTTGATCTTGAGCTACACTTCCCTCATCACCTGTCTGTCAGCACCTTCCTCAAGCTTTCTCTCTCGCTGCTCTGTAGCAGGCCAACCTCGTTACTCCATCCCTCCATAATGAATGTTCTGTAAGATATAGGCTATCTATAAAATAAAGAATATGAATGTTAGCAAGCCTGTGTATTTCTAACACAAGATGATAACAAATGCATTCAACTTCTTTCAGAAAAACTTTGGAGTACTTTAAATGAAATGATGGGCAGAATGATAAATTAAACTCCGATCTTTCATTGAATCAGATGGCTTAGTCATCACAAACCATTTGATGTTACAACTGTAATTATTTTAATGCTGATGATTCAACCATAAACGCATCAGCAACCACAGCTAATGAAGTCACTGAAACCCTTAACAAAGAGTTGCAGTCGTTTTTGGAAATAGGTGGCCAGTAATAAACTGGTCCTGAACATCTCCACAACTAAGAGTGTTGTATTTGGTACAAATCATTCCCTATAGACCTCAGCTGAATCTGGTAATGAGTGATGTGGCTGTTGAACAAGTTGAGGATACTAATTTACTTGGCGTTACCTTAGATTGTAAACTGTTTTGGTCAAAACATATAGATTCAGTGGTTGTAAAGATGGAGATCTGTCAACTTTTCAGAGAAATAAGCTTTTATTGTATGTTTGGAACATTTCAGGGATCTTTCATTTCACTTTACATGTTGCGTTCATATTTTTGTTCAGTGGAGTATCAAATCAAATGCAACTTTATTTAAAGTGAATGTAAACATCTCAATGCAGTAAATTAGACATTTTAATGCCATAATACAGTAAATGAAAGACATTACATTTGAAAGTATGCATAATCTTACCTATCCACTGTCCACAGGGGTCCAAAATATGCTGGCTGAGTGAGGTCCTCCCTAAAATGGCAGAGGTGGTCAGACTGCAGGACCCAGGAAGCATCCAGCTGGAGATCGTCACCCTGGCTAGGGACTTCCCAGACCTTAGGTGAGACAGACAGACACACCCTCCACAGGCTGAAGACATAGATGGAGAGTTTACATTCACATAATCACAGAACCCCAGTCACATGACCTGGTACCAGTGTTGTAGTCGAGTCACTAAATCTCAAGGTCAAGTCCCAAGTCCCCTGTGCTCGAGTACCTATGGCTAAATCTGAGTCGAGTCCAAGTCCGAGTCACCAATGGTCTATGGCTGAAATCCGACTCCCAGTGCTCAAGTCTGAGTCACTGGGTCGGAGTTTTGAAGTTCGACATGGTTCTGGTCTTCTCTATATTTCTGATACATATTTGACATGGTTCTGGTCTTCTCCTCTATATTTCTGATACATATTTGACATGGTTCTGGTCTTCTCCTCTATATTTCTGATACATATTTGACATGGTTCTGGTCTTCTCTATATTTCTGAAACATATTTGACATGGTTCTGGTCTTCTCCTCTATATTTCTGATGCACTTTGCACCATCTGCTGAAATAAACGTTTGAAAGCAAAACAAATGATTCAGGGTTTGTTTAGACATATTTGATATCTTGGTAGCTGAAGTATTTTGCTTGCTCGTACTGCTGGCTTGCTGGCTCTGTGCTTGTCTATTGCTAGATTGGCGCCACTATTGATTTGGCTCGGGACATGGTAGATTAGATCTGCCCAGCTACAACTAGTGGCGGGTTTGCAGAAAGATTTTCATGTGAGCGTTGAAGTAACGCAAAGATTTTCCTCCTGTTGCCCAATGGTCATAATTTCTTGCAATATACAGTAGCCTATGAAACAAGGTAATTCATACACAGGCTCACACATATTTTATTTTTTTTATATAAATGTTCCAATAGTTATGTCAAATCAATCATGATGTTTTCAGGGGATTTAACCTTTATTTAACTAGGCAAGTCAGGATGAATGGTCTCTAGATGAAATTGTCTCCTATCAGATTGACCAGGGCCCGGTTTCCTGAGAGCAATGGAATTTAGGCCGAACATGGATCTTGCAACAGGACAATGATCCAAAACACACAAGCAAAGCTATAACAGAATGGCTCAAAAAGAAGAAGTGGAGGGTTATGGAATGGCCGAGTCAAAGCCAAGATCTCAATCCTGTCGAAATGCTGTTGGGGGACTTGAAGCGGGCCGTGAATGCAAGAAATCCCTTGAACATGACATAGTTGAAGCAGTACTGTAAAGAAGAGTGGGAAAAAATTCCTCCCAGTCAGTATAAGAGACTGATAGACTGTTACAAGAAACGACTGCATTAAGTTATTTCAGCCAAAGGGGGCAACACCAGCTATTGAAGCTAGGGGTGCACTACGGAATAGCATTTTTAATTTTTTTATTTTTTTACTTTTTGATCAATAAATTATTACAAAGTATAATCTTAAAGTTTAATTTGTTAAATTAGGTTACCTTCATTTGTCAACAGTGTTGAAGTGAAGATTACATATTCATCTGTCCAAATATTTACAAAAAAAGACCACTTTCCAGGGGTTGTGCTTGCTGTTTCACATGCATGTTGATGAACTAAAATTGAGTGCTTTGAACTTTGTTGATGACTGTGTTTTTTTTTTTTTTTGCTCTTCCACCTTTCTCAGTTGGAGACATATTTCGGCTCTGCTTTCCCTCAAAGCCAACCTATCCACTGCTGATGTCCGCAGCATCAAAGAGAGCCTGGTAGAGAACCGGCCCACGGTCACCACCTGCAATACCATCCCACCATTCTTCTCCAAGGTCCCAGCGGGCAGAACTTGGAACATGTGCAGACCAGCGTGCATCTGTTATGGAAGAAGCCAGGATTAGACATTGGGCTATCTACCCATTTTGTCGCTCCTCTCGAATGGCTACAATGATACTGTATGCACATTCACTTTGCAAGTCTACTCTTGTGTAGGTGAGTGTACAAGTGGAAGGGGATAGATGTCTATGTGTGGGTGGGGACATGTGCATCCCACAATTGTGATTAAATAATATCTGCTTGCCTAAATGTTGATTCTCTATTAGCGGTTCCTTTGTCAAAGGTCGCTATCTTTTTGGAGGAAGTTCTATCAATCTAATGTGAAAGGAATTAAGGCATTAGATAAAATATATATACAGCGCCTTCGGAAAGTATTCAGACCCCTTGACTTTTTCTACATTTTGTTAAGTTACATTACATTTTTTCCTCATCACACACAATACCCTATAATGACAAAACGGAAATAGGTTCAGACATTTTTTCCTCATCACACACAATACCCTATAATGACAAAATGAAAACAGGTTCAGACATTTTTGCAAATGTATTAAAAATAAAAAAACAGAAATAGCTTATTTACATAAGTATTGAGACCCTTTGCTATGAGACTCAAAATTGAGCTCAGGTGCATCCTTTTTCCATTGATCATCTTTGAGATGTTTCTACAACTTGATTGGAGTCCACCTGTGGTAAATTCAATTGATTTGACATGATTTGGAAAGGCACACACTTGTCTATATAAAGGTGCCACAGTTGACAGTGCATGTCAGGGCAAAAACCAAGCCATGAGGTCCAAGCAATTGTTGGTAGAGCTCCGAGACTGTGTCGAGGCACAGATCTGGGGAAGGGTACCAAAAACATTCTGCAGCATTGAAGGTCCCCAACAACACAGTGGCCATGATTCTTAAATTGAAGAAGTTTGAAACCACCAAGACTTCCTAGAGCTGCCCCCTGCCAAACTGAGCAATCAGGGGAGAAGGGCCTTGGTCTGGGAGGTGACCAAGAACCCGATGGTCACTCTGTCAGAGCTCTAGAGTTCCTCTGTGGTGATGGGAGAACCTTCAAGAAGGACAACCATCTCTGTAGCACTCTACCAATCAGGCCTTTATGGTAGAGTGGCCAGACAAAATTCAATCCTCAGTAAAAGACACATGACAGCCCGCTTGGAGTTTGCCAAAAGGCACCTAAAGACTCTCAGACCAAGAGAAACCAGATTGAATTCAAGAACCAAAAAAGGACCTGAGGCTGTAATCACTGCCAAAGGTGCTTCAACAAAGTACTTAGTTAGGGTCTTAATACTTATGTAAATGTGATATTTCCGTTTAGTTTTTTTATACATTTGCTAAAATGTATGTCCTTAAGACATTTTGCCACAACTTTGGAAGTATGCTTGGGGTCATTGTCCATTTGGAAGACCCATTTGCGACCAAGCTTTAACTTCCTGGCTGATGTCTTGAGATGTTGCTTCAATATATCCACCTCATTTTTCTCCCTCATGATGCCATCTATTTTGTGAAGTGCACCAGTCCCTCCTGCGGCAAAGCACCCCCACAACATGATGCTGCCACCCCCTTGCTTCACGGTTGGGATGGTGTTCTTCGGCTTGCTAGCCTCCAAACATAACGATGGTCATTATGGCCAAACAGTTATATTTTTGTTTCATCAGACCAGAAGACATTTCTGCAAAAAGTACGATCTTTGTCCCCATGTGCAGTTGCAAACCGTAGTCTGGCTTTTTTTATGGCGGTTTTGGAGCAGTGGCTTTTTCAATGCTGAGCGGCCTTTCAGGTTATGTCGATATAGTCGTTTTACAGTGGATATAGATACTTTTGTACCGGTTTCCTCCAGCATCTTCACAAGGTCCTTTGCTGTTGTTCTGGGATTGATTTGCACGTTTCGAAACAAAGTGCATTAACCTCTAGGAGACAACGCGACTCCTTCATGAGCAGTATGATGGCTGCGTGGTCCCATGGTGTTTATACTTGAGTACTATTGTTTCTACAGATGAACGTGGTATCTTCAGGCGTTTGGAAATTGCTCCCAAAGATGAACCAGACTTGTGGTCTACAATTCTTTTTCTGAGGTCTTTGTGGATTTCTTTCAATTTTCCCATGATGTCAGGCAAAGAGGCACTGAGTTTGAAGGTAGGCCTTGAAATACATCCACAGGTACACCTCAAAGGATGTCAATTAGCCTATCAGAAGCTTCTAAAGCCATCACATATTTTTCTGGAATTTCCAAGCTCTTTAAAGGCACAGTCAACTTAGTGTATGTAAACTTCTGACTCACTGGGATTGTGATACAGTGAAATAATCTCTGTAAGCAATGGAAAAATGACTTGTGTCGTCCGCAAAGTAGATGTCATAACCGACTTATGATCCTACTGAAAAACAATCTAGATATGTAGGTGCAATCTGTTAAAATTGATCCTCAAGGAAGCTGGATTGCCTTGAATATACTACTTGATGATGAATCGATGTGGCACATCTAGGCCCTCATTGTAAACAAGAACCTGTTCTTAACTGACTTTTCTAGTTAAATAAAGGTTCAATGAAAATTAATAAAATATCAAGTATATAAGGACGGTATCATGTTTATGAATGACATTGTAAACAAGGACACCAAAATGTTGTCCCCCAAGCAATTGACAAAGGTGTATGGAGATGTATGCTCAATACAACAATATAACCAACTCAATCACAACTCTGCCACAAAAATGGAAGAGGCAATTACTCAAAAGAGAAAGGAATGAATTAGTTTGTCTGCAGCCAATCCAAAACCATGCATAGCTTAAAATAACTTGTATTAAAGGTTGAGAGCTTTGAGAACCCTACAGCATAAAATTTAAGATCATTTCGAAACAGATTTTTGATGTCCCAATATCATGGCATCGGGATTATGAACTGATATGCAAATCAACAAGACACATCATTCTGTTATTTTCAGTTTGAACTATTATATAAAATTATTGCCAATAAAAAAAGAATCCTAAATATATGGGGTGTTGAACAGTCAGCCCTGCATGTGCGGACTGCAACAAAGAAACAGAATCAATAGATAATCTCCTTTGGTACTCTCCTTCAGTGGCTTGGTTTTGGAATCATGTCCAGGAGTGGTTGGTGACTCAATGTCAGTGTTCAGATTAATTAAACTGTACTCTACGCTGCTGAATTAAACTTGACTGTTCTGTACTGTACTCTACTGTATTAACCTCTACTATACTGTAGCATGCCATACTGTAGTCTACTGTATTCTACTGAATAAAACTCTGCTGTCCTGTATGTACCGTATGTTACTTTACTGTGCTATACTGTACCGTGTAGGGGTGTAACGGTACACATATTCGTACAGAACGGTTCAGAGACCTCGGTTTGGTCCTCACTGTGAACGAATGAATTGATAAAAAAATATATTCAAAAATCGTAAACTCTGAGCTTTGTCAGATTGTCCATTCTTAAATTCAGAGCGTTTTGCTCTTGGAGCGTTCAATCAATCAAATGTATTTATAAAGCCCTTCTTAACATCAGCTGATGGCACAAAGTTCTGTACAGAAACCCAGCCAAAAACCCCAAGCAGCAAGCAATGCAGGTGTAGAAGCACGGTGGCTAGGAAAAACTCCCTAGAAAGGCCAGAACCTAGGAAAAAACCTAGAGAGGAACCAGGCTATGAGGGGGTGGCCAGTCCTCTTCTGGCTGTGCCGGGTGGAGATTATAACAGAACATGGCCAAGATGTTCAAATGTTCATAGATGACCAGCAGGGTCAAATAATAATAATCACAGTGGTTGTAGAGGGTGCAACAGGTCAGCACTTCAGGAGTAAATGTCAGTTGGCTTTTTATAGCCTCTCCTGCTGTCTCTAGAGAGTTGAAAACAGCAGGTTTGCACAGGTAGCACATCCGGTGAACAAGTCAGGTTCAGAGCGCACACTGGATGCTCTGGAAGAGGAGTAGGGTTGACCAGAGCGTTCTGACCTCACAACTGCAGTCAAGCACCCAAGCTAACTGGCTAACATTGGCTAGTTTGCTAGCTACTTGTCACGTTCTGACCTTAGTTCCTTTGTTTTTGTCTTTGTTTTAGTATGGTCAGGGCGTGAGTTGGGGTGGGCAGTCTGTTTGTTTTTCTATGTTGGTTTTTGAGTTCGGCCTAGTCCGGTTCTCAATCAGAGGCAGCTGTCAATTGTTGTCCCTGATTGAGAATCATACTTGGGTAGCCTGGGTTTCACTGTTGGTTTGTGGGTGTTTGTTGCCGTGTGAGTGTTTGGGCCACACGGTACTGTTTCGGTTTTCGTTCGTTCACTTTAATGTTTAGTATTTCAGTGTTCAGTTTGTTTCATTAAATATTACATCATGAACACTTACCACGCTGCACCTTGGTCCTTCTCTCTATCTCCAGACGACATCCCTTACACTACTTTCAGACACAAATGAGAGAACACCTCACTCTAACCATTTTACTCCCACCAAGCAGAGCTGGTTAGCCTGTTTGTATGTTATCCAGAGCATTGGTGACTGACTGTGCTGCTGGCAACAATTTAATTACACTTTTTTTGCTGACGTTTACTGACACCAGCCATATTCAACGGGTGTTGAGTGTAAAACATTAGAGTTATTCTGCGCTCTGGCACACTCAGACTAGAGTGCTCTGAAATCAGAGTAGATAGCCAGAACACTCAGACTAGAGTGCTCTGAAATCGGAGTAGATAGCCAGAGTGAATTTACAAACGCATCCCTAATAACCTCTGTGAAAGTCCAGCAATTGGCTGCGATAGGTGTGATTGAGACTGATCTCAAGAATTAGTAAGAAAAATACACTTTATATCTCAGCTGCCTCACCAATGTTTTAATGTGAATTAATGAATTAATATTTCAATATTAATATTTCCAATAGACGGCAGCATAAGACCATGAAGTATCAGTTATAGGCTATAGCAGCAATATGATTGACATAAAATAGCATGCAACCAAAGAGTATATGTCCCACAATTTTCTAAAATGGTCATTCATTACTTTACAGTTAACTCTTTTTAGGCCTGTGTTGCTTTTGGGAGAGCAAAAAAATAGTGAGTAGGTATTGAACCCCGGCAAAAGCATCACTAATCAGATGCACTCAACCTCAACCACAGTAGACATGCATTATTTAAAAAAAAATGGATAATCGTTATAGTAAGGAAGAATAATTTCAAAACATCAGCATAAAAACAGGTAATAAACATGAATCCTCATTATATTACTTCACAGTAATATGTTAAATGCCTTTTCAGTCCTTCGTCTTGCATTAGCAGTGTGAAAAGGGACAGAAATCTCACACAGGAGTTTTCCTTTGAGGGGGAGTGGTGTATCCAGGGAGAAAACTAATCTTCTGAAATGCCATTCGTGGTCATATACTGCCATATATTGGAATTGTTTAGCAACTGCAGTAGTACTGAATAAAGTGTATATCCTTACTAAAGTAGTAATTACTCAGAATTGCAGAATTTAAAATTTGTCTAGTTAATTTTATCACTTACAACAATAAAATAACAATTTATAGCATAACAATGAATCTGACATATATTTAGTTAATAAAAAAATATTTATTTAGATGGGCAATATTATCTGTCAAAGTAACACCCCCTTAAACATAATAACATGGACACTGAAAAGTAGCTTTTAAAAAATATAAATAAATCTGGTAGCTCTCAAAAGAGCCTTTACTTTGCTGAGCAGTTTGTTTTCAGGAGTGTGCTGCCTGCCTGTCATCAGAGGTAGATATTTGAATAATGAAAAGTTAATACGTTATTGCCACTCTTTCACAAAGAGGCCTAGTTTACATTTGAGTAATTTAGCAGACACTCTTATCCAGATCGACTAGAGGAAATGCCTTGCTCAAGGGCACATCATCAGATTTTTCACCTAGTCGGTTCGGGGATTCGAACCAGTCACCTTTCAGTTATTGCCCAACGCTCTTAACCGCTAGATTACAAACCACAAAAAGTTAAACACAAAAAAGCAACTGGTAGTTTATAAATGGTAAACTGGTTAAATAAAAGACAGCTGTTAGAACTTCCAGACTGCCATTGTTTTGGGGAAATGGGGACATGTCTGTCTATTTCGACAAATATCTCAAAATGTATGTATTTTAATGGTTTGAAGTTCTACACCATTTTAATCAGGATAACCTATTATTTCTAATGATGTAAATTTGGGCACTGTTACCAATTGCTGGTAGTTAAAATGTAAAAACATTGTAATAATAGTCATGGAACTCTGAGTTCGTCCCATTGTTTCCTATAGGGGAAATATAGGTATGTCTGTTTATTACACAAAAGATCTCTCAATGTGTATATTTAGATTTTTTTCAATCTCCTCTTTCTAATCATGTAAAGCTGGGCAGCGTACTCCGTTGTCATCAAACGATAGCCCCAAAATACTTTTTGCCCTTGGAACGCTGAGCTCCCCCCATTTGTTTTCCTATATAAAGTCGGACACCATTTTAATCAGGATAATCTCCACTTTCCAATGACATACGGTTGGGCAGTGTACTTTGCTGTCATCGATCGCTAGACCAGAAATAGTCATTTTTTTCATACTTCCTCATTATGCAGACATAACCACACTTGGCACTATCGAAGTGCAAATGTTTACTTTCTACATAAGTTATTTTTCAGTTTCGTCCTAAGAACAGATTGCATTGGTACAATAAAAAAAGTATAATTTTTTGGCTGCCATTTAAGGAAAATTTAATTCTAAGGATAATTCCAGTTTTTCAGCCTTCGGTGAATTTGGACTAGTTCTATTGTCCAGCTTACTGACTCACATGTTGACCAGACCGCACCGCTTGCGCCATTGTGTGCATGTTGATTTTGTCCACCCACACCAGATGCGATCAGGACACGCAGGTTGAAATATCAAAGCAAACTCTGAGCTAATTATATTAATTTGGGGACAGGTTGAAAATCATTAAATATTAATGGAAATTTAGCTAGCTTGCTGGTGTTTGTTCATTTGTCCTGGGATATAAAAATTGGGTTGTTAGTTTACCTGAAATGCACAAGGTCCTCTAACCCGACAATTAATCCCCAAGTTTGTTTCTAGTAATCTCTCCTCCTTCAGGCTTCTTCTTCTTCTTTGGACTTTTATTTGACAGTTGGCAACCAACTATAAGGTGCATTACCACCACCAACTGGACTGGAGTGTGGACCTCAGTTCATCTTTCAATCACGCACGTGGGTATATGCTCCTTAAAACCAATGAGGAGATGCGAGAGGCAGAACTTGCAGCGTGTCAAGCATCACAAATACAACCAAGTTCTATTTTAGCGCCTGGCTGCGCAGACAGTCGTTGACGCGCGCGATCAGTGTGGGTACAATGATTGAAGAACATGTATGTGTACATTTCTTTTGCAACGCTCGCACCCACGACGGGAGCGGTGTGGTCAGCATGTCAGACCAAACCGTACTCTCCAGCTCCCGATCCAACCAATTCAAGGCAAACTAGCTCACAAAGTGACTGGAACCTTTGTTAATCCAGCCAAGCACCAAGAGAATTGAGATGACTCACTTGCTAAAATATTAGACTATAAATCTTCGTTTGTTACAATAAGTAAAGTAGAGTGCAAGTAAAACCAATTCAGGAAAAAAACATTTTTAGTACACAAAATGTTATTTTCCCTCCAAAAGAGCATCCCTCCCCCTTTCTTTTTCTCCTCCGCCACACCGGAAAAACCTGCCCTCTGCACACCACCCATCGTCCACCTTTATTGGCCCAATCCCTTCAAGTGAACAGAAACTGTTCCAATCATTCAATAGTACATAATAATTTAACCAACATAGGCCCAACAGCAAAGCCTGTAGTAGTAGAGTTTATGAAAATAAAACTAATCTGATTAAATGTTGACAAAATATACATCCACATATTATTATTTAACCATAGTTCTAAATACATGATTCAGCAGGGTATTACAGGAGGATTCTCCATCATCGTTTAAATCTCCAGGTTGGGAACATTTTGGCTTGCCAGTAGATTACAACAGCGAGGGACAGAGTTGTGTATAAAACGTTAACAGTTTTATATGTCGCCACGCTCAACGGAATAGGCTATGCAGCTTCCAACTCTTCAGTTATGTCGAGACATTCATGCCGACATCACCCCCAATATACTAGAAAAAGGAAACGCAAAGAAACACAACATCATCTCCCCTCTGCATTCAAGCAGTCCTTGGCAACTGATTCTGACCGGGCCAAAGCAATTACAAGAGTGATAGGTAGTCTATTTTGTTTATTTTTTGACAGTCTGTTTTTTTTGCCGCAGATAACCACCCACACTTCCCTCTTGCACTGTCACGCAGTGCTTTTAAAACAGCTTAGCGCTTTTTATGTCTCTATTTTGGTTTGGTCAGGGTGTGATTTGGGTGGGCATTCTATGTACCCTTTTTCTATATTTTGTATTTCTTTGTTTTTTGGCCTGGTATGGTTCTCAATCAGGGACAGCTGTCTATCGTTGTCTCTGATTGGGAACCATACTTAGGTAGCTTTTCCCCACATTTTTTTTGTGGGTAGTTAATTTCTGTTTAGTGTTTTCACCTTACAGGACTGTTTCGGGTTATTCTCTTGTTATAGTGTTCAGTTTTAATAAAACAAGCATGAACAATTACCACGTTGCGCTTTGGTCCGATGATTCTTCTTCTTCAGACGATGAATACCTTTACATGCACCCATTTCAGCAAACCGGTAGACTAGCATAGGGTACCAATGCTGCTGAAATTAGAATTAAATGAATCAACAAATGCACACATAAATAGATAAATGCACATATAAATAAATGCAAACATACATAGATGAATGATTGCACACATTAATAGATAAATAATTAATCCTACCGTTTCATTTTCTTCATTTCTTTTTATGTATTTCTTCCACCAATATGATAATGAGGGGGTGTCAAACAAACGTATGTGGGTGGTATCTAACACCATTGGTTGATCAATGCCAAGGCGCAGTTTAAAGGTCATGTTCCACATTACTGCCCCCCAAACAATAACGTGTAGAGCACATATACTGTAGCTATGTATATGTCACTTTATTGTGGGGAAATTGGAGATAAAATCTATTATATGCTGCTGTGCTACACAGTATACATTCCAAGATGGCGTAGCAGTCAGACGTCTTTGTCTTGTCTCGTCCCGTGTGTATATATATTTTTCTTCGCGTTCTTTTTAATATTTTTCCTAAACATCAACTTCAAAATATTATCCTGCAACTCGCCTCACCCAATGTGGTGTGGATCAATTATTATTATTATTTTTTTTTTCCTAAAGTATTTCTATTTACCTCTGAACTGGAATACCAGCTATCAGTCAGCTAACCACTGCTAGCGGTCATCAGCTAACATTTAGCTCGGAAAGCTCTCGTCAGTTTGTACAACGTGTTTCAAATCAGAGCATAGTGGACCTATTTTTCTCTCCATATCCCCTAATTCCTACCACAAACTCTGAACCTTCTCATCTGGATCATCACAACTAGCTAACTGCAACCCGGGTTGACTACTCCTGGCTAACGTTTCCGTCCCGGAGCTAGCACCACTTAGCCTGGGGCTAGCCCATGCTAGACCCATCTCCCGGCTCACTCCTGGGCTACAATATCCGGACCCTTTCTACTGCCAGTACGGGGCACGGAACCCCACCAATCCTCTACGACTGGAATACAGACATAACCTGCCCGAGGATTCCGGCGCGACTCCCGCTGAAGGCCCATTCTGCTAACCTGCTAGACCGGCTACCTAGAGCTACTTGGAACCCCACTAACTCCACGACTGGTCTATCGACGTCACCGCAAGAAGAGGCAAAAACAGACTTACCCCCATCGCGACGTCCACCAAAGGCTAACTTGCTAGCCCCGATCTACTATCTGCAAGCTTGCCTGCCCTGGTCTGCTAACTGCTAGCCCCTGGTAACTGCTTGCTTGCTAACCCGGTCTGTTAGCGTGTTAGCATCGGCCTGCTAACTGTCTGAATCGCCGTGGACCCACATGTTCACTTGGCTACGCATGCCTCTCTCTAATATCAATATGCCTCGTCCATTACTGTCCTGGTTAGTGATTACTGTCTTATTTCACTGTAGAGCCTCTAGCCCTGCTCAATATGCCTTAACCAACCATGTTATCCCACCTCCTACATATGCGATGACATCACCTGGTTTAAACGTCTCTAGAGACTATATCTCTCTCATCATTACTCAATGCCTAGGTTTACCTCCAATGTACTCACATCCTACCTTACCTTTGTCTGTACACTATGCCTTGAATCTATGCTATCGTGCCCAGAAACCTGCTCCTTTTACGCTCTGTTCCGAACGTGCTAGACGGCCAGTCCGTATAGCCTTTAACCGTACCCTTATCCTACTTCTCCTCTGTTCCTCTGGTGATGTAGAGGTTAATCCAGATCCTGCAGTGCCTAGCTCCACTCCCACTCCCCAGGTACTCTAATTTGTTGACTTCTGTAGCCGTAAAAGCCTTGGTTTCATGCATGTTAACATTAAAAGCCTACTCCCTAAGTTTGTTTTACTCACTGCTTTAGCACACTCTGCTAACCCGGATGTCTTAGCCGTGTCTGAATCCTGGCTTAGGAAAACCACCAAAAACCTTAATCTCCATTGCTAACTATAACATTTTCCACCAAGATAGAACTACCAAAGGGGGCGGTGTTGCAATCTACTGCAAAGATAGCCTGTTGAGTTCTGTATTACTATCCAAGTCTGTACCCAAACAATTAGAGCTTCTACTTCTAAAAATTCACCTTTCCAGAAACAAGTATCTCACTGTTGCCCTCCCTCTGCCCTCAGCTGTGCCCTCGATACCATGTGTGAATTGATTGCCCCCCATCTATCTTCTGAGCTCATGCTACTAGGTGACCTAAACTGGGACATGCTTAACACCCCGGCCATCCTACAATCCAAGCTTGATTGTCCTCAATCTCACACAAATTATCAATGAACCTACCGGGTACAACTCCAAATCCGTAAACACGGGCGCCCTCATAGATGTCATCCTAACTAACTCGCCCTCCAAATACACCTCCGCTGTTTTCAATCAAGATCTCAGCAATCACTGCCTCATTGCCTGCATCCGTAATGGGTCTGCGACCAAACGACCACCCCTCATCACTGTCAAACGCTCCTTAAAACACTTCTGCGAGCAGGCCTTTCTAATTGACCTTGCCGGGGGATCCTGGAATTACAATGACCTCATCCTGTCAGTAGATGATGCCTGGCTATTCTTTAAAAGTGCCTTCCTCACCATCTTAAATAAGCATGCCCCGTTCAAAAAATGTAGATCTAGGAATAGATATAGTCCTTGGTTCACTCCAGACCTGTCTGCCCTTGACCAGCACAAAAACATCCTGTGGCGTTCTGCATTAGCATCGAATAGCCCCCGTGATATGCAACTTTTCAGGGAAGTTAGGAACAAATATATGCAGGCAGTTAGGAAAGCTAAGGCTAGCTTTTTCAAACAGAAATTTGCATCCTGAAGTACTAACTCAAATGTTCTGGGACACTGTAAAGTCCATGGAGAATAAGAGCACCTCCTCCCATCTGCCCACTGCTCTGAGGCTAGGAAACACTGTCACCACCGATAAATCCACTATAATTCAGAATTTCAAGAAGCAGTTCTCTACGGCCGGCCATGCTTTCCACCTGGCTACCCCTACTCCGGTCAACTGCCCGGCACCCTCCACAGCAACCCGCCAAAGCCCCCACCATTTCTCCTTTACCCGAATCCAGATAACTGATGTTCTGAAAGAAAAATCTGGACCCCTACAAATCAGCCGGGCTAGACAATCTGGACCCTCTCTTTCTAAAATTATCTGCCGAAATTGTTGCAACCCCTATTACTAGCCTGTTCAACCTCTCTTTCGTATCGTCTGAGATTCCCAAAGATTGGAAAGCTGCCATGGTCATCCCCCTCTTCAAAGGGGGTGACACTCTAGACCCAAACTGTTACAGACCTATATCTATCCTACCGTGTCTTTCTAAGGTCTTCGTAAGCCAAGTTAACAAACAGATTACCGACCACTTCGAATCCCACCGTACCTTCTCTACTATGCAATCTGGTTTCAGAGCTGGTCATGGGTGCACCTCAGCCACGCTCAAGGTCCTAAACGACATCATAACTGCCATCAATAAGAGATGTTACTGTGCAGCCGTATTCATCGACCTGGCCAAGGCTTTCGACTACATTCTTATTGGCAGACTTGACAGCCTTGGTTTCTCAAATTATTGCCTCGCCTGGTTTACCAACTACTTCTCTGATAGAGTTCAGTGTGTCATATCGGAGGGCCTGTTGTCCGGACCTCTGGCAGTCTCTATGGGGGTGCCACAGGGTTCAATCCTCGGGCCGACTCTCTTCTCTGTATACATTAATAATGTTGCTCTTGCTGCTGGTGATTCTCTGGTACACCTCTACGCAGACGACACCATTCTGTATACTTCTGACCCCTCTTTGAACATTGTTCCGTGGCCTCCAACTGCTCTTAAACGCAGCGAAAACTAAATGCATGCTATTCAACCGATCCCTGCCCGTACCTGCTAACCCGTCCAGCATCACTACTCTGGACTGCTCGGACATCTCCAATCCCCCCAAAGCCAATTCCTCCTTTGGTCGTCTTTCCTTCCAGTTCTCTGCTGCCAATGACTGGAACAAACTGCAAAAATCTCTGAAGCTGGAGACTCATATCTCCCTCACTAGCTTTAAGCACCAGCTGTCAGAGCAGCTCACAGATCACAGCACCTGTACATAGCCCATCTGTAAACAGCCCATCTATCTACCTACCTCATCCCCATACAGTATTTATTTATTCATTTATCTTGCTCCTTTGCACCCCAGTATCTCTACTTGCATATTCATCTTCTGCACATCTACCATTCCAGTTAAATTGCTATATTGTAATTACTTCGGCACCATGGCCTATTTATTGCCTTAACTCCCTTATCTTACCTAATTTGCACTCACTGTACATAGACTTTTTGTTTTCTTTTGTTCTGCTGTATTATTGACTATGTTTTGTTTATTCCATGTGTAACTCTGTTGTTGTATGTGTCGAATTGCTATGCTTTATCTTGGCCAGGTCGCAGTTGCAAATGAGAACTTGTTCTCAACTAGCCTACCTGGTTAACCTGACTAAAGGTGAAATTAAAACAGAACCGTAAAAACATACAAAAATAACAAATGGAACATTGCTTGACGTAGAAACAGGTGAACAGTTTTGGAACACTGAGCCATTGACTGCCTGCCTGCACCAGGTGGCTGTGTTACGACTGGGTTGCTTTTGATAATAATGCACCAGACTACAGCCACACAGTTTTGAACCTCATCGAAGAAGAACGTAGTTTTTAACCTAGAAAAGTCGAAGAGATGGGAGTAGGCAAGAAGGCATTGACTGGGATGGGCAAGAGGAATGTCCAGTTGGCCAGAAAATCATGGTAAGCTAATGTCAAACTCGCTAGCTTGGCTACACCTGATAAAGTTGAGTTGGCCAGCTAGCTGCGTTTTACAGTCAGACTCTCAGTTTTACACTTACCTAGCTAGTTAGATAATTAACTCAACTGCAATTATCACAAACCATTATTATCTAGCTAGCTACGGTAGGTAAATATCTGTCAGATGTAAAGCAAGCAGGATCGTGGCATGTCAGAAGCTATGCATTTTGGCTAGCTCATGTTAAATAGATCCCTTATCAAGCAATAGTCAAATAAGAAGGAGCATGTTGTCATGATGGAATACGTCACCTATGTCAAGCTAGCCACAATACGGATTAGCCACAATAGTGGAATTTGTGGTTTGCCTTAGCAATTGTTAGTGAGATGAGACATGGTGCCCTAAAATATAAATCATATCTTAGCTAGCTATACATTTATTCATTTTTGTGTGTGTTATTTCTTACATTATTAGGCCAGTTTTTTGTGTTATTACATACAGCTGGAAATAACTTTTGGATATCAGAGCGGTGGTAATTCACCAGCATTATGACCAGGAATATCACTTTCTCGAGACCTGCCCGTGTGGTGCCAGGACAACAACCTCTCCCTCAACTTTTTAAAGACAATGGAGATGATTGTGGACTACAGGAAAAGGAGGATCGAGCACGCCCCCATTCTCATCGACAGGGCTGTAATGGGGCAGGTTGAGAGCTTCAAGTTCCTTGGTGTCCACATCACCAACAAACTAACATGGTCCAAGCACACCAAGACAGTTGTGAAGAGGGCACGACAAAACCTATTCGCCATCAGGAGACTGAAAAGATTTGGCATGGGTCCTCAGATCCTCAAAAGGTTCTGCAGCTGCACCATCGAGAGCATCCCGATGGGTTGCATCACTGCCTGGTATGGCAACTGCTCGGCCTCCGACCGCAAGGCACTGCTGAGGGTAGTCCGTACGGCCCAGTACATCACAGGGGCCAAGCTTCCTGCCATCCAGGACCTCTATACCAGGCGGTGTCAGAGGACGGCCCAAAAAATTGTCAAAGACTCCAGCCACCCTAGTTATAGGCTCTTCTCTCTACTACCGCATGGCAAGCAGTACTGGAGCACCAAGTCTAGGTTTCTTGAGGCTTCTAAACAGCTTCTACCCCCAAGCCATGAGACTCCTGAACAGGTAATCAAATGGCTTCCCAGACTATTTGCATTGCCCCCCCCCCCCCTTTTACACCACTGCTACACTCTGTTGTAATCATCTATGCATAGTCACTTTAATAACTCTCCCCACATGTACATATTACCTCAACTAACCGGTGCCCCCGCACATTGACCCTGTACCGGTACCCCCCTGTATATAGTCTCGCTATTGTTATATTACTGCTGCTCTTTTATTTGATTTGATTTGATTATATTTGATTATGGCGCAGGGGTGCGGAGAGAAGTGTTGCTTTGAGATAACTAGCTTGTATTATCAGATCAGACAAAAAAAGGCCAGTTTCCTCAGACACAGATTAGGCCTAGTCATGCACTAGAAAACATGTTTAATGGAGATTCTGCTTTAAGAATAATGTTTAGTCCAGGACTAGAATTCATTGGCCTAAAGTATTTTATTTTGTATTCTTACTTAAAACGCTTGTATTCTTATTTATTTTTTTATGGGTTGAGGTCAACTACTGTAGAATGATGAAACCCATCAAAATCAATGAAGGTTATGGAGCCAATGTCATAACATGTCATGAGTGTTCTAGAAAAAAAAATCAGACGAAGCTGTAATCAAATTGAAACTACATTTCATAAACATTTTGCTAGGGTTGAGAGTCCGTCTGGCTTAACCCCCCCCCCCCCCCAGATCTTTGCAATTATATACATTTCTCCCTCCAACGTGACTGATTACCATTAGATCATAATCCAACAGTAGATTAACATGAGACCAACATTTCCAAACAGGTGCCAATGATCTGTTCTCACCGTGCCACACCTCAGGAAGAGGGTGGGGTTTCCTAAACTCTGACCTGTGGCTCCCATTTTGGTTTTTGCCCTAGCACTACACAGCTGATTCAAATAACTCATCATCAAGCTTTGATTATTTGAATCAGCTGTGTAGTGCTAGGGCAAAAACAAAACTGTGCACCCAGGTGGAGCCCCAGGACTGAGTTTGGGAAACCTTGATAATGATCAAGCCAAAATTACATTAGTGACTTTGTATCACAACATTTCAATACAATACATACCATTAGAATAATGGGAAACACAGTACAGACCAATAGAAGAAATCTCCTTCCTCTGTGAAGTTGTTGGTAAATTCTGGGGATAAAACGTATTCGTCTACTTATTTGATTTAATTAAAACTAGGGCATGGAAATGACAATAGCCCTATAAAGAGATCTCACTCAACAGAATGGTTTCTCAGATGAGACTCTGGGGGGGGGGGGGGGGGGGGGGGGGGGGGGGGGGGGGGGGGGGGGGGGGAATTAACATATTGTGAAAAAGGAAATGTGTTCTTGTTGTTGATGATGTTGAGGGAAATGCGTTCTTATGACTGTGATGATTGCTTATAGAGGAGAAAGGACTGGCAGAATTATTTATGTGATTTTGTACAGCAATGCTGACATTTCCATTACCTCAGCTCAAGCATTTCCAGACTAACCCTAATGAATAACAACATGTCAAATTAGTATTTCGCTAAAGTTCATTAAAGGCTTTTTCTTGATAGATGGATTTAGCAACAGCAGATGATGGATTGTGACAGATATGTATAGAACATGACTATATGAAAAAGAAATGTCAAATTATAATTTCATTTACATTGCTTTGTTTAAAGGTTCTCAGTGAACAGATCATTCCGAGACACATTCATAGATTTCATATTTTAAACTCTGCTCCCCCCTAGTGGTTATAATTTGAAAAGGAGTAGGCTTATATTTTGAGTGTAATCATTTTGATTTCTTGTAAAATTATTCTACAAATAGCCTTCAATTCTATTGTGAACATGCCATGTTGACCAATAACTAAATCCATTTGCATAATGTTATTTGGGCTGTTATAGTACGGTATTTTCTGTTGTTCTTTTGGCATTTATTGGAACTATGATAAAAATGTCTATCTATTATAATGTTATAACATCCGAATGTCATCAAATTGTTTTCGGGGCTTTTATGTATACAAATACATACTCTTTTCTATTTTTACCCATGACCTGCCACTGGCATTAAACAAAGCCTGTGTGTCCATGAATGCTGATGATTCAACCATATATGTGTCAGCAACCACAGCTAATGAAGTCGCTGAAACCCTAAAGAATTGCTGTCTGTTTTGGAATGGGTGGCCAGTAATAAACTGGTCCTAAACATCTCTAAAACTGAGAGCATTGTATTCGGTACAAATTATTCCCTAAGTTCTAGACCTCAGCTTAATCCCCAAGTCAGCTGAAAAGTTGTCACGTTCTGACCTTAGTTCCTTTGTTTTTGTCTTTGTTTTAGTATGAGTTGGGGTGGGCAGTCTGTTTGTTTTTCTATGTTGGTTTTTGAGTTCGGCCTAGTATGGTTCTCAATCAGAGGCAGCTGTCAATTGTTGTCCCTGATTGAGAATCATACTTAGGTAGCCTGGGTTTCACTTTTGAGTTGTGGGTGTTTGTCTTCCGTGTCAGTGTTTGTCGCCACACGGGACTGTTTTGTTCATTTCACGTTTATTGTTTTGTATTTCGTAGTGTTCAGTTTGTTTTCAAATAAACATTATGGACACTTACCACGCTGCGTTTTGGTCCTCCGATCCTTCTCGCTTCTCCTCCTCAGAAGAGGAGGACGAGATCCCTTACAAAAGTAGCTCACATACCTGGGACATTAGTTGACTTAGGTCTGAGGCCTTGACTCAGCACCCTAACTAAGATGTACCGTATTTGCTTAAAATAATAAAACATTTATTCTGTTACCAGAGATAAGAAGAAGACATTTTGAATGTATTATAAGGGGTGTGGAATTTTGTTTCTCCAATCAGAGCTAATCTCTTCTTGGCCTCTATCCAACACCACACCCTCTAGAGGTTCAGAGTGCACATGCTCACACAAAGAACCAGGAAGTGAGTGCGGCAAAATGGCAGAAGCTATGGACTCGATCAGTTGTTCTATTTGTCTGGATACACAGAAGGATCCAGTGACTATTCCCTGTGGGCACAGCTACTGCATGGGCTGTATGAAGGGTTACTGGGATCAGGATAATCAGAAGGGTGTCTACAGCTGCCCACTGTGCAAGGAAAGATTTTTTCCTCGACCAGTTCTGAGGAAAAACACTGCTGGCTGAATTAGTGGAAAAACTGAAGGAAAGACTTGAAGTTGCTTCTCCAGTTCACTATTATGCTGGATCTGGAGATGTGGAGTGTGACTTCTGCACTGGGAGAAAACTCAAAGCCGTCATGTCCTGCCTGGGGTGTCTGGCCTCTTACTGTGAGACTCACCTCCAGCCTCACCATGAATCTCCTGCTTTCAAGAAGCACAAGCTGATCAAAGCCTCCACACAACTACAAGAGAAGATCTGCTCTCGTCATGACAAACTGTTAGAGGTTTACTGCCGCACCGATCAGCAGTTTATCTGTTATCAGTGTTTAATAGATGAACATAAAGGCCACGATACAGTCTCAGTTGCAGCAGAAAGGACTGAGAAACAAAGGCAGTTGGAGAACAAAAGGCAGAAATCCCAGCAGAGAATCCAGAAGAGAGAGAAGGAGATGCAGGAGGTGAGACAGTCTATGAAGTCACTCAAGTTCTCTGTTCAGGCAGCGATAGAGGACACTGAGAGGATATTTACTGAGCTGATGCGCTCCATTGAACGAAGTTGCTCTAAGGTGAAGGAGTTGATCAGAGCCCAGGAGAAGATTGAAGTGATTCTGGCTGAAGAACTCCTGGAGCAATTGAAGCAGGAGGTCGCTGAGTTGAGGAGGAGAGACGCTGAGTTGGAGCAGCTCTCAAACACAGAGGATCATATCCATTTCCTCCAGAGTTTCTGACCCTCCTGGATCTGAGATCATCACCGTCAACCAAAGCATCTCCTTTGAGGGTGTAAAGACATTACTCTCTGGGCTGAAAAAGCAACTAGAAGATGTATTTAAGAAGGAAATGACCAAGGTACCTGGACTGGATCAGCTTACATTGGATCCCAACACAGTACATAACCGTCTGTGTCTATCTGAGGGGAATAGAAAGGTGACATGGAGTTCTAGGTTCCAGTCCTATCCTGACCATCCAGACAGATTTACCTCACACCCACAGGTCCTATGTAGCAAGGGTCTGTCTGGAGCCTGCTACTGGGAGGTTGAGTGGAGAGGGTTTGGGGTTTATATAGCTGTCTCATATAAAGGCATCAGCAGCAAATGCAGAGAGGAGTGTTTGTTTGGACAGAATGATCAATCCTGGTGTTTAACCTGCTCTCACTCGGGCTGTTCTTTCTACCACAATGATAAAAAGACTGCCATACGTGTCCCCTACTCCTCCAGAGTAGGAGTGTACCTAGACCACAAGGCAGGTACTCTGTCCTTTTACAACGTCTCTGATACAATGACCCTCCTCCACAGAGTCCAGACCAAATTCACTCAGCCCCTCTATCCTGGGCTTGGATTTCAGCATGGGATCCATTTTGGTTTTGGACCATCTGTTAAGATACTTTCATTGACACAGAAAGGAACTTTGAAGGGCCTCCCGGGTGGCGCAGTGGTTAAGGGCGCTGTACTGCAGCGCCAGCTGTGCCATCAGAGTCCCTGGGTTCGCGCCCAGGCTCTGTCGTAACCGGCCGCGACCGGGAGGTCCGTGGGGCGACGCACAATTGGCCTAGCGTCGCCCGGGTTAGGGAGGGCTTGGTCGGTAGGGGTGTCCTTGTCTCATCGCGCACCAGCGACTCCTGTGGCGGGCTGGGCGCAGTGTACGCTAACCAAGGTGGCCAGGAACTTTGATATTAACATGATTACAGTAATTGCATACAGATGTAGGATCTTAATTTGAGCCCAGTTTGCTACATCAGGAAGAAAAAAACTCCAGGAACAGGAAATTATAATTTTCATGTGGATTAAATAATGGAGATTTTTGTTCGGGTTGATACATTTTTCGTAAGGGAAAATCAAGTCTGAAATTTCAAATTGGAAATTTCAAACTTCAGAAGCCTTTTTAAACCGCAAGTTAAATTCCCTCCATTGCAGGAAAGTTATCCTGCAACAGAGGGATCAAATTAAGATCCTACATATGTAATGATCTGAAAAAATATATACTTTACTACTAGAAAGGTTAAATGTCCTAAAGAAAATGTGTGTGCTTGCTTCAGCCGTCTACAAATATTTGTTATGGAAGTAGGAGGTGTGTTAGATGTAGAATTTAAGATGAACAGAAACTGAAGCAGTTTAATAATAGCCTAGTATGGATAGGTCTGATTTCTTTAGTAGACTATATAAGTAAAATCTATGTAAGCTATGTTAGTAAAAGTATTTTTCATTTTAGTGAAAGAAGATGTTGTTGTAGATGGTAGACAATAGCATACAGCATCTATAGTCCAAGGAGTAGATAAATATGATAAGATTTTTAGCTCGAATGTGGCCATTACGAACCAATTAATGTGCATAGTGGTGTGGCCTGACAAATGTATTCTTGTAAATCAGACAGATTTGACATGTACCTATATAGATATCTGTTGGAAAGACTGACTTTCTTCATTGTTTTCAATCCATTAGCCAAATAAAACGTGTTTATTACTATTCACAGTTTGATTTTGTCAAGTTAATTGAAATCTCATTTGATTGTCCTATCTGTTCATCTTTTGAGTGTCGCTTTGCCTTCACACTCTTGAGTTTCCATTTTGGGTTGCAAGTCTATTTCTGACATGAGGTGAGGTGAAAGGTTAAACTGAGGTCACACCAATTCCAACCCTGAAGGGAGGATCTGATTGGCATAGAGTAGATGAACTGTACATTAGGCAGGTTTTAAAAGTAGTAAAGTCAGCTTTTTTTTCCATAGAGCCAGCAGCAGCATGCAATCAAATGAATGACCCCAGTTTGCTTTTTAGTGAAGTTGCTGAACCCAACCACTGTGGATTGTGGAACAGTTTGAAATTTCAATTAAGCTCACATGATGGCACGGTGTGAATGCTTGACTTGGTGGAGTGTTCGCCAGACGATTCCGCCAACATGTTGTTGAACAGGCAATATTTTTTTGTTAAAGTGCACAATGGCATAACTGAGCACCACACTCAGTAAATTAATATTTTCAAAGTGAACCAGGTCCTGTCAACAAAGCTGTGGTGTGGACTGTGCCTGTGGGTATACTGTACCCTGAAAAGGAAGTAAGACGAATTGTAACTATGAAGCATAGCATATTATTCTTATACACTACACATGAGGGAGGCTATAATCTTAATTTTGGTGGTCAGTAAGGGTTAAATGCTTCGCTCACTGTTGAACTAGGTTGCCCCAGATTTCAGTGGTCAACAACAACCTCCACTCTCCACCCCCAACAATAATTCCACAGGTAATCCAGAAAGGTTGCCAGTGGCCCACTCTATTCAGACCAGCATTCCACATGCTTTAGCAATCTGTCCCCTGGCCTCACACCCTGCTAGAGCTGTATTTGTTTTTTACTACAGTGGCTGAAAACACGTCCAGAGACTTCGGCCTGTATGCAGCCCTCTCTGCCCAGGCCGACTGACCATTATACGTGCCACCACAAAGATGTATTGCAGTTTACATACAGTTTAAAAGAAGTAACTGAGCCACCGCGTAAGCACTCTCTCATATGTTATACATGTGCATGCTCTCTCCTAGCTTCAAAGCAACCAAGAGAGTTTTTACAGTGTTTCTTTTTTTTTTTTACAGAGTCAAGCACAATGTAAAAACAGTGTAAAAACTCTTAAGTGCATCAGGGCTAGTTCTCTACCAAATTATTTCTGTAGGAATGAATGATAGAATACTAAAAAAAAGACTATCAGAAAAATGACATGCTTGATTTTCAGAAAAACATAATTGGTCGAGCTCAGGCACTATAAACACATTTTTGGTGCATTTTCCAATTTGTTAGGTGCATAACCCTAACAGGGTGGAACCTAACAGGGTGGACATTTTGAGCATAAATTAGCCATAGCTCTGTGAGTGAGCAAGACTGACCTAGTAAAACAGTGAACACTTGAACAGGATTTTAACTTCTCTATCAAACATATTTTAACATCTAGATTTTTTATTTTTTTTTGCCTAACAGGATGGACATTTATGAGTGGGACATACAGACTAACAACATGACAAATAGATACAACTGAGAGTTCATTTGTATTTAGCTTTGCACCATAGCTTTCCCACCAAAGACATTATGACACTTCCTGAATGTGCTGTCATTGCCACAAGGGGTTGTTTTCTTACATGGAGAATTACAACAAGCCAACAGGGTGGAAAGGGATATCAGGGACACACAGAAAATCTTAAATAAAAATAATAAACACAATAATGATGAGGAAAAAAAACTTTATTTATGAAATATACTTTAAATAGGACTAAAAACAATTAAAAAATATTTTTTTAACTTTGATTATTTGATTGTATATTTCTTGTGGAAGTTGATAACACCTGGGGACATGGCGAAAACGCCTACATCCAGTGACAAAAAAGTGTTTAAAATGCATAAAATTCCTTTTCAGTGTGCATATTTCGATGTTTTTAAGGTAAAGGACACCTGACATTATATGTAAAGCCTGTTGGAATCCACATTTTACACTTAATAAGAACTGATAACTGATATTAACTGATATTTCCTGGAGACAGAAAAGCCACCGCATAATATAAATGAACCTGTCCTCAAAATGTAGGGATCTCATCCAATTGAACAAGTGTCCTCATTTTTCATTCATATTTTTTCCCCCATCCATTTTACTGTCGCGAGCTCGTGAGATTGCGTCTCAGCCAACAATGATTGGCACCCAAATAAACGAGTAAGAAGTTGCCATTTTAAGTGACGTCGTACAAAATGGGCGTAAGTAGTGACGGAGCTGGTGTAGATTGACAGCTACATTACAGTGGCGTTGCAAGAACCGACTGAGAACGTTCTGGAGGTGAGTCGAAGCAAGTTTGAAGCGCAATGATGACTAAGCTAGATGACCTTTAAAAAATATATATATTTTATGTTAATTATTCAGCAAATATTCAAGGGTAACAGAGCAAATCAACTTGTATAAAAAAAAAAAAAATGGCCAACTATAACTAGGTTAGTTAACGTTTCTGTGGCTTCCATATGTTATAGTCATTGGCTAATGTTAACTAGTTATTACTATAAGCTGACACCTGTCATTTTGTACTGATTTGAGTGTCCCTTTTTGGTTTATTCCAGATACCCCATTTTTGGGCGTCTCGAGTTTTCTCTGCGGGCTCTAGTACCCTCCACCGTAAGGTCGGACTGCTCTTTCGGCACTGTTGCAGTGCCGCTTGTTCTCCACAACCCTAACCTTACTGCTCATCCACACAACACTTTATTGCGTCTCTGGGCGACCAGCGGTGTGTTTATGTCTTTGTTTTGCGAAAACGGTGAGTACCCGGACGACAGGAGCGACGGATGGGAAAGGTATTTTAAACTCAATTATACTTTAATTACTGGGTGGCATTTCGTGCTGCATTTATTTACAGCATGTTCTTACGGTGAATGCGCCTCGTAGGTGGACCAAGATGGCGTCTTCCTCCCCTCGCGTACTGTTCCTCTGAATGACGCACTCTGCAGCACATTGCTCAACCGAGGCCTGGTTTGCTTCTCAAACCCCATTCTTGCCTATTACATGTGCCATGATTTAATAGTGATAATGTTAGCTATATTGGCAATTTTATATTTTCGTACCAATAGTGGTACCAACTCACTGTAGTGCACGTACGTTATATGATTCATATGCCATATGTTTGAGTAATAGATATGTGTGCATTTTCCTATAGTTAGTGTTGGCAAGCTACAATGGCATAGCTAACCACATGATACTACTGTTTGTAGGCCAGTTATTCCTTTCCAAATTAACTTGTACATTGTGTTTTTTTTGGAAGAAGATTCGAAAAATAAGCTATATTCGTACTTCTCACGTAAAAAAAAAAGAAGTAATGGGTACTTCAGTACTATCCTAAATTATGGGATATAACCTACGACGGGCGATATGGCCTAAAGATCTACTCTTTTTTTTTTTTCACTCTTCAGGGCGATTCACAATGTGTTTATTTCTCTAAATAAACGTTCTACTATTAAACTTCATTACAAACAGTCAGCAATAATCTAATGAATTCAGGGCTTGTGAAATTATACCAAGGATAAATATAAGCCTTCCACAAGACTCATTAATTTAATAATTTTATCCAAAGTGTAAACTGATGTCAAAAAAACAGATCTGGCATTCAAGTCTGTATTAAAATGCCTATTTTGTTAATTTAACCAGAACTAATGAATAACTTCTTGTATTGTGCATTTATATAAAATGAGCACAGGTCTCAAACACTCTCAGCACAAGCCTACATGCTAGCAAGTAGCCAGCTAATCTTTTATATTTCAAGTTTAACCAAGTTGGATCTATTAGCTAGCTAACAAGGAAGAACTGTGGAATTGTTGTAAACACACCCTTCTGTATCCAACTGTTTGAACAGCCTCTTCACTTTGTTCAGATGTTGAAATCAAGTGGCCTACCTTTCTCAGAATAAGAATGTGCCAGTTCCTTGTTTTTTTTTAATGCTTGTTGGACATCTTTTATAAATCACTGACTAGACAGCTAGCTAGTAGTATGTGGTACTGCAATGCCAGGTGTGACAAACTGAGCATTTTCCAGAATCAATGTTCATTTTTGTAGTGTCTGCTCTGTGTGCTAATTGAAGAGTTGAGACACAATAAGAGTATTGTTAGAAGGAAGGTTAACTTCTCTTTTACAGTAAAATGTGTCCATTTTGACCAATCTTAATATTTTTGTCTGTTGGACCAAACCTCATGCAAATAGTGAGGTGGAAGTGATATCTTTTTATTTTGAGTTTGTGTGTGGAAGAAGATGCGATGCATGAGGTTTCACTCGCTGAAGTCTGTCCTAAATAATCCCCAATGTATTTCTATTGTCGCTTGTCTTTGGGACAATAACTCCCAATTGTTAGGGCGGAGACATGAGCATCTCGTCATTATATACAGATCTCTGGTGTAAATGGGAAGGCGCAAAGGAGACGAGACCAAAAAGACATGGAAACAAGCGGACCTAAACGCTCATATATATATATACAATTATTCTCGCAATAGTCATTTGGAATATCGCGCAAGAACATAGTTGAGGGTACGCCTTTTGGCAGGTGTTCACCACAGATAAGTGACCTTGGGGCAAGGGTGGGACGCCAATAGGGAATCATGTCTTGTACCGGTCTCACAAGATAGTACATTTATACTAACATTCATTCTTTGCTGTGATGTCCCCCCCCCCCCCCCCCCCTTCTCAGAGCTGTTGCGCAGCTGTTGGAACCTGTGTGGGGTGAACTTAACCTACAAGCGCGGAGCTTGCAGCCTCATTGGCAAGACCTTTTTCATGTCCGAGCCCGAACCCTCTTCCAGTCGTTTATGTCATCCCATCTTCGCCAGACAGAGGATACCAAAAATTTGCAGTCCAAGATCTTTCTATCATACTGATAAAGCCTGCGGCCAGCCATCATGTCCGTCAACGTCAACCGCAGCGTGTTGGATCAGTTTTACCGATACAAGATGCCCCGTATAATCGCCAAGGTGAGTACAGGGTCATAGTTGACCGGAGTCACTGTCATCCCTAATGGTTTGGAGGTCAGGATCTGATTCTAGACCTGTGGTTAGGGGAAATGTCTTCCTTGGAACAATTTAGTTGTTCCCATGAGGGTTTGGTCAGTGACCAGAGCACAACTAGTCCAGTGTCCTAGGGATGTCCCAATAGTCAAAGCTTCATTCCCATGTTTCCCGCAATAAAATAAAGGAAATCAATATGATAGAAACCTAACCAATCCATTTCAGTGCTCGAGGCAAGAGAATAAGGCCACACATAGCTTAACTGCAGGTTAACTTGTTCTTAAGACACAGAAGGAGATTTCCTCTGAAAGACAGCATTTCAGGCTGCATCACATTCGGCCATGATTGGGAGTCCCATAGGGCGACGCTTAATTGGCCCAGCGTCGTCTGGGTTTGGCCAGTGTAGGCTGTCATTGTTAATAAGAATTTGTTCTTAACTGACTTGCTTAGTTAAATAAAAAGGTTACAAAATGGTTTACAAAATGTTACGTAAATGTCTCCTCACACGTGAGGAGCATCTTGATTGGTGGTGCACGTTCAAAGGGATTTTACGCTGTCAGAATGTGATCCAGTTGGAAGGGGCGGCAGGTAGCCTAGTGGTTAGAGCGTTGGATCTAGTAACCGAAAAGTTGCGACTTCAAATCCCTGAGCTGATAAGGTAGAAATCTGTCGTTCTGCCCCTGAACAAGGCAGTTAACCCACTGTTCCTAGGCCATCATTAAAAATAAGAATTTGTTCTTAACTGACTTGCCTAGTTAAATAAAGGTCAAATAAAAAATGTCTTCAACTAATGTTGTTTCTCATGTCTCATCCTCCAGGTGGAAGGCAAGGGGAATGGAATAAAGACTGTTATAGTCAACATGACTGACGTTGCCAAGTCTTTGAATAGGCCTCCCACCTGTAAGTATACCCCCCCACCACCTCCGTTCCAAGGGACACCTTCAGTAGCCAAATGTTGTCCAACTTTGCAGGTAGAAATGCCATGTTTATTTATAACAGGCCATTTTCTATCTGAATGTTCCACAACATTGTCCTGCTGAACACACCCTTTTTTGGGCAATGGTCTGACCGACTAGATTGACATCTATTTTACAAGGTTGTGAATAGTTTGGAATAGTTTTTAGTACTTGTAAATGCCTCTCTCTGTTCCCTACATTGTGCCCAGTCATCTAACGATAGGTTAAAAGGGGACATCGCACTCCACATTTAAAGTTTATTGGAATTTTTTTGGATGTAGTCTTGACATCAAGATGAGTCCAGGTCCCACAATATGCTGTGTGGTAGATTGGGCTATAGGCCTATGCATCAACACAAAATTAATGGAAAGATGAGCACAGCAAATCTGGAAGTTAAATGGGATGTGGCCGATCTACACAACTGATGTTGTGGGATGTGGACTCATTTTGACATGGCAATATGTTGGAACCCCTTTCATCTGTTGGAAAGAGTGAGGCTATGAACGTCAGCACAAAATACAATAAGGCAAGCTCTCCAACCTAATGAGGAAGGTAAAAGCTTTAATCTGATCATATTTGGACGAGACATTTTATTTATTGTTCTCCTTATCCAGATCCCACCAAGTTCTTTGGTTGTGAGTTGGGTGCCCAGACCCAGTTTGACGCCAAGAACGACCGCTTCATCGTCAATGGGTCGCACGAAGCGAACAAGCTGCAGGACATGCTGGACGGATTCATCCGCAAGTTTGTGCTGTGTCCCGAATGTGACAATCCTGAAACTGACCTGGTAAATAGTCTGGAAAGATTTTCCTCGCATTTGTCAGATCCTGGAAAAGAACTCATTGAAACTGACCCGCCCTCTGCTATTGAATGAATTAAGGGGGGGGGGGGGGGCACGCACTGCACTATCACGCCATTTTAGCTTTTGGCCGTACTCTTTTCCTAGATCCAACCAGGACTGACCGGGCTCCCTTCCTTTTAGATACCAAATCCACTGTTTTGCAGGTGCAGTGTGACATGCTGGGGCTTCCTTTTTGGTATTTGCTTTTTTTTTTCGTTATCCAAACAGCCCTTTCTGCTGGACTTGGTATCCTCTGTGTTGTGTTGTTCCAACAGGGAGGGAGGGGGGAACTCAATGGTCCCACCACACCCCTCTGTGTTGTGTTGTCCCAACAGGGAGGGAGGGGGGAACTCGATGGTCCCACCACACCCCTCTGTGTTGTCTTGTCCCAACAGGGAGGGGGGGGGGGAACTTGATGGTCCCACCACACCCCTCTGTGTTGTCTTGTCCCAACCGGGAGGGAGGGGGGGAACTCAATGGTCCCACCACACCCCTCTGTTGTCTTGTCCCAACAGGGAGGGAGGGGGGAACTCGATGGTCCCACCACACCCCTCTGTGTTGTCTTGTCCCAACCGGGAGGGAGGGGGGGAACTCAATGGTTCCACCACACCCCTCTGTTGTCTTGTCCCAACAGGCAGGGAGGGGGGAACTCGATGGTCCCACCACACCCCTCTGTGTTGTGTTTTCGCTGACAGGACAGGTTTCTATTGTAATTAGGTCAGCACTGTCACCGGTCTGCGCAGCCATGGGGGTTCTGTTCTGCAGTGGGGCATGTCTAGGCAGGGCCTGCATCACGAGTCGATGCACGGATGCTTTCCCGAGAGAACTCCAGTGCTGTTACAGATGACCGGATGGAATGTGCACAGTGACTCATTCCACAGCTTTCAGCGGTTAACTGTGGCTGGCTGACACTGTTTAGTTGGCAGGGGTTATTATGTCAGAGCTGACTAGAAATCCAATGTATTGATACTGAATTGTCAGGTTCTAAACCTTGCATGAGGGGTATTGCTGTTTGATAGATGCATATCTCCTATAATATGTTTAAAGTTGTCCTCACAGAGGATTAGCACAGAATTAGATAGACAAGCTATACTGGTCAATGGACGACCCTAATTTGATAAAAAAATCAGTGTTTCCCCGACGTGGCGTTGTGTTTTTCCGTCCCCTGCACTGCAGCGATCCAGGCACTTCCTGGAGGTGTCGCATGATCTCTCCGTGGGGCTCAGGATGCTGCAGTCAGTCTGGGGCCTGCTGACACCTTGCGTATCTGTGGAGGCGGCAAGGTGCTTGTTCATCAGGGCCTGAAACATTCCCAATGTATAGAATAGGTCAGATGAACTTTGATTCATCTCGAAAACCGAGAACTAAAATCTTGCATCAGATGCTCGATTAGGTTCAGATGTGGAGAATAATGTTACTAGCGAAGTCTCCATCCCCCTAAACCAATCATGAACTGACACAGGATCCGTGCACATCTTTCCTGGCCACACTGGGCTTATTCATACGCCTGTCACAGACTGGTCGCGTCCCTTTGGAATGAAGTGAATGCAGTCTATTCTAAGAACAGGAACGAACCACTTGCATTATTCATTGGTTTTCTACAGTAGGCCTTGCCCTCAAGCACTATAGTAGAGGACAGTGTTTGCCGACCGAGACATCATACTGTATTACACTGTCTAGAACAATGCCGTTAGCTGTCTGCTCAATTATCAAGTCCCAGGCCATGCTTGATCTAGGTCTGTGCAGCTGGCCCATAGAGCAATGGTACTTGAGCACCATTCTTTTTCAGGGATGATATTAAACAGAATATTGGGTCATAAAGGTGTTAACAGCAAGAACACAATTAGCTTCTCAAAATGGCCATCCTACATACGTTATGCACACATCTGCATATTTTTTGCTACCCAACTTAACAAGATTAGCTACGAGAAGAAGGGAAAAAAAGCCAATTGTTGCTTTGGCTACCGCTTAGGATATGATTCTTGAGTACTAATAAGACCATACTGAAGATTGAATTCTTTCTCTGTCCTTCAGCACATCAACGCCAAGAAACAAACCATCGGGAACTCCTGCAAGGCCTGCGGCTACAGGGGTATGCTGGACACGCGACACAAGCTCTGCACGTTCATCCTCAGGAACCCACCAGGTGAGCCAGACGTGTTCCAATGCTTTCTGACGGAAGCTACGACTCTTTGGAGAAATATTCATTCTTATTTAGCGCTTTCAGGAACACTGCTTTGTCAGACATGCATACTTTCCCAGCATTGCCATTCTGGAAATTCCATTCATTTAATTTGTTCTTTGAAAATCTGGAAATTTCAGAATGTACTGTACAGGGTTGTTCAGGCTGAGGCTTGTTCAATGTGGGCTTGGTTTAAAAACAATGCCAGATATGCTATGTCCTTCATTTTTAAACCACATGTGAACACGGCTATTGCTTTGCTACTAGGCACAGGATTAGTTTGTCTGATGGGTCACAAGAAACTTAAGGCACTAGATGAGTCATGTTGGGTGGTATTTTGCTGCTGAAATCTTACGCAATGCACCTTTTTTTTTTTTAAACATGAGTCATTGTCATGAGTCAAAGATGAACAGCAGTGAGCATTGCAGTATCCTCAGAGGGCAGTGTGTGCTGTGGCACCTGTTCTCACAGCACTTCTTGGCACTGTCTCAAGTCATCCAAAGCTGTATGTTTGTTGAATTTATTACACTGAAGAACCATTCTCCAGTCGGGTAAATGTCAGAAACACAAGGCATCGAGAAATTATACGTTGTCTGTCCTGACTTACCGCCGTTCTCTCTCTCTCTCTCGCTCTGCAAATAGAGGACACTGGGTCTGTCAAGAAGAAGGAGAAGAAGAGCAAGAAGAAGGACAAGGAGAACGGCTCCAGTGATGGAGAAGCCTCCAACCACAATGACATAGACGCCCCTGATGCTGTGGTGAGTACCAGCACTTCATTGCCTCAGTGGCCAGCCAGACCTCAAAGCATCGGCAGAAACCTGAGGGGTGCTTGATCTACCTTGACCTGGAGAAGTTTCAGTATCATCCTTCACACTTCTGATAGAACTGGATAGGTGAAAGCAGGGTCCTAGGGTCTAGGTAGAGCTGTTTTCTAGGCTCTAGGTAGAGCTTTTTCTTATCTAGTTGTCTTCAATCCATGAAGGGTATTGAATGGACAGCTTTCTGGAATTAAATGCAACCTGTCTCCATTATCTTCTTGTTTCTCTGTAGCGTTCAGCCTCATGGGAATAGTTTCCACTGTGTAGCGCTGACTGTCTTATTTTCAAAAGCACTGTTTAAATTAAATGTGATGGATTTGCTGTAGGACGGTGACGATGATGACCAGGACTGGGGGGAAGAGACGACAGAGGAGGCCCAGCAGCGCCGGATGGAGGAGATCAGCGCGCATGCTAAGAACCTGACCCTCAGCGAGGACCTGGAGAAACCCCTGGAAGAGAGGGTCAACCTCTTCTACAACTTTGTCAAGGTCAGACTCAGGAGGACCCTGTCCAGAAACGACCCCATTTCTGTTTTACCTGGGCCCTGTCAACTCAACACGCTCTGCCTTGCTTATTGCTCGCTTGCATATTTGAAGACCCCGGGCCTTGCATGGAAACAACCCCCCACGGCTTTAGTTCAGATTTGCCTCTGCTCGTGTCGTACCAATTCTATTTACTGCGGTCACAGTAGTGACCTTAGGAGTGTTACGGAGGTGACGGGGTGCCTCGCTCATCCAAGTCTTGTGTTCCGCCTATAAACTCGAGACTATTCTCATCCCAGACTGTTTGCTACATCCTAGGTATTATGGCTGTTTTGTCTGGGAAATAAACATGCACTAAGCAGAGTGCAAATGCACCATTGTTACTGCCTTTGGACAGGTCTCTGTTGATTTAAAAATACATTTGACTCTTATCAGTTGTATAAGAATGAAATAAAAGAGATGAAGTAACTGTTTGTGTGAGACGTCTCTGGGTGGCTCTCACCTCTTGTCACTCCCTCCACAGCAAAAGAAGGAAGATGGTGCCGTCGACTCCTCGGATAAAGAGATCCTGGCGGAGGCGGAGCGTCTGGACGTGAAGGACACGGCCCCGCTGATCCTGACAGAGCTGCTGATGGACGAGAACATCCGTGACCAGATCAAGAAGTACAAACGACACTTCCTCAGAGTGAGTCCCACTTCGCTTTACTGTGTCTGTTCTGGCTCCTTCATCTCTTAGCTCTGTGCCGTAACTCAAACTGGTCAGTTCTGTCACACTAATTGTTTGGCATAACCTCAACAAAATTATTGTGGCAATAGATTTTTGCTCAATCTCCTCTCTGGTGTCTAGTTTACCCACAACAACAAGAAGGCCCAGAAGTACCTCCTGGGGGGCTTTGAGTGTCTGGTGAAGCTTCACCAGACCCAGCTTCTGCCCCGCGTGCCCATCGTCCTCAAAGACCTGTACGACGCCGACCTGCTTGAGGAGGATGTCATCCTGGCCTGGGCTGAGAAGGTAACTAGGATGACCATCAGGGCTAACTGAGATAATAGGATGGAACATTTTGTTATTCATCTAGGTCGGTGTCATTTGAGAGAATGTATTTTGTTAGACACGCCTCATCCAAGATATTTTACATATTAAACCAATATTTTTAAAGCCGGTAATCTACACTAGAACCTGAGATTTACAAGTCATCTCACATGCTACCTCTTAACACATCAATCCTGTGTGTCTCAGGTGTCCAAGAAGTATGTGTCCAAAGAGCTGGCCAAAGAGATCCACGCCAAGGCTGCACCCTTCGTCAAGTGGCTTAAGGAGGCAGAAGAGGAGAGCGAGGGCAGCGGCGCGGATGAGGAGGAAGATGATAACGTGGAGGTAATGACTTATTGCTACAGCTGATTTACCTGAAGACGGTCATTCACAAAGACGTAGGTTTGGTGTTACGGCACTGAAATGCAAATGATCCCTGTCCATGGATCTATTCAGATGGGTGTAGAGCTGACATGATGCCCAACTCTGCATGGCAGAGCACTTGTCTTTTCTACTCAATACATTTCTATCTAACCGTTTTGTTTATTGTGCATCCTGGTGAGAAATGAGTTGTGCCAGAGTGTCTCGATTAACACCCAATTAACATTTCCCTCAACCCCTCCCCCCCCCACTTCGCTTTCCCAGGTGGTCTACTCGTCCTCTGCCCGCGAGCTGAAAGTGGAGACTGTGACACCAGAGAAGCCCGCTGAGGAAGAGGACGACCTTGACATCGACGCCATCTAGAAACAAAACAAGCCTCCACCGACCAGTTTTGGAACATCAATTTTGCATGCCCCCCTCCCCCACCACCTTCCAGCTTTACCAGATGAATCTATTTACTTTGCGCCTGTTTTATCAAGATCGCTAGATGGAGTGATGTTTCTATATGGGTGGAGAGTATTTTGTGGTTTATACTACAGCACTAAATGCACTGCATTTGTTTTCTGTGTATTTTGCCTCTCCAATCAATTAAAGAATGTTTGCTGCATATAGATTGTCGTTTCTGAAGTTAAACAGTTTCAGGTCCCCCTCTATGGTTCCAAGGGGAGATCCGGTATTGGCGTACTGAATTAAGGACCAAAGCTGACCATGAATTTGACTGGTGCCATTTCCTCTTCAAAGCGTGTAGTTATCACACCAATATGATGAGTATGGGCATAGTGGCATAAAATGGCTGCTACTGTAGTTTACAGTTCAGGTTATGATCTTGAGCTGTGAAGTCCTTAACCCGTCTTGGATATTCTTAGGCAATGTGAGAATGAAAATGGAACATAAATGACCAAATAAAGTTGTAAAACATCCTACTGTTAACTGCCTGTGAAAATACTTGGCGTCCATTTGGCACTAGGCTCCAAGGGGAGGTTTCATGGACACAGATTAATCCTAGACTAAATTGAACTTTTATTTTTTTTACTGAAATGGAAATTCTCAGACAAGGTTTAAAATTTTCTTGGATTTGCCCTAGTCTACATTTTAAAGTTATTTCCAGGAGGATGATAATCTAGTGACGTTTTAAATAAAACCTGGCCAAAGACAGGTTTAACTAGATTAATGGATGTTGACCTTAGACAAATTGATAACCTGGACTATTTCAATGATGACCAAAGAGAACCACCAAGACCAGACAGGAGCAACCCACAGATTTTTTAAAAAATTAAATCAATTTCTGTGACTACGAAGAAAATGGAGCTGACAATTGTTTTTCTCGAGCCAAGGCTTTCATCTGACTCTTAGCGGATGGCCCTTCCCTACATGTACTGATCACCTTGAGGTTTTTGGCATCTGGAACCTTAGTGAAACAGGAAATTTGTGTTTGAGCCGATTGCCTAATAGTCTGCAATGCTGTATGTGTACTGAGAGTTATACTGAACAAAAAAAAGTGCCATTTCAAGGATTTTACTGAGTTACAGTCCATATAAGGACATCAGTCAATTGACTGGTAATACAGATATGGGTCTGTTGGTCACAGATACCTTAAGGTAGGGGCGTGACTGGTTTTCTGATCTTCCGGTGCGTCTACGGTTTGGCTCATGCAGCGCAACACCACCTTCACATAGAGTAGATCAGGCTCTGTAATGTCCCACACGACGAAGTTGCTGGGTATTGACTGGAACATGCTGTCGTACAAGTCAATCCTGAGCGTCCCAAACATGCTCAACGGGTAACATGTCTGAGTATACAGGCCATGGAAAAAAAACGGACGTTTTCAGCTTCCAGGAATTGTGAACAGATCGTTGTGACATGGGGCAGTGCATTTTCATACAGAAACGTGATGTCTGCAGACACAGCGACCGGAAAATATTCAGACCCCATGACATTTTCCACATGTTATGTTAAATCCTTATTCTAAAATTGATGAAATGTATTAACAATTTCCTCTGCAATCTACACACTACCCCATAATGACAAAATGAAAACATGTTTTTGGAAATGTTTGTAAATTTAAAAACAAACACCTTATTTACATAAATATTCAGACCCTTTGCTATGATACTTGAAACTGAGCTCAGGTGCATCCTGTTTCCATTGATCATCCTTGAGATGTTCCTACAACTTGATTGGAGTCCACCTGTGGTAAATTCAATTGATTGGGCATGATTTGGAAAGGCACACACCTGTCTATATAAGGTCCCACACTTGACAGTGCATGTCAGAGCAAAAACCAAGCCATGAGGTCGAAGGAATTGTCCGTAGAGCGCCGAGACAGAATTGTGTCGAGGCACAGATCTGGGGAAGGAAAGCAAAACATTTCTGCAGCATTGAAGGTCCCCGAGAACACAGTGGCCTCATCATTCTTAAATGGAAGAAGTTTGGAACCACCAAGACTTTCTACAGTCGTGGCCAAAAGTTTTGAGAATGACACAAATATTAATTTTCACAAAGTCTGCTTTCACAAAGTCTGCTGAACTCGTCATCACTCACACCTGTGTTAATGAGAATTTCTGACATGATGTCAGCTGGTCCTTTTATGGCAGGGCTGAAATGCAGTGGAAATGTTTTTGGGGGATTCAGTTCATTTGCATGGCAAAGAGGGACTTTGCAATTCATCTGATCACTCTTCGTAACATTCTGGAAAAATGCAAATTGCCATCATACTAACTGAGGCAGCAGACTTTGTGAAAATGTATATTTGTGTCATTCTCAAAACCTTTGGCCACGACTGTAGAGCTGGGCGCCCAGGCAAAACTGAGCAATCGGGGGAGAAGGGCCTTGGTCAGGGCGGTGACCAAGAACCCCATGGTCACTCTGACAGAGCTCTACAGTTCCTCTGTGGAGATGGGAGAACCTTCCAGAAGGACAACCATCTCTGCAGAACTCCACCAATCAGGCCTGTATGGTAGAGTGGCCAGACAGTAGCGACTATGAGTTTGCCAAAAGGCACCTAAAGACTCTGAGACTTGTCTGGATCGAGGCAAAGATGTACAGAGCAGAGTACAGCGAGATCCAGAGCGCTCTGGACCTCCGACTGGGGAGAAGTTTCACCTTCCAACAGGACAACAACCCTGACGCTTCTATCACACCGACTGCGCCATTGCATTTTGAAACACCAGAATTACATTCATTTCCAATGGAACCCTGTGTTTTCCTTGCAGCATTGCGTTGCTGAGGCAGTTGCAGTGTGTTCGGTGTGGTGCATACATTGGATTTATAGAACGTTGGATTTATAGAACCTATACATCAAACTGTATGAGTAGACGACTTGACAGAAATGGGAGCAGAAGGTGAACATTGAACTTTTGTTGCACACATATCCAGATGATGCTGCGTATTATTTTGCGCAATGACGCTGTCGGTGTGATCAAAGCATAAGCATGCAGCAAGGACAATGCAGGAGTGGCTTTGGGACAGGTCTCTGAATGTCCTTTAGTGGCCCTGCCAGAGCCCGGACTTGAACCCGATCGAACATCTCTGGCGAGACCTGAAAATAGCTGTGCAGCAATGCTCCACATCCAACCTGACAGAACTTGAGAGGATCTGCAGAGAAGAAGGGGAGAAACTCCCCAAATACAGGTGTTTGTAGCGTCATAGCCAAGAAGACTCGAGGCTGTAATCGCTGCCAAAGTTGCTTCAACAAAGTACTGAGTAAAGGGTCCGAATAGTTATGTAAATGTATTATTTCAGTTTTTGTTTAATTAATTTTTAATTTTTTTTATAAAAACCTGTTTTTGCTTTGTAATTATGGAGTATTGTGTGTAGATTGATGAGGGGGAAAAAAATATTTAATTTTAGAATATGGCTGAAATGTAAGAGGTCTGAATACTTTCCAACTGCACTGTACCTGGTCTGCTGTTGTGAGGCCAATTGAAAGTATGGCCAAATTCTCTAAAACAATGTTGGAGGTGGCTTAAGGTATAGAAATGAACTTTCAATTCTCTGGCAACAGCTCTGGTGGACATTCCTGCAGTCGGCAGGAATGTACGCTCCCTCAACTTGAGACATCTGCGGCATTGTGTTGTGTGATAAATCTGCATATTTTAGTGGCCTTTTATTGCCCACAGCACTAGGTGGACCTGTATAATGATCATGCTGTTTAATTCGCTTCTTAATATTCCACACCTGTGGGTGGATTATCTTGGCAAAGGAGAAATTCCCACTTACAGGGATTTAAACAAATTTGTGCCCCAAAAAATTGAGAGAAATAAGCTTTTTGTGCATCTGGAATATTTTTGGGATCTTTTAATGCTTTACATGTTGCGTTTTATGTTTGTGTTCAGTGTACATCAAGTTCCTTGATGCTGCTGCCCAAGCCAACTACAAGGTCAAGTTCTATAAATATGGGAGCTTCCCTGGAGTCATTGGCTGTATAGATGGATGTCATATTCCCATTGAGTCTCCCTGTACAGCAGATGCTAAGGAGTATAGGAATCTTAAAAAAGGGCTTTCAATAAATGTACAAAGTTAGTGCACTCCCAATTTTCAGTTCTCCAAGACTCTAACATTGTTGCAGGTTGGAAAGATGCATCTCAAGACTCAAGGATTTTTTCAAAAACTCCTCTTTGTCTGCTCAGATTCAAGGGGGACAACATAGTGGAATATTTTACCTGGTGACAGTGGGTATGCACAGACCAACTTCCTGTTTACCCCCCCCCCCCATCTTCATGCAATAGGACTTGCGCAACAACGGTACAACCAAGCTCATATCCGCACCAGAGGTGTAGTGGAGTGCATGTTTGGTTTATGGAAGAGTCGTTTCCAGTGTCTCAGAAACACATTGCGCTTTCAACCAAGAAGATGCTGCATTGCAATAATTGTAACAGTAGTGCTTCACAATGACCTCAAACAGCATGGCTGCCCAGATCAATGACCTCAAACAGCATGGCTGCCCAGATCAATGACCTCAAACAGCATGGCTGCCCAGATCAATGACCTCAAACAGCATGGCTGCCCAGATCAATGACCTCAAACAGCATGGCTGCCCAGATCAATGACCTCAAACAGCATGGCTGCCCAGGTCAATGACCTCAAACAGCATGGCTGCCCAGATCAATGACCTCAAACAGCATGGCTGCCCAGGTCAATGACCTCAAACAGCATGGCTGCCCAGGTCAATGACCTCAAACAGCATGGCTGCCCAGATCAATGACCTCAAACAACATGGCTGCCCAGATCAATTACCTCAAACAGCATGGCTGCCCAGGTCAATGACCTCAAACAGCATGGCTGCCCAGGTCAATGACCTCAAACAGCATGGCTGCCCAGATCCTCACATTGAAGATTTGAAGATGAGTACCCAGATGTTCCCATGGTTGAGGCAGACAATGACAGAAATGGACTTGCCTGAAGAGATTATTTTGCTATGCAACACTTCTTACAAAGATACTGCAGCTCAAGTGATTGAAGGGAACAATAGTCATGGATTGATAACAAAAAAGGGTAAAACTTTGCAATAAGGTTACTTTTGTAAAGTATTGATAAAGGGGTTATAATTACATTAATAATGATTATTTAATCATTTGTAAATGCATTGTAAACCATTTATAAATGGTTATATCGCATTGGTCAAAATAGTGCAAGAACTTGCCAGTGTTTGCCAAATAGTGAGCCAATATCCAGCTATTAACCATTTATAAATGCACTTACAAATGCTTATAATATTAACCTTTATGGATAACCTTATTTTCAATAGTTGCACAGTTGAGCAATAGTTATTTTCTCACTTTTGGGTGTGATGCGTTGGTGCCCTGTCGCAGGAACAGTAGAGGTTGGTTTTCATGATGTGTCTTGACCCACCTTTCTAACCCTGGTGCCCTGGCCAAATTTCCATGCAGGACATTATTCAATCATCATTCCTAACATTTTACCCCTTACCAGATTATATCAACACATTTACCACTTCTCTGTGATAGTCCAAGTATGGTAAAATGCTCTGGTGTGAAATGGTAACTGTAAAATCTTTGGTTGTTGAAGCAGTGGAGGAGGTATCCTCTCACAACGTTGAATGTTTAGGTCTTCATACACACCGTTCATTGACTGAACATGTTTAACAGTGTTGAACCTTCTCTCATGTATGTAGTGATGAGTACCTAGTACTGCCTATAAGCAGGGGTGTAAAATAATTAAGTAAAAATACTTGAAAGTACTAAAGTCATTTTTTGGGGGTATCTGTACTTTACTGTTTATTATTTTTGACTATTTTTACTTCACTACATTCCTAAAGACAATGATGTACTTTGGTCTAGTGGTCTAGTTCACACACTTTTCAAGAGAACATCCCTGGTCATCTCTACTTCCTCTGATCTAATGGACTCACTAAACACTTGCTTTGCTTGTAAATGATGTCCGAGTGTTGGCGCGTGCCCTTGCTATCAGTAAATTAAAAAAACAAGAAAATGGTGCCGTCTGTTTTGCTTAATATAAGGAATTTGATATTATGTATACTTTTGATACTTAAATATATTCGAGCAATTACATTTACTTTAATACTTAAGTATATTTAAAACCAAATACTTGTAGACTTTTACTCAAGTAGGATTTTACTGCATTACTTTCACTTTTACTTAAGCCAATTTCTATTCAGGTAGATTTCTTTACTTTTACTCAAGTATGACAATTGGGTACTTTTTCCACCACTGCCTATAAGTATGTCTAAGCTTTGAGTGAACTCCCAAATCATCTATAAAATGATTTACCCACATTTAGAACTGCTAGAATTATATGTTATTTTAAAGTGGCAATCCACTAACCATTAACCTATTTAATCCCATCAGTCACAATAGGGACCGTAAAAAACGTCTTCAGTTATAAGGCTCTAAAAATGTTACTGAATGATCTATCAATGCATGTCCAGCAAATATTGAAACAATAAATGGTCTCAATGAATGATGTGCAGTGTCACATGTTTAGTGTAAATTGTCACATGACCAGATCTGTTTACTTCCTGGTTGCACCATGAGAAGAGGATGGCTGCATCAAAGCTCCCAAACAAAAGGTTAGTAAACTAATGTTAGGACAAAGATTTTTGGTACACATCATCTTTAAGGTGTCTAGTTTTGATATATGCATTTGCAATTACTCAACTTTGTTCAGTGTGGTCATAGAATGTGTAAACATGTTGACGGCAACAATAGTGACCGGAGGGATAACACAGTGCATCTTGGTATACACATACTGATACACATTCATAGTTCTAGTTTTACCTAACTTTCTACTCTGTTCTTTCTTTTAGATTCACTTTGAGTCAAGTTCTGGATATGTTGGATCTAGGTGACAGCCCAGACAAGGCAACATTGCAGTTATCCCTCAAAACTGAGAAAGATGCTGTCCTGAGTGATTGTGATTGCGATGGGTCAGATATGGACAACGGACAGGCCATTTGCCAGCCAGGCTGTTGAATGCATATGCTGAACCTATGCAAACAGATCATGACAGGAACAACGTGAACATCAGTGATGATGATGAAGAGCCAAGGGCCTCTACCCGCCAGAGGGTCCAGTCAGAAGAGCCAAGGGCCTCTACCCGCCAGAGGGACCAGTCAGAAGAGCCAAGGGCCTCTACAAGCCACGGGGGTCAGTCAGAAGAGCCAAGGGCCTCTACAAGCCACGGGGGTCAGTCAGAAGAGCCAAGGGCCTCTACAAGCCACGGGGGTCAGTCAGAAGAGCCAAGGGCCTCTACAAGCCACGGGGGTCAGCCAGAAGAGCCAAGGGCCTCTACAAGCCATAGGGGTCAGCCAGAATATCCAAGGGTAAAGCTGCAGGTGGTCAAAAATAAAGATTGAGCGTTCAAATGATCAAAGAGGCCTGCCACCGATGTGATTCCAAAACACATAGTATATAGCCCAAATATGCCAAAGTTTGGCACGAAACCACTGAGCCATGGAAGGAGGTCTTTACTGGTTGCTACTGTTGAAGATCAGGCAAGATATGACAAAGCTTCTCACTGGCCAATCAACACGATGCACCGGTTCCACAGAAGTCGTCATTGTGACAAACGTACTACCTATGCACGTGAGAAATGCAAAGCGCCACTGCTTTATTGAGTGCTTCAAGATATACCATGGGCAGTAGAAAAGGAGATGAGACCGAATGAAAAAGGTCTGACAAAGACAATAAAATAAAAATAGAAAAGTCGATAAAGGGTGAGGAGAAGAGGTACAACGGACTCTAGGAAGAAAATAAAAGTCAAAGGGTGAGGAGAAGCAGTACAACGGACTCTAGGAAGAAAAGAAAAGTCGACGAAAAAGACAATCAAAATGACTGAAATGTTGTTGGAAAAGAAGGTCATTTGATTCAAGACATCCTGTATGACAGTAGGTCTGACTGATCGTAGTTCAAAACAGTGATGCACAAACTAATCTTGCACTTGGTTCTGAAACCTAACTCTATGATATATATATAAGCACTCATTGTACAGTGGCGCTTTAAAAAAATTATATATATATATATATATATATATATAATTGTATTTTGTTCAGTGTAGGCCTCTACTTGAATGCATATTCTACAGGCTACCTCTATCCTAAATGTTACCTTTATGTTCAGTGGGAATGACTCACACGACTGCTATACAGTTGTTAGTGAATGTTGCACTAAAATGTCACAATGACAATTGTTACAATGAATATTGCACTAAAGTACAAGTTCAAATGTTACAATAAAGTTACAATATTAATGTTTCAGTACATGTTGCACTAAAGTAACAATGTTGAAATACATTGATGGCTGTTGTCTTTTTGTCTTTGCTCTCAGTATTCACAGCGTGTTGTATAAAGGGTTTTTGATGTGTAAAATAGTCACACTAGAATGTGACAGGGCATTCTAGTGGCAATGCTGGGGACTGCTAGTGACAGAGTTTTAAATGTGTTAATAACTTGTTTTGAATATATAAGAACTTTGATAACTGCACAGGAGAAACATGTTAATTCAGTATACGTAACATTATCCCACCGGTCACAATTGTGACCGACCATAAAACACACCTACCTTTCCATTAAAATTACAAAAAAGAATGATGGATTACTTCAAAGGGTTACTAATGACACTTGATTTGGATATTTTCACGTCTGGGAAAAATTCAGGATTAAATGGGTTAAAAAATGAGTTACCAACATTTCTAACTGCTGAAAAGATACCTTTCAAGAAAGTGGAAACCTACTTGCCATTTACTAATGAGTTAGGCCTACCAATATAGCGTATCAAAATACACTGTATTTTAAAAGAAAGTGGAAACCTACTTGCCATTTACTAATGAGTTAGGCCTACCAATATAGCGTATCAAAATACACTGTATTTTAAAAGAAAGTGGAAACCTACTTGCCATTTACTAATGAGTTAGGCCTACCAATATAGCGTATCAAAATACACTGTATTTTAAAAGAAAGTGGAAACCTACTTGCCATTTACTAATGAGTTAGGCCTACCAATATAGCGTATCAAAATACACTGTATTTTAAAAGAAAGTGGAAACCTACTTGCCATTTATTAATGAGATGCAAACATTTATAAAAGCATATAATCTCCTCAAATATGCAATACATAGTAAGGGACATGCAATTTAATAGAAAGATACATTGATAAAGCAATTTTAATTGCAGTGACTCAAATCTGTAGCCTATCATTGGTATAGTGGGTAGGCTGGTTTATTCACATAAAAAGCCCAGGGGGGAAGATATTTTTCTCCCCTTTTTAACATTACAAGTCAGAATAGAAATTGACAACAGATTAACTACTTAAAATACAACATAGGGTCTCATGGTCTCCTTCGGTGTCTTCATCTGTTGCTTTCTTGTTAAGAATTTTCCCAGCCTGGAGTCAGAGACCTCCTATAAGGTCTCAGAGATCTCCAAAATGATCTCTGACTCCAGGATGGGAAACTGCTTTGTGTTTGTCCTCCAGGCCGGGTTAGTGACACAGTCTTCGCTCCTGGCTGCTGCAGATCTAGCGGGCTGACCTTCATCCTGTTTTATCCCCTCCAAGCTATGGTGATAATCTGCCTCTAGAAAATGTTTACATTGTTTGGTTTCGGTAATTGCTCCAATTCCACACAATGTTTATGTATTGGTGTCCCATCTCTGTTTTTGAAGCATCCTCAGGTCAGCACCAAGTGCACATCATTAATCTAACTAGGCTACACAAAGATTAACTGGTTAGTCCTTACTTCCTTTAGCATGGAACTCCCTAGTCTAGAACTAATTAATCTGAAGTTAAGCAACGTCTCAGAAATACATGTTTTAAATCTGGATTAATTTAAGTATAATTAACCTAGTCCTGATTTTAATTAAAATATGTCTGGGAAACTGCCCCTAAATCTACAAAACAGCAGTGATTTCACAGAACTGCTCATCTGTGATCACATGATTCCATCAGGAAGTTTCCATGATATTTCCTGAAGATAAAATCAAAGCATTTTCTCATGCTTTTATCAGATCAAAAACATGTTTAGCTTTCGGTACAGTACTTGGTTCCTACATCATGTGGGTTTGAGTATGTGTTTTGGTTTATGAGGAACAAAGGGATTGTGAGTAAATGACCACGCTAATTCAGCAGGCTGAGAATTGCAATTTTAGGACAAGGTTTGATGCCATGGACTATGGAATAAACAGGTTCCAACTATATCCACAAGAAGGAGCCATTGACTGCTATTGAAAGGAAGATTTCATGACCTGCTAAAAGCAAAGATTTGTATAACCAACCCAAGATAGACCAGAGCCTGTCGTTTCCATTGGGTGAAAATTAATCATAGTGGGAAATAATTTGCATATTTCACTTAGGGGACGCCTACTCTGTGAAGTGCGCTGTGCATTAACTCAATTCGCCCTTGCACTCCATGACACATTTTTTTTTAAAGAAACTATGGCAAAGGGTAAAGTCTACAAAAACGCAGTCCACTCTGTTGTTACAGATTATAGCTTTGGAAATCGAAAACTATATGGAGAACAAATGTTTCATCGATGAGAAAATTTACAGAATGTCTGCCAAAATCCATCTCGCTCCAATTTCTCCCACTAACGGGCACTGAGCTTCCTCTCATCGCCATATTTGGTATTGAGTGGCAACACCAACCGAATGCATAACATTTATCCGGGGAAATATCTGTCTCATTGTTCGAGCTGTACTAAAAGTGCACAGCCTACGAACCATGATCTATAAATATTGATCTCACCAGATGTACAAATATTTCACCGGATGTATAAATATGAAGCATCCGGTTGGCGTTTCCACTCACTACCAAGTATGGGAGTGGGAGAAGATGGAGGGAGATCGATTTTGGGCGACATTCGGCTAAGTTTCTCATCGATTAAACATTTGATCTTAATACAGTTTTCTGTTTCCAAAACTAGAATCTGTTACGAACAGACTGGACAAAGTTTTGTAGACTTTATCCTTTGCCAAAGTAAAAAGTAAAATGTGTAGTGCATAGTTATTCAAATGTGTAGTGCAATTGAGTTATTGCACACGCGAACCTCAGAGTAGGCATGCTAGAATGCGCCAATAGGCTCTTACTAGCTCGTGGCTCTGCCCACCTCCTTGTTTGTAGTTATTGAAAAAGTATTTTCTATCCGTGTAGCGAAACAGGATGGTTCGTACAAGGCTAAAAAAGTGCATACCAGTTGTCATGTTCCCACGTAAACCACCAGAGAGAGATATTACCTACAATTTCAACTTTAATCCAGGAACAACAACAAAAAACTACAAATTAGAAATTTTAAGATTTTTATCAAGCACAGATGTGAATAAAGGTCAGTAGTAGGTCAGTACTCGACTCAAGTAAGTCATTATACTCAACATAGTTAGACATTCTACTATCCTATGACAATAAGAATGACAGCTCAAAATAATTTATTAATCAATGCCTGAGTGCAAATAGAGAACTGAATGTCAAAACTGATGTTAGCGCCAGACTAGCCTCGTCGCGAACCAGGCACAATGACGTGATTTTGGAGGTATGGCAACATTACCGTCAGACTAAATGGAATAACTCTGTGGACGTGATTGGGAGTCCCATATTGCGGCGTACAATTGGCCCAGCATCGTCCGGGTTTGGCCGGTGTAGGCCATCTTTGTAAATAAGAATTTGTTCTTAATTGGCTTGCCTCGTTAAATAAATGTTAAATAAAAAAAGTATTATAATAATACTGTAGCTGTCATTTGATATTAAAGAAGTTGTTAAACACCTGAAGGTTATGCCCTCGACATATATGAGGTTTTGCATACTTCAAATCAGTAGATATGTATTTAGTACCAGTATTGGTAGACATGTCTTACCCATGCAATGGACAGAGATTGTGGACATCAACAATACATACTTACCAAAAGTAATGCTTTTCATTGTCCAGAATACACTTTGTCAACAGAAATTGTTGTACTATACAGTAGGTTGGAATCCTTCAACACTGGTGGATAAACACCACTTTACACTTGTAGATTTATAGAAATCTAACTTGAATTAAATGTAACTTGGATCATACTAATCTTAGGCTTTAAAAAAAATTCATATTCAGGTAGACGGGGCCTTGAATGTTATAATCTACTCACATGAGATGCAGGACCAGAGTCAGTGTGATTGATTGATTCACAACGACGCAACATGGTGAGTGATAAATGGGTTTTGCTGTCAAATGTTCCTTAAACTTTTCGATAGGCCTTGTGTGTGTGTGAGACAGAGAGACAATATAATATTGTGTGTGCAAGTGTCTGTGTGATCACCCTGGAAATATACAAAGATACCTTTGTGCTAATGAGGTAGGGTCAGTGTGACATGTGAGTGAACTCCCAGGCTCCTCTCTGCTGGTCGAGTGCCCTCCCTGTGACAGCCAGGGCGAAACTGCACGTTGTTGCCCTGGAGACCATCTCATGGTGAGAGAAGAAGACAGTTTTTTTTCTCACGTGAGAGAGAGAGAGAGAGAGGGTGAGAAGAGAGAAAGAGAGAGACTTGGATTTCAAGCCAATATCCAACTGTGTTTTAGAAATAAATCAGTCTTCCTTTAGAATTGTTTTTTTTCCTATATCTTTTCCTGTCTTTCTTGTTTGCTCCGCCTCCACCACTTTGTTATGCAGACTGTTTTCTCTTTCTCTGTGTTTCTTAATTTTCTCTGTGTCTCTCTGTGAATAGACCCTTTGATGGTGTGTGCTGGCCACACAGGAAGTGCACTGCTAGAGGTGCGGCTCATGTGAGAAACACAAGACAGGATGCAGTGTGTGTGTGTAAGCATGTGAGACCGAATGACTGTTGTTACAATATAGATGGAACTTGTCTCAGATTAGACCCCCAATCTCCATCCTGCAAGCAATTAACTGAAAGTGTTTTTTAGTTGTTTCAACAAAAAAAAGTTTTTATTTTAGGAGAATAGATTTGGGAGTTCAGAATCAGAGAGATGGAGTGGCACTAAAAATAAAAAGAGTCAAATCAATCTGTGCTTTCAGTTGTTTCACATGCACGGGTCAGTAGGGCCAACCTAAATGCCTCTAGTCACGGTAGGCAGGGGTATTTCATGTATTGTGCAGCAGGTAGATTTTTCTCTCCAGTAATCACCCTAGCAACAACAAACAGCTCTGCCCCAACCGAAGCTCCAATAAGCTTTAAAGCCATGTCTTTCCTCACTTCCTCTCAACGCATTGGGTTTGGTTTGGCACTCTCCAGTTAGCAGGCGGCCATCTTGGATATAGGAATCAAGAAAACTACCCTTACTTTTGGGATGGGGAGGACTTTAACCGAACTTGGGTCTTTCGGGGTACCAGCACCGTCGGAAAACGGGGCAGCGCGCGTCGGAAGCTGAAAATCAATAGTAACCCAAGCCGCCAAAACTGGCTGCAAATTCTGAGACCGGTTTTACGTTAACACCCCTTCCCCTCCCCTTTTTCCTTGACTAGACATTCTGTGCATTTGTAGAGAGCCCGTGAACTATTGGAATACAGTTTATTCAGTTTTAGTTCCCTAAAAACGAATTGGAACATTTTGGAGCTCGGGGTTATGGTTTGTTGTTGGACAACCTTTAGTGGGTTGTTGTGTTTTTCGCAATCTGTCCCACCTCTGTACAGTAATGCGGTTCGACAATTTACCTAATTAATCTGTGGTCTAGACATCTTCCAGCGTGTGTTTGCTGGAATTTCGGCGTTGCGTTAAATCCATGTTCTTCAATAGCATTTGTAGACCTGCTTTCCTCCTGTTGGGCTAAGGTGCAACAAAATAAAAAAGGAGACCCAGAACGCCGAACCACTTCGTGGAACAAGACATTAACATGTCAACCAGAACGCCACTACCTACTGTCAATGAGCGTGATACTGAAAATGTAAGTATTTGTTCAAGTAAGTTAGGCTTTAACGTTACTCCTTTCAGCTCTAAAATTGGCATTGACCAACTTTGTAAGAATTATGTTTGTGCCAATTTAGGTGTCATAGTCTACATGTTATGATACTTTCAAGACAACTGGGAATTGAGAGAAAAAAAGAGGTCAAAACATGACGTCAGTGAACTTCAGGTCGGAAAGTCAAATCAATTATTATTTGTCATATGCTTCGTAAACAACAGCGAAGTGCTTGCTTACTGGCCCACCCAAACAATGCAGAAAGGGAAAAATAAGTGAAATGGTAGAAAAATAATAACACCAGAAATAATAAAAATAATAACACAATTAATGAATGATAACTTGTCTATCTATATACACGGGGTACCAGTACCGAGTCGATGTGCAGGGGTACGAGGTGATTGAGGTAGATCGAGTATATACATATAGGTAGGGATAAAAATGACTATGCAACAGGATAGATAATAAATAGTAACAGTATGTGATGAGTCAAGAGTTAGTGCAAAAAGGGTCATGCAGATATTCTGGGTAGCTATTAGTTAACTATTTATTTCACTATTTAACAGTCATATAGCTTGGGGGTAGAAGCTGTTTAAGGTCCTGTTGGTTCCTGACTTGGTGCATCGGAATTGCTTGCCGAGTGATAGCAGAGAGAACAGTCAATGATTTGGGAGTTTGGAGTCTTTCAAAAAATATTTAGAACCTTTCTCTTACATCTCCTGATGTAGAGGTCTTGGAAGGCAGGGAGCTCGACCCCAGTGATGTACTGGGCCATACGCAGTACCCTCTGCAGTGCCTTGTGGTCGGATGCCAAGCAGTTGCTATACCAAGATGATGCAGCCAGTCAAGATGCTCTCAATGGTGCAGCTGTAGAACGTTTTGAAGATCTGAGGGCCCATGCCAAATCTTTTCAGCCTCCTGAGGAGGAAGAGGCATTGTCGTGCCCTCTTTACGACTGTGTTGGTGTGTTGTGGACCATGATAGTTCCTTAGTAATGTGGACACCAAGGAACTTGAAGCTCACGACCTGCTCCACAACAGCTCTGCCCTCTGTTACCTGTAGTCCATGATCAGCTCCTTGTCTTGCTGACATTTGAGGGAGAGGTTGCTGTCCTAGCACCACACTGCCAGGTCTCTGACCGCATCCCCGTAGACGGTCTCATCGTTGGAGCTCTAGGAAGATGCCTGTTTCCATCTTGGAATTCCGGGTTGGTTGACTGTAAAAAAAAAATATTTTTTCCCAGTAGAAGCTTTTTTCTCTCTCTAAAGTTTCCAGGTGTCTTGAACACACTGAAGTCAGATTTCCGAACTCTGAGTTCCCAGTTGTTTTGAACCCTCGGAAGTCCCGAGATTAAGTTCCCCGTTGTTTTGAACGCGACACCAGTCAGGCCAGAAAGCTCTAATATACAGTGCGCTCGGAAAGTATTCAGACCCCTTGAAGTTTTCCAAATGTTGTTACGTTACAGCCTTATTCTGAAAATTGATTAAATAAATAACTAAATCAGCAGCAATCTACTCACAATACCCAATAATGACATCACAATACCCCAGATTGACAAAGCAAAAACAGGTTTTTATAAATTTTGAGCAAATTCATAAAAAACAAACATACCATATTTACATAAGTATTCAAACCCTTTGCTCTGAGGCTCGTAATTGAGCTCAAGGTGCATCCTGTTTGCATTGATTATCCTTCAGGTGTTTCTACAATTTGATGGGAGTAAATTCAATTGTGGTAAATGCAATTGATTGGACATGATTTGGAAAGACACACACCTGTCATCATTTATACACATCACATCATTTATAACTTTTAAGCATGGGAAACTACAGGTGAGTTTACCTGCTGGCGCAAGGTGTAATCTTTACATTACAAAGATGCCTGCTTTGTTACTGGTTGGCATGGCATTCTGGGGTATATAGGTCAACCAGCACACACTATAATTAGGACAAGCTCTGTGCGCCCACCCCCTTGGAGTTGAGCGACAGGTGCCCAAAACGTGTTCACACGCCTCTGAGCATCAGTGAGCGCAATTTGGATCAATGAACTGTCACCAGCACAAAACCGGACAGGCAGCCTGCTCCGATGCCATTCAGATCGCCAGTGCTAGGATGAAGGGCTCACACTCTGTAAAAAGGCACCGCATCACCATAGTAAGTATTCGTTTTCTTCTTGGAAGTGACCCATTTTGGGGGGGGGGGGTATTTTGAAGTTTTCAATATGCGCCACAGTACTACGCGAGAGATACTTTTTCTAGGCGAAGATAACGTAGTTATTCAGTTGAACTCGATTGCAAAAGTATCAATAGGGCTATTTAAGTGTCTCAGAGTTCGTACTACTTTTGCGTAAGGTTTTGGTGTTTGGAGACATACGAATTATGTGTGCAAATGGGCTTTTTTTGTGAATTTGTGTGCGTCCTATTTATAAAGACCTCCTTTGTGCCTTATCAGTAATTTGTGTCGAGAGGTCACAAGGCTTAGGAATGTTTTTCCCGTAGTGGCCACTGTATGCTGACCTTGATGACACGTTTATGGTAAATGGTCCTACTCTCTCACTTTTAGAGAGTAAGCAACCAACAGAGACAGACGATTTCAAAAACCTGTATTTTGCTACTCAGACTTGTCACTTTCAAGTCTGGGTTGATAAATTGGCCCTGTGGTGATTTTAAATTAGTCCCCTTGATCACACGGCACATAATTAGGCTATGTCTGACTCATGACGACATGAATTGAAGAACCTTTCACAATGGAGCCATTACTTGACACAATACGATTCCATCCCTGACCAAGTCTTTGACACTCTACGATTGCAACCTTGGTCTGTTATTTTGGTCTGATGAAATACAGTAACAGCTGTAGGCAGCACGCTGATGAAATACAGTAACAGCTGTAGGCAGCACGCTGATAGATACAGTAACGGCTGTAGGCAGCACGCTGATGAAATACAGTAACGGCTGTAGGCAGCACGCTGATGAAATACAGTAAGTGTCATTGTCTGTGCTTTACTGTTAGACTTGGAACTGTGAGATGGTTTGGCAGGATGATAAACCCACAGATGGACCTTCTGACACTATCAAAGAGGATCAGCATATTTTTCAAGTTTGCTACTGTATTCATCTCTATACTGGGTTTACATCGCTATAATGGTCCTAGAAATTAGGACGCTTCGATTCTTAGGGCCGTATTCCATAGAGGTCTATTGTTATGGTCTCATTGTACTGCACATTATATTTCATAGTTGCCTTTTGGATGATCTTTTAAAAAGGTTAGAATAATCAAGTTTTCTGTCAGTTTGAGCTTCAGGGCTTTTGGAACTAGCGTCTATAAAAGGTAGACCAGTTTGTTGGTGTCATTTGCATTTAAGCTAATCTGTGAAGAGGGGGAGGGGTAAAAACAGGCAAATAGTTCAGCACGGTAGTTGTAGAAACAGAACTTGCTGTGTACTCCAGTAGCAAAAAATGCTCCTCCATGAACAGTGTTCTATTTATTTTGAACAGTCACTGTGTCTTATGAAACTCTTGGGTATAGACAAATAGAAAGTGCTCACTGTAATGAAGACACACCACAAACTAAGGGGGTGTTTTCACAGCGTTGTGGTAACACCCCAGCAATGTGTCTAAAATGTTGGCACAATGTTACTGTAAAGGCCCTTTAGACAATTGCGATGGTTTCTAGACGTGTTTCATTAAATGCAGGCTGAGACTGAAGTGAATTTAAAAAAAAAAAAAAAAAAAAAAAAAAAAAAATTTTTGCAATATCTTATTTTGTTCCAATGATCGTGCTAATCTCACTCACTAACAACTTGGAAACCAATTGTAGGTCGCTATCTCCGAACTAAACAGATTGTATTAACATGTGGTGACATGGGGAATGTCAATGTTGTTACTAAAGTTACGTGTTTAGGTACATACGTATATAGAGTTACCCTGCAAGAATCCATTAACTGTTGACGGACGTTGAGGTTGATAAAGGTGCTTGGTTTTGGTTGACCCATCTCAAGTGCTTGTCAGGATAGTACAGCTGTGCCCCATTTGGCTAACTGGACCTGCGTCACAGCCCTTCGGGCTGATGGATACTTTGCCGGGCTAGGACATCGATGTTGGATAGATACCACTCCACTACCAACCCTCCTCTCACCATACACCCACTATTGCTATTAAGGTCATTAACCTCTTCCCTTTTATTGTTTTGTAGGGCTGACCTCATTTAGGAAAATGGTCGATTGTTTGGTCGATAGGCTGTTGGTCGACTGAGATTTCTTTAGTTGAGCAGTAGCAAAAAATGTTATATTATTCATGGTGTACAAGACACCTGTCTGATTCGCGCCTGTCTGAGTGGACTAATCCATTATGAAGGCTGTGGGGATGGCACAGTCCATCACTCTAAAGCATGTGCTGCTGAAATTGTATAAGGTTAAGGACAATGGTGCAACACTAATAAAAATATTTGATATCAAAATGCTCTTTCTCCCGCATTTGATAGTGGTCACGGTTCTGAAACATCCATGCTCTGTTGAATTGCCGACTTTTCCTTGACCATGTTGCTATGTGCATAATAGCCAGGTTAACCAGCATATTGGTGTTGAGAACCATGTGGCAGAGGCAGCAGCGGAGTTAAAAGAAGAGAGAACAGCCCTTGCCTTAATTGTCTAAGAAAAGTGAGGAAACCCAAACTTAATTATGTCTATAACTGTTAAATGTGCCTGTCTTTATAAATCATCCATATACAGTGCCTTCGGAAAGTATTCAGACCCCTTCACTTTTTATACATTTTGTTACGTTACAGCCTCATTCTAAAATGAATAAAAATGATAAAAGTTGTAAAAATATTATCTACACACCATGCCCTATAAAAATGAAGCAAAAACACTTTTTTAGAAAATTTTGCAAATGTATAAAAAAACAGAAATAAACAATTGAGCTCAGGTGCATCCTGTTTCCATTGATCATCCATTGATCATGTTTCTACAACTTGGAGTCCACCTGTGGTAAATTCAATTGAATGGCATGATTTGGAAAGGCACACACCTGTCTAAATATGGTCCGACAGTTGACAGTGCATGTCAGAGAAAAAACCAAGCCATGAGGTCGAAGGAATTTTCCGTAGAGCTCAGACAGAATGGTGTCGAGGCACAGATCTGGGGAAGGGTACCAAAAAATGTCTGCAGCATTCAAGGTCCTCAAGAACACAGTAGCCTCCATCATTCTTAAATGGAAGGTTTGGTACCAACAAGACAATCGTGGGAGAAGGGCCTTGGTCAGGGAGGTGAACAGAGCTCTACAGTTCCTCTGTGAAGATGGGAGAACATTCCAGAAGGACAACCATCTCTGCAGAACTCCACCAATCAGGCCTTTATGGTAGAGTGGCCAGACGGTAGCCACTATGAGTTTGTCAAAAGGCACCTAAAGACTCTCAGACCATGAGAAACAAGATTCTCTGGTTTGATGAAACCAAGATTGAACTCTTTAGCCTGAATGCCAAGCGTCACCTTCTGGAGGAAACCTGGCACCATCCACACGGTAAAGAATGGTGGTGGCAGCATCATGCTGTGGGGTTGTTTTTCGGTGGCAGGGACTGGGAGACTAGTCAGGATCGAGGGAAAGATAGATCCTTGATGATAACCTGCTCCAGAGTGCTCAGGACCTCAGACTGGCGCAAAGGTTCACCTTCCAACAGGACAACGACCCTAAACACACAGCCAAGTCTCTGAATGACCTTGAGTGGCCCAGCCAGAGCCCGGACTTGAACCAGATCGAACATCTCTGGCGAGACCTGAAAATAGCTGTGCAGTGAGGGTCTTGAGAGGATCTGCAGAGAAGAATCAGAATAACCCCCCCAAATACAGGTGTGCCAAGCTTTTAGCGTCATACCCAAGAAGACTCGAAGCTGTAATCGCTGCCAAAGGTGCTTCAACAAAGTACTGAGTAAAGTGTCTGAATACTTATGTAAATGTGATATCATTTTTTTAACATTTGCAAAAAATTATAAAAACCTGTTTTTCCTTTGTCATTGTGTGTAGATTGATGAGGGGAAGAACAAAAAAACAATTTAAATCAATTTTAGAATAAGGCTATAACATAAATTGTGGTTAAGTCAAGGGGTTTGAACACTTTCCGAATGCACTGTATATCTACATAAGACAGATCCTGCTTCTGTTGCTTGAGTGTTTGTTTAATAGCCTACTGATACTGTGAGCAGCACACCTCACGCAACTCATGTCAGATAAACATGTTTTTAATCTTTGCTACGCTGCAATAAAAGTTTTACACTTTTTTTCATTAGTATTATTTATTTAGTGTTATTTATGCTGTTCCGAATTGTCAAATAATATTTGTAATACAAATAACCCTCCTTATTCTTGATCTCCTTCTTATTCTTGATCTCCTTTTTATTGTTATTATTGCTATCATCATTCTAATAAGTAATGACATTATCATTAGTTAACTTAGCAGCCTTGTGTAACTACCATCGGGCTGTAGGCCTAAGAGCGTATGCTGTTTAGTCATAATACCGTAACTTACTTTGGCCTATTTTTTTCAATATTTATATAGGCTACTGTATCATTCATTCATTCATGTCATCACACAGCATACGAGTCATCATTTGAAATGCAATCAAGCATTTTAGTTTTAAAATAACACAGCAAGCCTTAAATAATTAGCGTAAACAATAAATAAATCGTTCCATTTCTGCAATTGCATTCACAAATAAATGTTTTTAGTCTTTGCTGTGATAAAGGCTTTACAAAAATGTAAAACTTTTGTTTTTAAATTGACTCTCTGGTACGCTTTTAATTTATTTAGTGTTGTTTACATTGTTCCAAATGGTCAGAAATTATATTGTAATTTAACAGCACCTGTTTGACAAACACAATATCCACACAGCGCTTGCTACTTACTGTTTTTTTTCTTGATCTCCCAGTATTGTCCACAACTAGTGAAATTTATTACACACATCTGACTTCCCTTTACCTCCTGAGCAACCAGAAAACATTCCACCGTTTCAAATTCATTTGTCACATCCTCTGCATCCAATTTGCTGTCACGTGTTAAGGCATTTGGAATATGTTCAATTTATTGATGTGATTATGATATGCTATAGGTCAGGCCCTATTGGTCATGTGCATGCGATGGATACATGTGAGAGAGTAACGGTTGAGGGACTAGGAAATGTTTTTCCGAAACAAGTGAGGGATTTCTGTAACAACTTTTCAGTCAGTAATGGCTGTATTTGTTGCAGCTTCAGCAACATGGACAGCGAAATAAACACTGATGTTTTGTGGTGGTTGCTGCAGCTGGAAGAAGAGAGAGACGGTGTGTGCTAGTCACACAGTCACTCGCTGTAATTTATTACATTTTTTTTTACAAATCGCAGCAAGTTTAAGTCCTGCCCGGCACAATCAAATCAATTGCGGTTAGACTCCCTCTAATCATTTGTGTGTATTAACTATTTCATCAAACAGAGCGCTTAACGCATCGGACAAGTATATTGCATATAGTTGATTTGATTCAAATACATAGGATATGTCTATATATGGAAAAATACACATTTAAACATTTCTACCAATCAATTTAGTTTAAAGAACAGAACTCTCGATCGACCAGGATTTGTTTGTTTGTTGGGACAGCCCTAATTGCTTCTCATTAATACAACACGTGTGGTTTTCCATAGAACGTAGTAACCCTTTTTTTTTTTGTCAAATCTCATTATTAAATTTAAGTGTTATTTGTATTTTATTCAACTTATTTTTACACTAAGCCATTCCGAAGTTATTCAGAGTGCACTAGTTGATTCAACTGTGAGTAGGGCTTTCTGAGAAAAATTAAACCTCACAGTGAGGCTCAATCTTACATTAATTGCTTATCTTTGTATACGGACCTTATCAGTTGATAGCAGTGCAAAACCGCACAGTAGTTAGTCAGTCTATAAATGAATTGATATCGAGCGTATGTGAAGATAGAACTCATTTGAAAGACAATGTATACCTGGATTGATTGCTGTAAAAAGGGAATTGATTCTGAGACTGTTGTTGGGTGATGGTATGGGTATCCACATCTATACATTCCTTACTTCAAGATACAGTATTTTAACCTGGCCTTAAAAAAAAATATATCACAGTTGAAGTCGGAAGTTTACAAACTCCTTAGCCAAAAACATTTAAACTCAGTTTTTCACAATTCCTGACTTTTAATCCTAGTAACAATTCCCAGTATTAGGTCAGTTAGGATCACCTCTTGATTTTAAGAATGTGAAATGTCAGATTAATAGTAGAGAGTGATTTATTTCAGCTTTTATTTCTTTCACCACATTCCCAGTGGGAAATAAGTTTACATACACTCAATTAGTATTTGGTAGCATTGCCTTTGAATTGTTTAACTTGGGTCAATTGTTTCAGTAGCCTCCCACAAGCTTGCGACAATAAGTTGAGTGAATTTTGGCCCATTCCTCCTGACAGAGCTGGTGTAACTTAGTCAGGTTTGTAGGCCTCCTTGCTTGCTAATGCTTTTTCAGTTCTGGCCACAAATTCTCTATAGGATTGAGGTCAGGGCTTTGTGATGGCCACTCCAATACCTTGACTTGTAGTAGTTAAGCCATTTTGCAACAACTTTGGAAGTATGCTTGGGGTCGTTGTCCATTTGGAAGACCCATTTGCGACCAAGCTTTAACTTCCTGACTGATGTCTTGAGATGTTGCTTCAATATATCCACATCATTTTCCTCCCTCATGATGCTATCTAGTTTGAAGTGCACCAGTCCCTCCTGCAGCAAAGCACCCCCACAACATGATGCTGCCACCCCCGTGCTTCACGGTTGGGATGGTGTTCTTCGGCTTGCAAGCCTCCCCCTTTTTCCTCCAAACATAACGATGGCCATTATGGCCAAACAGTTCTATTTTTGTTTCATCAGACATTGCTCCAAAAAGTATGATCTTTGTCCCCATTTTTTATTTGTTTTTATTTGACCTTTATTTAACTAGGCAAGTCAGTTAGGAACAAATTCTTATTTTCAATGACGGCCTAGGAACAGTGGGTTTAACTGCCTGTTCAGGGGCAGACTGACAGATTTGTACCTTGTCAGCTTAGGGATTTGAACTTGCAACCTTCAGGTTACTAGTCCAACGCTCTAACTACTAGGCTACCCTGCCGCCCCATGTGTAGTTGCAAACCGTAGTCTGGCTTTTTTTATGGCGGTTTTGGAGCAGTGGCTTCTTCCTTGCTGAGCGGCCTTTCAGGTTATGTTGACTGTTTTACTGTGGATATAGATACTTTTGTACCTGTTTCCTCCAGCATCTTCACAAGGTCTTTTGCTGTTGTTCTGGGATTGATTTGCACTTTTCGCAACAAAGTACGTTCATCTCTAGGAGACAGAACGTATCTCCTTCCTGAGCGGTACGATGGCTGCGTGGTCCCATGGTGTTTATACTTGCGTACTATTGTTTGTACAGATGAACGTGGTACCTTCAGGCATTTGAAAATTGCTCTCAAGGAAGAACAAGACTTGTGGAGGTGTACCTTTTTTTTCTGAGGTTTTGGCTGATTTCTTTTGATTTTTCTCATGATGTCAAGCGAAGAGGCACTGGGTTTGAAGGTAGGCCTTGAAATACATCCACAGGTACACCTCCAATTGACTCAAATGATGTCAATTAGCCTATCAGACACTTCTAAAGCCATGACATTATTTTCTGTAATTTTCCAAGCTGTTTAAAGGCACAGTCAACTTAGTGTATGTAAACTTCTGACCCACTGGAACTGTGAAACAGTAAAATAATCTGTCTGTAAACAATTGTTGGAAAAATTACTTGTCATGCACAAAGTAGATGTCCTAACCGACTTGACAAAACTATAGTTTGTTAACAAGAAAAAAACGAGTTTTAATGACTCCAACCTAAGTGTATGTAAACTTCCGACTTCAACTGTATGTTTTACTGAAATATATATATATGTATACAGTCAATTTTAACAACCAAAATGTCCCATTTTTTTAAAGACATTGGCTCTTAAGCTATTTTGAGTCTGTTCAAGGTCTGCATTCTAAAATAAGTGTCTGTTCCAGATGAGTTATTACACCGTTGGAAGGTTTCTCTGTGAGTGCAGCCGCACGCTCACTCAAGTGCTTTGCTCAATCTTTTCACCTAATGCTAATGACGTTACAGCGTTGTTCAAACATTCAGCAATCTCTACTATACCCTCTTATTACCAGGCAGTGCTGATATCATTATTTACGACCAGGACTTTATTCCCTTCAGAACAGCAACTCATGCTAATGGCTGTACAACGTTTGTCAAACATTCACCAATCGTTTGTATCCTTTCTCATCTTTACCAATGGTGATATAATGCCACCAGGATTTTTTTTTCCTCCCCAAAACATCAGCTCGATGAACACTTTATTCAAACAGTTAGGAAATGAGATGGCAAGTTGGGGGAGAAATTGGCAAGGTTGCTCACGGGGATTGAACCCCAGTCCCCGGTGATTGTTTTAATGTCTATTGACAAGTTGACCTCTGATCAATGCCCTCCAGGCCAGGAACATTGGTTATCCCAGTAGTAGAGAGTCTTGTTCCTTCTTTCTTGGAAAGAGTTTAGGAAAGGCCGTAGCTCCATGAACATTTTATAAACCTGTAATTTGTTTCAACCGATTCCATTTAATCCGGATTAAACTCAAATCGATGATTACCTCATTATTTGTCTAGTCTTTGCTTTTCACGTGTTGTGAGACACATTTTATATGTCCCAAGAATCGAGTTATTGTGCTAGTGTGCTTCTTCCACTACCATAAAACATACTTTTAGACTGCTGAAACAAGCTCACAAATATTCTTCAGGAAATTTACCTTTTCTAGCTTTGGCTTTTGATTGTCAAGCTCTTAGGTGCCATGCTGCTGCCTGTCTACACAAGATCAATGTCCTGTTTAGTCGATATTCTCTGACATGCAACTTCAAATGACCTTTGACCTTCTTCTAATCTCCTCCCCACAGCACACCTCGCACACCGATGGGCGCAACGAGGTCACCACGCGGCCCGTCCGCTCCGGCGCCCGCTGCCGGAACTCCATTGCCTCGTGCGCCGACGAGCAGCCGCACATTGGCAACTACCGGCTGCTCAAAACCATCGGAAAGGGCAACTTTGCCAAGGTCAAGCTGGCGCGTCACATCCTCACGGGCCGAGAGGTGAGACAGCAGCAGGATCATTTTCTAATTTGTTTGGCTAGGGTAGAATACACTAAAGTAGAATAGATTACAATAATTGTTTGCTTAAAAATATATATATTATTTATATTTTGAGTACAATGTTGGTTAGTAGATTTAGCTGATACCAGCCACCTCACCCTTGCTGTACTTGACAAGTCAAGGGGCAACACGCTGCACCAATCGTAACAGCAGTCACTGTAATTGCATTTTGTTTGTTGGCGAAACAAACAAAATGCAAGTTGGGGAAATTGTATTAAATGTACTAAACTTACTGAAGCAACAAGCTAGAGACAAATTGTATTGAGACCCCCTCCAGCCCTCAGTTCTCCTAGAGGCGGCAGTGCTTTACACACTCTAAAATGGCACTTTTGCAATCTGAGAAACAAGTTTGTTATTATTGAGTGGCCAGCCAATAGGCATGCAAATTCCTATGTTGAGTTGTTAGAAGTGGTTTCAACAGGAAGTGATTTTTTTTCTTCCCCACTTTACTCTCTCTTGACAGGTTGCCATCAAAATCATCGACAAGACACAGCTGAATCCTACCAGCCTTCAAAAGGTAAAAGAAAAACCTGTCTTGTCTCCCTATTGGACACTGCACATCCTTTTCCATGTGCATTCTCTGGTTGTAGAGGACTGGGATATCATTAGGCCTGCACTGCAGTGTACAGTTGAAGTCAGAAGTTTACATACACCTTAGCCAAAAAACATTTAAACTCTGTTTTTCACAGTTCCTGACATTTAATCCTATTAAAATTCCCTGTCTTAGGTCAGTTAGGATCACCACTTTATTTTAAGAATGTGAAATGTCAGAGTAATAGTAGAGAGAATGATTTATTTCAGCTTTTATTTCTTTCATCACATTCCCAGTGGGAAAGAAGTTTACATACACTCAATTAGTATTTGGTAGCATTGCCTTTTGAATTGTTTAACTTGGGTCAATTGTTTCAGGTAGCCTTCCACAAGCTTCCCACAATAAGTTGCGTGAATTATAGCCCATTCCTCCTGACAGAGCTGGTGTAACTGAGTCAGATTTGTAGGCCTCCTTGCTTGCTCACGCTTTTTCAGTTCTGCCCACAAACTGTCTATAATTTTGAGGTCCGGGCTTTGTGATGGCCACTCCAATACCTTGACTTTGTTGTCCTTAAACCATTTTGCCCCAACTTTGGAAGTATACTTGGGGTCGTTGTCCATTTGGAAGACCCATTTGCGACCAAGCTTTAACTTCCTGACTGATGTCTTGAGATGTTGCTTCAATATATCCACATAATTTTCCTCCCTCATGATGCCATCTAGTTTGTGAAGTGCACCAGTCCCTCCTGCAGCAAAGCACCCCCACAACATGATGCTGCCACCCCCGTGCTTCACGGTTGGGATGGTGTTCTTCGGCTTGCAAGCCTCCCCCTTTTTCCTCCAAACATAACGATGGTCATTATGGCCAAACAGTTCTATTTTTGTTTCATCAGACCAAAATGTACGATCTTTGTCCCCATGTGCAGTTGCAAACCGCAGTCTGGCTTTTTTATGGTGGTTTTGGAGCAGTGGCTTCTTCCTTGCTGAGCGGCCTTTCAGGTTATGTTGATATAGGACTCGTTTTACTGTGGTATAGATACTTTTGTACCTGTTTCCTCCAGCATCTTCACAAAGTCCTTTGCTGTTGTTCCGGAATTGATTTGCACTTTTCGCAACAAAGTACGTTCATGTCTAGGAGACAGAACGCGTCTCCTTCCTGAGCAGTATGACGGCTGCGTGGTCCCATGGTGTTTATACTTGCGTACTATCGTTTGTACAGATGAACGTGGTACCTTCATGAGTTTGATAATTGCTCCCAAGGATGAACTAGTCTTGTGGAGGTGTACCATTTATTTTCCGAGGTCTTGGCTGATTTCTTTTGATTTTCCCATGATGTCAAGCAAAGAGGCACTGAGTTTGAAGGTAGGCCTTGAAATACATACACAGGTACACCTCCAATTGACTCAAATTATGTCGATTAGCCTCAGAAGCTTCTAAAGCTATGACATAATTTTCTGTAATTTTCCAAGCTGTTTAAAGGTACAGTCAACTTAGTGTATGTAAACTTCTGACCCACTGGAATTGTGATACAGTGAATCATAAGTGAAATAATCTTTCTGTAAACAATTGTTGGAAAAATTACTGTCCTAACCGACTTGCCAAAACTATAGTTTGTTAACAAGACATTTTTGGAGTGGTTTAAAAACTAGTTTTAATGACTCCAACCTAAGTGTATGTAAACTTCCGACTTCAACTGTATATAATATTCCTACTTCGAAAGCTGTATGCGGTGAAAAGTGTTAGTACATTAGTGCCCTATTTCCATGATATATTATAAAATCAGTCTGTCTTTTATTTTGATGGAGGTGGCCTGTGAGTGTATGGGACTTCCCTTCATCAAGTAGCCCTTGAAACTAGTTGTACCGAAATGCACAATTATAGCTAACTAATACGATTCCCCCATGGGATTTTGACATGTTGTGATTCTGGGTGCTTCAGTACGTGTCTTGGAAGCACAACTAGCTTAATTTCAGTGTGTGTAACTCACGAACTTCACAGCAGACTCAGCATTAGTTTGAGCAGAGGCGCAGAGTCCAGACCCCCTTAAAGGTGTAAGTCGTTGTACTGCACTGCATGTTGGGAGGCGGGGGGTAAAGTGGTGGCTGGTAGAGGAAACCTCAGCAGACTTGGATTTCAGAGGCTGCTAATAATACCCTCGGAGGAGATCTCAGAATGGGAGGCTGGTGAAAGAACAGCGCTGGCCCTGCCAACAAGGAAAGAGATGCAGCAACTGGGGTCTGGGCTGTAGTGGGGAAACGGATGGGGACAGGGGGCCGTTGACCCGTTGTAGGGTTGAAGTACAGAGGATCTGCAGCACACAGGACCCAAACTGTCTTCTTCATGGGCTGTTTATTTTTATGCCCTGATGAAAGCTGAATTGATCCGACGCTTAAACATGCCAGCTGGCCCAAATATAGTTAAAGGTAACAAATGAGGTGATGTCTTTCTGGACTTTTTATTTGAAAAACCATTTTGAGTGCCGTAACTTGGACATTAGGACCTTTTCCACCAATAATGTTTGTGGCAGAGTAACCCTAACCTAAAATTAGGACACGTGCCAACTAGTAATGTCATATTTATATTTCACCGACCCCCCCCCCCCCCCAAATATTTTCTGAGACCCACTTGAAACTGTAGTAGACTTTGCTACGGTGCAATTTACCAGGGTGGCAATTTACCAGACTGCGGCTACTGCCCTGTCGTGTCTGCCCCCCTTCCTTCAGCTATATAGATCAGACTGTCACATTGGGGTCGGTGGAGACTGATGACGTTCACCCCCCCCCTCCACCCCACCAACTCCTATAATTAGCCAGCACTTGTTTTTCCAGGCCATCGATTCGGTTTGCTTTCCATTCGCTGGCCAATTGACAGCCCGTGGCTTGAACTGTGGGTATACAGGATGGTTGGTGTTAGGTAGGTAGGTAGGGAGGGAGGGAGAGAAAGAGGAGAGGATGAACACAAGGACGATGAAGGAGAGGAGAGCGGGCGAGCGTCATGCTGCGCGCTCTCTCTCTTGCTTCTCACTCTCTCTCTCTCCACCTGGGTGCTTAGCTCTTCACCAGGAGCCCACTGCTTTCTGGGTCGGCAGGCGAAGCCAACAGGCATCTGCATGATGAAGTGGTCTAAAACAATTCCTGGTTCTGCGCCATTCTGCGTAACTGAGCCTCCAGTGGGCGTCCAACAGAGCCGGATAGCTTTTACAAGCTTGATGTGTCCTCACAGCGTTTTACCTCCACACAGCACTTTATTGTCCACACAGCGTTTTACCTCCACACAGCGCTTTATTGTCCTCACAGCGTTTTACCTCCACACAGCGCTTTATTGTCCACACAGCGTTTTACCTCCACACAGCACTTTATTGTCCACTTTATTATTATATATATATATTATTTTTTTTACAGTCCATCGGAGCATCCTAGATTAAAATACACATCTCAGGACCTCATTCTGACAATGGGCACCTTTTGGTACAGCTAAAACATTTTTTTCATCCCGCCAGCCTTCTTTACATCCCCTCTTGCGCTCATCGGTTTGTTTTCACAGACTCGTTCGCTGCAGCTATTTTTATTTGCTGTGGTGTGACGTGTGACCTCTTATGTAATTGGTGGGAGTGGGAGGAGAGCCCCACTGTCGATTCAGTCAATCTTCCTGCTTTTTAGAAGCGATGTGGTTTTATTAAGACCCGAGGTCAGGGCACCGGGATGTGAATACAAGTAGCGGAGGATGAGCTTGAAGTATACTATAAAAACCCTTCAAACACATCAATGGCTCTGCTCGAGGCGACGTCACCCTTACCTGGGCGTCGGGAGCCATGGTAGTCAGCCGTAGGATGTGTGGGGTTGGAAGGAGGAGGTGAGATGTAGAGCAGGAGAATAGTTTTCAGCTTTGGTAGATGACATCAGTTGATTTTTACCTCTAAATGTTAGTGCCATACATTTGTATTCTGATGGCTTTCGTTGTATCTTGTCGGCTCTGTATCAACATAGCGGGTTCACATTCGAAATGTTTTCACACTTTTGTGTTTATGGATTAAAATGAGTGTCTACACAATAATCTCTATTATTCCACTAGTATGAGGCCATGTTCAATCCAAGCTGGCCACAGTGAATTTCTGGGGAAAGACGAAACAATGGTCTGCCTGTACTGTGCTGCATGTTTGGATGAATATAATCAGGAAGAGAATGATTCATGTGTGAGGGGGAAAAAAAGATACCCAATTATGGTGTTCATTCATCTTTCTCACAGTACAGGAAGAAGGATTTTTTGTTGATCCAACTCGGGTAACTTCCAGTTACCGCTTTTGATTGAAGAACAACATCAAGTTTCCAACTCCTCCACAAATTGTAATTTACCCTATTGTGGAAGCAGAAGGGTGAGCAGGTACTGTGTTTTTGTAGGTGTAACTCAGTTTTGGGACCGGGACTGGGACTACAGTTAGCGATGCCTCAGGAATGCGTGTGCCGGAGCAATCAGGGTTGTCTGGTGGCCCTTAGCTATGTTGGCCAGTCCCTTTTTTTTGTTTGCTTCTGGCAAAGCAGTGACCTCATTCATTGGCGTCGACATCAGTAGCAGAAAGGGACTGTTGCTGTTATGTCTGTGGCGCTCCATTTGTTTAGCTGTTGTGTCTGGGCTTGACCTGATTTTTCATAACGTCTGAGGGGGCTGTCTGGCTTTTGTGTAGCACACTCTATGTTGTGGGTTGGGGGGTCATTTAGATTCAAAATAAGGAATGCTTTCATAGGATGTTAGGATGAGGAGCCAACCAAATTAACTATACACCTGTGCTACCGTTTTCTAAAGAAACAAGTCTCTACAGTGATGTGTCGTATGACATCCCTCACACCCTTTATCTTTAAGAGATCACAGACACCCATCATCCAAGGGCTCTGGGAAGATTGATTGTCTGACTCTTTGTATCCCCACCATTAGTACATTTCTTCTGTGTTCCTTGCCGATGTCTTCTGCAGACTGAGTCACCAGGCGTTATGTGTTCTTCTATCAAGAGGGCACGTGCTAGAGGATTTGAGGTGGAGGGAGAACTGATTTTGGGGCACTCAACAACAACAAAAAAGACATATAAAAAATAATCCCCAGCCACAAAATTCACCAATTCTGTTTTAATAGCGTTGAATGACTGAAAGGAAATAACTAGTCCTAAATGTGTCGGCTGTTGTGGAGTTCAGTCCTGGTTAGCGTCATGAGACACTGAGACTTCAACCCCTCTGGATGTAAACGTCGCTGCAGGGCATTAGTCTGCCACAGCTGATGTCTACTCCCCCAGACGTCGTTGTTGTGGAGGGTACAGGCGGACACGCCCTCCATGGCGGAAGCGCAGGCCCCGTAAGGGATTGCTCTCGGCCTGGACTCTCCTCTCTCTGGTACTCTAGAGGCACACTGCCATCAAATGTTTCTGGAACATTTATTTCTGCTTTTCTTTCTCCAGGAGAGTCAGATTTGTTTTCCCTGTGCTATATTATTTAAAAAAGAAATTCTCCCCATTTCCACTCCATAGTGCAGCGTTAGAATACGAACCCTGGGCCTTCCTCTCGAACCCTGGGCCTTCCTCTCGAACCCTGGGCCTTCCTCTCGAACCCTGGGCCTTCCTCTCGAACCCTGGGCCTTCCTCTCGAACCCTGGGCCTTCCTCTCGAACCCTGGGCCTTCCTCTCGAACCCTGGGCCTTCCTCTCGAACCCTGGGCCTTCCTCTCGAACCCTGGGCCTTCCTCTCAAACCCTGGGCCTTCCTCTCAAACCCTGGGCCTTCCTCTCAAACCACCTTGCGGAACCTTTTGCACTTTTTACGCAATCCTGAAATACTGGACATGCCGCCCCGTCATCACCGCAGCTTTCCAGGCAATACTCCGTACTGTAATGGGAGTCCTTTTGTTTTAATTTTTGGTTGGCACGTCAGAGTGGCTGTTACACTGCACCTATTTTCTTTCCTCATAATTCTCTGTCAGACATTTGACCTCAGAGGTGCTCATGTCTAGGTCGTATTTGAGGGGCCAGGCAACGGGAGGGGGGGGGGGGGCTGTGGCTACGTTAAATCTCTCCAGCAACCTGTCCCTTCATGACCCCAGGCAGACCCAGGCAATCCTCGCTCCCACACCCACACCACCGAGCCAGCCTGCTTCCTTCCTCCCGGGCCCTGTTTGTGAAGCGATGAGTCACCACCCGGCGCTAAGGGCGTTTATCATCCATAACCGAGGATTGCCTTGAACAAGCTAATTTCAGGGGGGGTTTGTGTGACGATACCTGCCTCACTGAAATGAATTATCTGCTTGGGTTCATATGAGCAATCTGACTAAAACAATACCCAAATGTTTTTATTTTTCTTTCTATTAGATTGTCCTTAGGGCCACCTCCCTGGCACGTGGAGATATTTGTGATGTGCTCGACTGTAGTCATATTTCCCTAGGATCTTGTTATTTCCCCCTGAAGGCCACTTCAAACCGGAAGGGTGACTTTAGTTTTTTTTGGCAAGGAAAATATTGAATATCGGTTTCGGACAAAAAATGTCATATTGGTGCAGCACTAGTTTCAACAACTGAAACCCCAGCCAGCTATTGCCAGTGTCAATCCAATAAGAGAAAGCCAAATTGAACTGTCCGGTTTGTTTCAAGCCAAACCCTTAAGATGGTAAGCAGTGAAAGTGCAAGGCCAAACCGCTGTGGCGACATCTTGTCCACCTTTATGGTTTGTGACACAGTCACCATATTAGTCCATTAGAAGGGGCAGTTTTCAACTTCTCTCCTGTTCCAGGTTGTCGTCTTCGCAGTCTTGCTGCACTGGTTATTATGTCTCAGGAACCCCATAACTATGATCTAGTTATCTTTTTAGAGATGCAAAGCTTGACTGCAAAAAAGACAACCTGAGACAAAACCCATTTTCAATTTGGGACCGGTCATTGCATTGGACAGCACAGCTGCCGATCCAGTCACAGCAGTTGTCTTTGGACATCTTAACCCATACAGGACAAGTCATGTTGACTACTGACCGAGTAGTCAACATGACTTGAGTACAGCTAGATCAGGTGTCATGCTACTTGTTATGATGGCCAGAGACGTGTGTGCACCTGTGAGTGTATGCGTGCATGCATATGTACAGGTCTGAATGTTTCTACACATTTATGAGTGTACAGATGTCGGATCTTAACTTGATCACTCATTTGTCGTCGAATTTTCCTGCTGGATCAGGAAATTCAAAATGAGCAGTTCTCTTTCATCAAGGCTAAGGGTGGCTACTTTGAAGAATCTCAAATATAAAATATATTTTGATTTGATTAACACTTTTTTGGGGTACTACATGTGTTATTTCATAGTGTTGATGTCTTCACTATTATTCTACAATGTAGAAAATAGTAAAAATAAAGAAAAACCCTTGAATGAGTAGGTGTGTCCAAACTTTTGACTGTTACTGTGTGTATATATTATCTCTCTCTTTATTACTATCTAACCCTACCACCCGTCCCCTAATTGGAGTAAACTAGTAAACAATGCTTAGGCCTCTACCTCCAGCTTATACATAACATATTATGTCTATTTTACAGTAGTTCTATTTAGTTTGTTTTTACTCCTGTCCTCCTACCCTCAACCTCTCCCATCTATTTCTGATGTCCATCCAGGTTGGACTTCTATTTGCCATGTCTTTCAAACTGTGCTCTTTCACAAAAGTTCTTAGCCCATATCCGTTTTACATGAGTTATCTTGTTATTAGTCCCAACATTCAGCTCCATTCAACCTTTCTCATATATCTCTTAAATATAAATCCAATACGGATGGTGTTTTCAACTGTGCTGTGATGTTTCACAAAAGTTCTGAACCTTTTCTATTCTCATTTGTTTCTACCGATTTGTAAATTGAAAATAAACATTTTTGCTAAAAGTATTATTCGATTATTGATCGATTTGACTATGCCTTTTCAGATCACCTAGTAGTGCTATTTGCAGGGTTAGCTCCAGGTAAATGTTGCAATTATTCAGCCATTCCTGGACCTGTGACCAAAAACAAGCTACATATGGACAGGACCAAAACAAATTCTGTCTCTTCGCAGCAAATTCTGCAGAGCTGGGACGGTCGACTTAATATCTATCAATCAAATGTATTTATAAAGCCCTTCTTACATCAGCTGATGTCAAAGTGCTGTATAGAAACCCAGCCTAAAAACCCCAAACAGCAAGAAAATGCAGGTGTAGAAGCACGGTGGCTAGGAAAAACTCCCTTGAAAGGCCAGAACATAGCCTGGTTCCTCTCTAGGTTTCTTCCTATGTGGGGTGGCCAGTCCTCTTTTGGCTGTGCTGGGTGGAGATTATAACAGAACATGGCCAAGATGTTCAAATGTCCTTATATGACCAGCAGGGTCAAATAATAATAATCACAGTGGTTGTCGAGGGTGCAACAGGTCAGCACCTCAGGAGTAAAATGTCAGTTGGCTTTTCATAGCCGATCATTCAGAGTATCTCTACCACTCCTGCTGTCTCTAGAGAGTTGAAAACAGCAGGTCTGGGACAGGTAGCACGTCCGGTGAACAGGTCAGGGTTCCATAGCCACAGGCAGAACAGCAGCATGGCCAGGTGGTCTGGGGACAGCAAGGAGTCATCAGGCCAGGTAGTCTTGAGGCATGGTCCTAGGGCTCAGGTCCTGAGAGAGGGAGCATTAGAGAGAGCATATTTAAATTCACACAGGACACCGGATAAGACAGGAGAAATACTCCAGATATAACAGACTGATCCTAGCCCCCCGACACACAAACTACTAGCATAAATACTGGAGGCTGAGGCGTCTCTCACATGGGTAGGCAGACCATTCCATAAAAATGGAGCTCTATAGGAGAAAGCCCTGCCTCCAGCTGTTTGCTTAGAAATTCTACGGGACAATTAGGAGGCCTGCGTCTTGTGACCATAGCTTATGTGTAGGTATGTACGGCAGGACCAAATCGAAAAGATAGGTAGGAACGAGCCCATGTAATGCTTTGTAGGTTAGCAGTAAACCCTTGAAATCTGCCCTTTCCTTACCGGAAGCCAGTGTAGAGAGGCTAGCAATGGAGTAATATTATCAAATTAGTTGGTTCTAGTCAAGATTCTAGCAGCCATGTTTAGCACTAACTGAGGTTAATGTAGTGCTTTATTCAGGTAGCTGGAAAGTAGAGCATTGCCGTAATCTAACCTAAAGTGACAAAAGCATGGATTCATTTTTCTGCATCATTTTTTTGGACAAAGTTTCTGATTTTTGCAATGTTATGTAGATGGAAAAAAATGGTAATCAAGGCATTGGAATAATTTTACAATTTCAATATCATTAAAGAACATTTCAATTACCTTCAGAAGTTACATAATTAGTTTGATTGCACACAGGTGGACTTTATTTAAGTGTCACATGATCTCAGTATATATACACCTGTTCTGAAAGGCCCCAAGGTCTGCAACACCACTAAGCAAGGGGAACCACCAAGCAAGCAGCACTATGAAGACCAAGGAGCTCTCCAAACAGGTCAGGGACAAAGTTGTGGAGAATTACAGATCAGGGTTGGGCTATAAAAAAAATATATATCCAAAACTTTGAACATCCCACAGCGCACCATTAAATCTATTATTAAAAAATGGAAAGAATATGGCACCACAACAAACCTGCCAAGAGAGGGCTGCCCACCAAAACTCACAGACCAGGCAAGGAGGGCATTAGTTAGAGAGGCAACTAAGAGACCAAAGATAACCCTGAAGGAGCTGCAAAGCTCCACAGAGGAGATTGGAGTATCTGTCCATATGACCACTTTAAGCTGTACACTCCACAGAGCTGGGCTTTACGGAAGAGTGGCCCCCAAAAAAATAAGCAAACATGTTTGGTGTTTGCTAAAAGGCATGTGGGAGACTCCCTAAACATGTGGAAGAAGATACTCTGGTCAGGTGAGACTAAAATTGAGCTTTTTGGCCATCAAGGAAAACCCTATGTCTGGTGCAAACCCACCACCTCTCATCACCCCGAGAACACCAACCCCACAGTGAAGCATGTTGGGGGCAGCATCATGCTGTAGGGATGTTTTTCATTGGCAGGGACTGAGAAACTGGTCAGATTTGAAGGAATGATGGATGGAGATAAATACAGGGAAATTCTCGAGGGAAACCTGTTTGTCTTCCAGAGATTTGAGACTGGGACGGAGGTTCACCTTCCAGCAGGACAATGAGCATACTGAGCATACTGCTACAACAACACTTGAGTGGTTTAAGGGGAAACATTTAAATGTCTTGGAATGGCTTAGTCAAAGTCCAGACCTCAATCCAATTGAGAATTAAGACTTAAAGATTGCTGTACATCAGTGGAGCCCATGCAACTTGAAGGAGCTGGAGCAGTTTTGCCTTGAAGAATGGGCAAAAATCCCAGTGGCTAGATATGCCAAGCTTATAGAGACACCCCAAGAGACTGCAGCTGTAATTGCTGTAAAATGTGGCTCTACAATGTATTGACTTTGGGGTTGGGGGGGGGGGTGAATAGTTATGCACGCTCAAGTAATGTTTTTTTGTCTTATTTCTTGTTTCACAATAAAAAATATTTTTCATCTTCAAAGTGGTAGGCATGTTGTGTAAATCAAATGATCCAAACCCCCCAAAAAATATATTTTAATTCCAGGTTGTAAGGCAACAAAATAGTAAAAATGCCAAGGGGGGTGAATACTTTCGCAAGCCACTGTAAGTGTTGCAACAGTCAAACAACAATAAATATCGAAATTTCACTATCAATGTTACTATTATGCAAATCAGATACATTTCAGCATGGAATTAAACATCAAGGTAGGTTTTCAGGTAAGAATCATATAAGTAATACATATTCAAACAGTGCAGATATCAATTGCCATAGTCAACTCAATCATCTTGTTCCTGCTAAAGTAGGATTTACCAGTCATGTCTAGATGGGATGCAGCTTTTGTTAAGTATATGGGGGTATTTTAGGTAACCATTTTCCTAACCTTGAGCCACTCCCCCCCCCCCCCCTAACCCTGCTGCTTAAGTTCTCATAGCCTGCTATGAAAAGTACATTTTTTGACAAAAGCTGTATCCCTTCTAGTCAACCGGATTTACCTTCCTCTTCTGAACACACACACACACATACACATGGTTGACACTAAGCTAGCTAGCTTAGCCAGCTTATCTAGTGGCAACCTAATAGCTTTTTTTTCATATTATTTTATTTAACTAGGCAAGTCAGTTAAGAACAAATTATTATTTACATTGATGACCTACCTTGGCCAGACCCTCCCTTAACCCAGACGACACTGGGCCAATTGTGCCCTACTCTATGGGACAAACAAGCAGAAATCATATTGGGAGCTAAAAACTGGAGATTAAACTTTGTCTGATTCTCGGTTAGCCAAAGCTGGTTAAATATCCATCTAATTAGCTACCTAACCATTTGCTTTGCATTCGCCCTCAAAATACATTTTCTGACTCTAGAAGTATAGAATAGTACAAAGGTAGAAGGTAATTAGTGCTACTTACCTCTTGTATCGAGCTAAGAACCCACAAACACAAATATCCTCAGGAGTGAAGACATGCGCTTCAGTTCATGAGCTGTGGTGGAGACACAGGTTTTGAGGGACAACTTTGAGAGTCAATGAACTTAAATGTCGATGACAAGCTATTTTGAATATGTTTAATTGGGCAAGGTGTTGTGAAACGTTCATACAGGCATTTAAAGGGAACCAAGAGTATTGATTCATGTAAAAAATAAAATAAAAAAAATCACAATTTGAAGTTACGAGCTATTTATCCAACAGTGAAAACAATAATAATATAAATCTATGTAACCGAAGTGATTTGGTAAAATGTAACGGAGTAAAACTTAAGTTAATTCCTTCAGAAATTATTAACAGAGAGGAACTAGAAAAGTACTAGTTCCTCCTAAAAATTCAAAGGGCGGTAGTGGGCCGGATTCCAACCAATGACGATTTAGGGATGCGTGTGCCGGGATCAGCGGCTGTATCCATTGGACCACACATGCACTGAGGTAGCCATGCATTTATTCTGGCAATTGCTTGCTTTGAACATGTAGTAAAACAATTGATCTACCCCCTGTCAATTTATTATAATCCACATAAGAATTCACAAGACGAGGCTACTTGAACTGACAAGGCTACTTGAACTGATGTTCAATATAATATAGCCTACAAACACTGCTTCCAGCTGCACCCTGGTGGCGATTCTAAATATTAATTCCGATCCTGATGCTGCAGGATTATTTTCCTCCTGCGACAAAAGTGGTCAAATTAAGATCTGACAACTGTGTCTGAAAGTGGGAGTGGGTGAGGTCAGTCCGCAGGTGGTGACCGAAGGCATTATTGCTCCAGGGCCAGGGGAGGATGTATTAATCTGCCTGTGGCTTGAGGGCCAGCTAGGAGTGAAATTAAGGCCTAGCAACTGTGCACAAACAACCTGCCTGCCTAACACAACACCAACTGATAAGAATAGCAACAGAATGTGGCATGGGTTGGTCCAGCGGTCTAAGCCACTGTCTCTGGAACACAGTGTCTTCAGAAAGTATTCACACCCCCAGTGGATTTTTTCTTCACATTTTATTGTTACTGCCTGAATTACACCCAATACCCCATAATGTCAAACTGGAATTATGTTTTTAGAAATGTTGTATTTATGTTTTAAACAAATCTTCTATTAAAAAATGTCAAGCTGAAATGTCTTCAGTCAATAAGTATTCAACCCCTTTTGTTATGGCAAGCATAATTAAGTTCAGGAGTAAAAATGTCCTTAACAAGTCAGATAAGTTCCATGGACTAATAACTCTGTGTACAATAATGGTGTTTAAAATGATGTTTGAATGACTACCTCCTCTCTGTAACCCACACATGCAATTTTCTGTAAGGTCCCTCAGCCGAGCAGTGAATTTCAAGAACAGATGCAATGACAAAGACCAGGGAGGTTTTCTAATGCTTCGTAATTAAGGGCACCTGTTGGTAGACATTGAATTTTTCTTTGAGCATGGTGAAGTTATTAATTACACTTTGAATGGTGTATCAATACACCCCAGTCACTACAAAGATACAGGCGTCCTTCCTAACTCAGTTGACGGAGAGGAAGGAAACCGCTCTGAATTTCACCATGAGGCCAGTGGTGATTTTAAACCAGTTAGATTTAAATGGCTGTGATACGAGAAAACAACTGAGGATGGATCAACAACATTGTAGTTACTCCACAATACTAACCTAAATGACAGAGTGAAAAAAGGAACCCTGTACAGAATAAAAATATTCCAAGACATGCATAGTGTTCATCACGTCAACAGTGAAGAGGCGACTCTGGGATGCTGGCCTTCTAGGCAGAGTTCCTCAATCCAGTGGCTGTGTTCTTTTGCCCATCTTAATCTTTTATTTTTATTGGCCAGTCTGAGATATGGCTTTTTCTTTGCAACTCTGCCTAGAAGGCCAGCATCCCGGAGTCGCCTCTTCATTGTTGACGTTGAGACCGATGTTTTGCAGGTACTATTTAATTAAGCTGCCAGTTGAGGACTGGACACTCTAATGTACTTGTCCTCTTGCTCAGTTGTGCATACGGGCCTCCCACTCCTCTTTCTATTCTGGTTAGAGCCAGTTTGCGCTGTTCTGTGAAGGGAGTATTACACAGTATTGTACGAGATCTTCAGTTTCTTGGCTTTTTCTCACATGGAATAGCCTTAATTTCTCAGAACAAGATTGACAAGATTCAGAAGAAAATTATTTGTTTCTGGCCATTTTCAGCCTGTAATTGAACCCACAAATGCTGTTTAAAAATATAAAAAAATGTAGTTATGTAACTAGGCAGTTAGTTAAGAACTGCCTTGTTCAGGGGCAAAACGACAGATTTTTACCTTAGCAGCTCGCGGATTCGGTCTAGCAACCTTTCAGTTATTGGCCCAACGCTCTAAACACTAGGCTACCTGCCGCCCACAAATGCTGATGCTCCAGATACTCAACTTGTCTAAAGAAGGGCAGTTTTATTGCTTCTTTAATTAGTACAACAGTTTTCAGCTGTGCTAACATAATTGCAAAAGGGTTTTCTAATGATCAATTAGCCTTTTTTAAATTATAAACTTGGATTAGCCAACACAATGTGCCATTGGAACACAGGAGTGATGGTTGCTGATAATGAGACGTTTCCAGCTACAATAGTCATTTACAACATTAACAATGTCTACATTGTATTTCTGATCAATTTGATGTTATTTTAATGGCCATAAAATGTGCTTTCCTTTCAAAAGCAAGGACAATTCTAAGTGACCCTAAACTTTTGAACGGAAAGTATTCAGACTCCTTCCCTTTTTCCACATTTTGTTACGTTTTAAAGCCTTATTCTAAAATGGATATAAAAAAAAAATTCCCTCTTCAATCTACACACAATTCCCTATAATGACAAAGCGAAAACAGGTTTTTAGAAATGTTTGCAAATGTATTAAAATGTTTTAATAGAAATACCTTATTTACATGAGTATTCAGACCCTTTGCTATGAGACTTGAAATTGAGAACAGGTGTATCCTGTTTCCATTGATCATTCTGGAGATGTTTCTACATTGGAGTCCACCTTTGGTCAATTCTATTGATTGGACGTGATTTGGAAAGGCACACACATGTCTATATATAAGGTCCCACAGTTGACAGTGCATGTCAGAACAAAATCCAAGCCACAAGGTCAAAGGAATTTTCCGTAGAATTCCAAGACAGGATTGTGTCAAGGCACAGATCTGGGGAAGGGTACCAAAAAAATGTCTGCAGCATTGAAGGTCCCCAAGAACATCATTCTTAAATGGAAGAAGTTTGGAACCACCAAGACTCTTCCTAGAGCTTTCCGCCTGGCCAAACTGAGCAATCGGGGGAGAAGAGAAGGGCCTTGGTCAGGGAGGTGCCCAAGATTCAGTCTGGAGGAAACCTGGCACCATCTTTATGGTGAAGCATGGTGGTGGTGGCAGCATGCTGTGGTGATGTTTTTCAGCAGCAGGGACTGGGAGGCTAGTCAAGCTTGAGGGAAAGATGGATGGAGAAAAGTACAGAGAGATCCTTGATGAAAACCTTCTCCAGAGTGCTCACGACCTCAGACTGGGGTGAAGATTCACCTTCCAACAGGACAAAGACGCTAAGCACACAGCCAAGACAACACATGAATGGCCTTTGGGACAAGTCTCTGAATGTCCTTGAGTGGCCCAGCCAGAGCCCGGACTTGAACCCGATCGAACAGCTCTGGAGAGACCTGAAAATAGCTGTGCATTGCCCCAAATACAGATGTGCCAAGTTTGTAGCGTCATACCGAAGAAGACTCAAGGCTGTAATCTCTGCCAAATGTTCCTCAACAAAGAACTGAGTAAAGGGTCTGAATACTTATTACAGTGCCAGTCAAAAGTTTGGACACCTACTCATTCAAGAGTTTTTCTTTATTTTTACTGTTTTCCACATTGTAGAATAATAGTGAAGACATCAAAACTATGAAATAACATATATGGAATCATGTAGTAACCAAAAAAGTGTAAAACAAATCTAAATACATTTTATGTTTGATATTCTTCTCAGCCGTTGCACGTAATTGTTCTCTCCCAGGACTAGACACAGTTCAGACACGTCTATTTAACCTCAACTGTTAATTAACTTCTTCTGCTGTGTGTGTGGGGAGTGGGTGGCTGGGTGATATGAAGGAATTTCTTGCCGAACGTGTCCTATCCAGGGACAGAGATGCTTGTCTGCTCTGCACAGCTCCCTGTTACCTGCAGGCTGATAGCCCCTTATCCTGTCTTCTCCAGGGAGAGAGAGTGAGTGTCACGGGGGAGGGAGAGAGAGACGGATGGGGGGAGAGATGGACGGGGGAGAGAGAGAGAGAGAGAGACAGACGGGGGGGAGAGAGACTGACGGACGGGGGGAGAGAGAGACTGACGGACGGGGGGAGAGAGAGAGACTGACGGGACGGGGGGAGAGAGAGAGATGGACCTACGGACGGGAGAGAGAGAGAGACGGATGGGGGGAGAGAGAGGGAGAGATGGACGAGAGAGAGAGAGAGAGAGACAGACGGGGGGAGAGAGAGACTCACGAACGGGGGGAAGAGAGAGACTGACGGACAGGGGGGAGAGAGAGAGAGATGGACCTACGGACGGGAGAGAGAGAGAGACGGATGGGGGGAGAGAGAGGGAGAGATGGACGGGGGAGAGAGAGAGAGAGAGAGACAGACGGGGGGAGAGAGAGACTGACGGACGGGGGGAGAGAGAGAGATGGACGTACGGACGGGAGAGAGCGATGAACGGGGGGAGGGAGCGAGAGACCCACCCACGTACCCACGCAGAGTTGCAACAGTGGGCCTCATTTATCAACTGTTAGCTGGCACCATACATCTGTATGTAAATGGTCTTAGTATGAGGACACAATATAAAACATAATGACACTGACCGTGTGTGACTCCACGGCCAGCCATATGGGTTTGTGTCCACAGGACTAGAGTGAATTATTCCACAGGACTAGAGTGAATTATTCACTACTCACATCTCTCTCCCTCTCCCACTGCACAGCTCTGTGTTTAGTCATGGTGAAACAGACTGCTGCTGCCACAGCCTCGCAGGCACCACACACACACACACACACACACACACACACACACACACACACACACACACACACACACACACACACACACACACACAGACACAGACACACACAGACGTAGAGAGGGATGGATACCTCTCCATGCAAGAGCGACCTGTGTGGGTGGAATGTTCAGATGCTCTATAAAATGTTTATTACAGTAGTCTTCCTATTTTCCCCCGGCTCTCCGCTACTGTACAGATACAGCAAAATTACGTTACAGTTCAGTTACAGTTCAGTTACAGTACAGCTACGTTACAGTTCAGTTACAGTACAGCTATGTTACAGTACAGCTACGTTACAGTACAGTACAGCTACGTTACAGTACAGCTACGTTACAGTACAGCTACATTACAGTACAGCTACGTTAACATTACAGTTCAGTTACAGTACAGCTACGTTAACGTTACAGTTCAGCTACAGTACAGCTACATTACAGTACAGCTACATTAACATTACAGTACAGCTACGTTACAGTACAGCTACGTTAACATTACAGTTCAGTTACAGTACAGCTACGTTACAGTACAGCTACGTTAACGTTACAGTTCAGTTACAGTACAGTACATCTACGTTACAGTACAGCTATGTTACGCTACGTTACTGTTACAGTTCAGTTACAGTACAGCTACGTTAACGTTACAGTTCAGTTACAGTACAGCTACGTTACAGTACAGTACATCTACGTTACAGTACAGCTATGTTACGCTACGTTACCGTTACAGTTCAGTTACAGTACAGCTACGTTAACGTTACAGTTCAGTTACAGTACAGCTACGTTACAGTACAGCTACGTTACAGTACAGCTACGTTACAGTACAGCTACATTACAGTACAGCTACGTTAACATTACAGTTCAGTTACAGTACAGCTACGTTAACGTTACAGTTCAGCTACAGTACAGCTACATTACAGTACAGCTACATTAACATTACAGTACAGCTACGTTACAGTACAGCTACGTTAACATTACAGTTCAGTTACAGTACAGCTACGTTACAGTACAGCTACGTTAACGTTACAGTTCAGTTACAGTACAGCTACGTTACAGTACAGTACATCTACGTTACAGTACAGCTATGTTACGCTACGTTACCGTTACAGTTCAGTTACAGTACAGCTACGTTAACGTTACAGTTCAGTTACAGTACAGCTACGGTACAGGTACAGCTACGTTACAGGTATAGTACAGGTACGTTACAGCTACGTTACAGCTACGGTATAGCTACGTTACAGGTACAGCTACATTACAGGTACAGTACAGGTACAGCTACGGTATAGCTACGTTACAGGTACAGCTACATTACAGGTACAGTACAGGTACAGCTACGGTACATCTAAGTTACAGGTACAGTACAGCTACGTTACAGCGACGGTATAGCTACAGGCACAGCTACAGTACAGGTACAGTACAGCTACGTTACAAGTACAGTACAGGTACAGCTACGTTACAGGTACAGCTACGTTACAAGTACAGTACAGGTACAGCTACGTTACAGGTACGGTATAGCTACAGCTACGTTACAGGTACAGCTACGTTACAGTACAGTACAGGTACAGCTGCGTTACAGGTACAGTACAGGTACAGCTGCGTTACAGGTACAGTACAGATACAGCTACGTTACAGGTACAGTACAGGTACAGCTACGTTACAGCTACGGTATAGCTACAGCTACGTTACAGGTACAGTACAGTTACAGCTACGTTACAGGTACAGTACAGGTACAGGTACGGTACATCTACAACTATGGTACAGCTACAGCTCCGGTATAACTAATGGTTAATTGCAGTGGCTTGCTCTTTCAGTTTAGTGTGAATGCTGCCATCTATCCACCGTTTGGGTAGGTTTTAATAGTCACAGTGGGAACAACGTCCTCCATACAATTCCTGATGAACTCTGTCACCGTGTCCGTGTATACGTCAATGTTATTATCTGAGGCTACCTGGAACATATCCCAGTCCACGTGATCAAAACAATCTTCAAGCATGGATTCTGATTGGTCAGACTAGCGTTGAATAGACCTTAGCACGGGTTCTGCCTATTGGAAGGGAGGAGCAAAATGGATTTGTGATCTGATTTGCCGAAGGGAGGGTGAGGTAGGGCCTTGTAGGCATCCCGGAAGGGGGGGTAGCAGTGGTCGAGTGGTTTCCCAGCGCGAGTACTACAGTCAATGTGTTGGTAGAACTTCAGTAGCGTTTTCCTCAAATTTGCTTTGTTAAAATCCCCAGCTATAATAAATGCGGCCTCAGGATATGTGGTTTCCCGTTTGCATAAAGTCCAATGTAGTTCCTTGAGGGCTGTTGTGGTATCTGCTTGAGGGGGAATATACACGGCTGTGACCGAAGAGAATCCCCCTGGCGAGGTAATACTGTCTGCATTTGATTGTGAGGTATTCTACTTTGGGTGAACAAAAGGACTTGAGTTTCTATATGTTATCACAATCACATCATGAGTAGTTAATTATGAAACATACACCACAGCCTTTATTCTTTCTGGAGAGTTCTTTATTCTTGTCTGCGCAATGAACTGAGAACCCAGCTGGCTGTATGGACGGGGACAGTAAATGTGTGTAGGTGTGTTTCAGGGAAATGGAGAGCGTTCTTCGTCTCTGTGTGTCTGTCCGTGTGTGACAAAAAATACTCCATGTGGGAGTTTGAGAGAGGAACATACTCGCCCCATCCCTCCCTGACGCCATCCCTCTCTCTCCCTCCCTGAAGCCATCCCTCTCTCTCCCTCCCTGACTCCATCCCACTTTTTCACTCCCTCTTTCCCAGGAATCGTCATCCTCCTCTCTTTTCCAGGAAAAGAGAGCTGCCACGAATCATCTAACCTCGTTCACACAGATAAGCCGCTGGTTAATACATTGAAAAGTACAGCCTCGGAGCAGTGCGTGTTTATGCTTGTGTGGGGGTGTGTTTGTGGTGGGGGGGGTTGTGTCTGTGTGTTGTATAAAAATGATGATGGTGTGTGCACTTCACGGGTGGACTCACAGGCAGGTAGGGAACAGTGAACACAGGACTTACGCTCTTTACTCACAAGATTTTAGTCCCTACTCCCATTCGAACTTCAGACCTTAGTCCCTACTCCCATTCGAACTTCAGACCTTAGTCCCTACTCCCATTTGAACTTCAGACCTTAGTCCCTACTCCCATTCGAACTTCAGACCTTAGTCCCTACTCCCATTCGAACTTCAGACCTTAGTCCCTACTCCCATTCGAACTTCAGACCTTAGTCCCTACTCCCATTCGAACTTCAGACCTTAGTCCCTACTCCCATTAGAACTTCAGACCTTAGTCCCTACTCCCATTCGAACTTCAGACCTTAGTCCCTACTCCCATTTGAACTTCAGACCTTAGTCCCTACTCCCATTCGAACTTCAGACCTTAGTCCCTACTCCCATTCGAACTTCAGACCTTAGTCCCTACTCCATTCGAACTTCAGACCTTAGTCCCTACTCCCATTCGAACTTCAGACCTTAGTCCCTACTCCCATTCGAACTTCAGACCTTAGTCCCTACTCCCATTCGAACTTCAGACCTTAGTCCCTACTCCCATTCGAACTTCAGACCTTAGTCCCTACTCCCATTCGAACTTCAGACCTTAGTCCCTACTCCCATTCGAACTTCAGACCTTAGTCCCTACTCCCATTCGAACTTCAGACCTTAGTCCCTACTCCCATTCGAACTTCAGACCTTAGTCCCTACTCCCATTCGAACTTCAGACCTTAGTCCCTACTCCCATTCAAACTTCAGACCTTAGTCCCTACTCCCATTCGAACTTCAGACCTTAGTCCCTACTCCCAATCTAACTTTTAAGACCGTGTGTGGGTGTATTTGTGTGTTGCTTTTCTCAAAAATGTTTGCATGACTAACTGAAATTCCCCTCAACATCCAAAGGAGACCAGTTAAAACATTTGGCAGGGAAACATTCCCCGTGCACACACTGTCGTCTGAAAACCCAAAGTGTGTGTGTGTGCGTTCACGTCTGGCTGCTTTTGTGTGTGTGAGAGTGATTAAAACTTAATGATTACTGCTGACTGTGGGAAGGCTGCCCTGAGCGGCCCTCTCCTCGTCTCCTCTCCCTCATCCCAACAATCTAAACTGGCTTCCTGTCCTTGTGTCCTCTCCTACATCGGCATTGGTCTGAAATGACATGATTAGGGCTGTGACGGTCTTGGAATGTGAGGTTACAGTAATTGATCAGGGCAATGTACAGTCTTTTGGTGCATATCGGACTCAAAAGAAACAAGTGGCTTTTCTCTGCAACTTTACTATTACCTTTACGCTTCTTTATTGTCAGTAGCATTTCATTATTATTCAAGTCATTACCTTTGGAAATATTAGTCAAGTATACAACATTTAAGAAATAATTCTGGAAAAAATACAGACTCCGATTTTGACTCCCTAATCCATTCACACCAAGTCCGATGGGTTTTTTCCTCCCCTTTCCTGAACAATTCACATAACGTCACCAACACTGCTGCGGTCATTCTCTGTGGCAATATGTTGTTCAAAGTGGCTAGAGAGAACGCAGTAATGAGGGAAAAAAACTTCTGAAAAAACGAATACGCTACTGAAAGTATTAGGGTACAGTATACTTTAGGCTACGCATCCTATTGGATAAATCATGAAAGGAGCTTGGCTACGTTTCATTCATTAAATAAGAGAGGAAACTCCACCTCACTCAGATACGTAAGTAAATCACATTTGTCCTTTCCCAAAAACATATTAAAAACCTTGCCTAACGCCTCAATGACACCGACAGCGTCATTGCGCAAATAGTACGCATCATCATCTGGATATGTATGCAACAAATGTTCAACGTTCACCTTCTGCTCCCATTTCTGTCAAGCCGTCTGCACTTACAACGATTATGTTAGATGAGTGCCTATTCTCAGAATAACACAGCCATTTTTCCAGCCAAAGAGAGGATTCACAAAAAGCAGAAATATAGATAAAATGAATCACTAACCTTTGATGATCTTCATCTGGTGGCACTCCCAGGTCTCCATGTTAGACAATAAATGTTTGTTTTGTTTGATAATGTCCCTCTTTATGAGCAAAAATCTCCTTTTTGTTTGTGCGTTTTGTCCAGTAATCCAAATGCAGAAGGCGCGTGCACTAATTCCATGACAAAAAGTTTTTTAAAAGTACAATAAGAGTTAGTAGAAACATGCCAAACGATGTTTAAAATCAATCCTCCGGTTGTTTTTGTCATAAATAATCAATAATATTTGAAGAATCTCAAATATAAAATATATTTTGATTTGTTTAACACTTTCTTTAATGTAGGAAATCGTACAAAAAAATAAACACCCTTGAATGAGTAGGTGTGTCCAAACTTCTGACTGGTACTTTGTGTATGTGTGTATATATACACTGCTCAAAAAATAAAGGGAACACTAAAATAACACATCCTAGATCTGAATGAATGTGTGATACTTTTTTCTTTACATAGTTGAATGTGCTGTCAACAAAATCACACAAATTATGAATGGAAATCAAATTTATCAACCCATGGAGGTCTTGATTTGTAGTCACACTCAAAATTAAAGTGGAAAACAACACTACAGGCTGATCCAACTTTGATGTAAAGTCCTTAAAAGTCTAAATGAGGCTCAGTAGTGTGTGTGGCCTCCACGTGCCTGTATGTCCTCCCTACAATGCCTGGGCATGCTCCTGATGAGGTGGCGGATGGTCTCCTGAGGGATCTCCTCCCAGACCTGGACTAAAGCATCCGCCAACTCCTGGACAGTCTGTGGTGCAACGTGGCGTTGGTGGATGGAGCGAGACATTATGTCCCAGATGTGCTCAATTGGATTCAGGTCCGGGGAACGGGCGGACCAGTCCATAGCATCAATGCCTTCCTCTTGCAGGAACTGCTGACACACTCCAGCCACATGAGGTCTAGAATTGTCATGCATTAGGAGGAACCCAGGGCCAACCGCACCAGCATATGGTCTCACAAGGGGTCTGAGGATCTCATCTCGGTACCTAATGGCAGTCAGGCTACCTCTGGCGAGCACATGGAGGGCTGTGCGGCCCCCCAAAGAAATGCCACCCCACACCATGACTGACCCACCGCCAAACCGGTCATGCTGGAGGATGTTGCAGGCAGCAGAACGTTCTCCACGGCGTCTCCAGACTCTGCCACGTCTGTCACATGTGCTCAGTGTGAACCTGCTTTCATCTGTGAAGAGCACAGGGCGCCAGTGGCGAATTAGTGGCGGAGGTAGTGGGCCTGCTGCTGGGTTGTTGCCTTCCTACGGCCTCCTCCACGTCTCCTGATGTACTGGCCTGTCTCCTGGTAGCGCCTCTATGCTCTGGACACTACGCTGACAGACACAGCAAACCTTCTTGCCACAGCTCGCATTGATGTGCCATCCTGGATGAGCTGCACTACCTGAGCCACTTGTGTGGGTTGTAGACTCCGTCTCATGCTACCACTAGAGTGAAAGCACCGCCAGCATTCAAAAGTGACCAAAACATCAGCCAGGAAGCATAGGAACTGAGAAGTGGTCTGTGGTCACCACCTTCAGAACCACTCCTTTATTGGGGGTGTCTTGCTAATTGCCTATAATTTCCACCTGTTGTCTATTCCATTTGCACAACAGCATGTGAAATGTATTGTCAATCAGTGTTGCTTCCTAAGTGGACAGTTTGATTTCACAGAAGTGTGATTGACTTGGAGTTACATTGTGTTGTTTAAGTGTTCCCTTTATTTTTTGGAGCAGTGTATATATTGATATATATATATATATATATATATATATATATATATATATGTATGTATATGTATGTATATATATATATATATATATATGTATATGTATCTCACACACACACTACACTTTAAAAGTTTGTGGTCACTTAGAAATGTCCTTGTTTTTGAAAGAAACGCTTATGTCCATTTAAAATAACATCAGATTGATCAGAAATACAGTGTAGACATTGTTAATGTTGTAAATGACTATTGTAGCTGAAAACGGCAGATTTAAAAAAATGTAATATCTACATCGGCAGACAGAGGACCATTATCAGCAACCATCACTCCTGTGTTCCAATGGCACGCTGTGTTAGCTAATCCAAGTTTATTATTTTAAAAGGCTAATTGATCATTATAAAACCTGTTTGCAATTATTTAGCACAGCTGAAAACTATTGTGCTGATTAAAGAAACAATAAAACTGGCCTTCTTTAGACTAGTTGAGTATCTGGAGCATCAGCATTTGTGGGTTCGATTACAGGCTCAAAATGGCTAGAAACAAAGAACTTTCTTCTGAAACTCGTCAGTCTATTCTTGTTCTGAGAAATGAAGGCTATTCCATGTGAGGAATTTCCAAGAAACTGAAGATCTCGTACAACGCTGTGTACTACTCCCTTCACAGAACAGCGCAAACTGGCCCTAACCAGAATAGAACGAGTGGGAGGCCCCAGTGCACAACTGAGCAAGAGGACAAGTATATTAGTGTCTAGTTTGAGAAAGATGCCTCACAAGTCCTTAACTGGCAGCTTCATTAAATAGTACCTGAAAAACACCAGTCTCAACCTCAACAGTGAAGAGGCGAATCCGGGATGCTGGCCTTCTAGGCAGAGTTGCAAAGAAAAAGCCATATCTCAGACTGGCCAATAAAAATAAAAGATTAAGATGGGCAAAAGAACACAGACACTGAACAGAGGAACTCCAAGAGCATTCCGGAGTCGCCTCTTCACTGTTGACGTTGAGCCTGGTGTTTTGCGGGTACTATTTATTGAAGCTGGGTCTCAAGCTTTTCTCAAGGTCCTGGAGTGGCCTAGCCAGTCTCCAGACCTGAACCCAATAGAAAATCTTTGAAAGTCTGTATTACCCAGCGAGAGCCCCGAAACCTGAAGGCCTGTATGGAGGAGTGGGCCAAAATCCCTGCTTCAGTGTGTGCAAACCTGGTCAAGAACTTCAGGAAACGTATGATCTCTGTATTTGCAAACAAAGGTTTCTGTACCACATATTAAGTTCTGCTTTTCTGATGTATCAAATACTTATGTCATGCAATAAAATGCAAATTAATTACTTAAAAATCAAACAATGTGATTTTCTGGATTTTTGTTTTAGATTCCGTCTCTCACAGTTGAAGTGTACCTATGATAAAAATTACAGACCTCTACATGCTTTGTAAGTAGGGAAAACCTGAAAAATCAGCATTATATCAAATACTTGTTCTCCCCACTGTATATAACATTTGAATGTAGGCCTTTTTTAAATGGTTTTGAGTTATTTTATTTTCAATGACGGTCTTCATCTAATACCTTCAGTTACATGGTTATTCAATTGCCGCCACTGGCCTTGACACGATGAGTGAAAGCAATATGGTTGATGCCTAGCAACTACTATAGCTAGCTTACTCTTTGTTTCTTTAAGATAAAGGACATGAAATAGAGAGGGAGCCACTGCTTTTGAGATCCCTCTCTTGGATATGTGGCAGGCACAGTCTGTCACCCAGTCAGTCAGTCAGTCAGTCTGCCAGCATCGTGCCCTATCCCACAGTCTTATAGGTAGGTGGTCAACCATCTCATCCAAAACAAGATATTAAGTTGTCAAAAAAGGCTGTCACTCATTCAGTCAGTCAGTTCTTCTCTCAAGTAGGTCTTCAGAGCATCTCCACAACACAGTCTCTACACTTGTACACAGTCTCTCCCTTTCTCTCTCTCTCCTCTCCCTTTCTCTCTCTCCTCTCCCTTTCTCTCTCTCCTCTCTCTTTCTCTCTCTCCCTTTTTCTCTCCCTTTCTCTCTCTCTCTCTCTCCTCTCCCTTTCTCTCTCTCTCTTCTCCCTTTCCCTCTCTCTCCTCTCCCTTTCTCTCTCTCTCCTCTCCCTTTCTCTCTCTCCTCTCCCTTTCTCTCTTCCTTTCTCTCTAACTCACCCCTCCTCTCCCTTTCTCTCTCACACCCTCTCTCTCTCTCTCTCTCTCTCTCTCTCTCTCTCTCCCTTTCATTACCTCTCTCTCACTAACACCAACAGATTTAGAGCCCAGTGTCCCTCAAGCCTTTGAGGGGGGTTGGATAAGACACCGTTGATAAGGAGATACTGTTACCTCTTCATGTTCAAAGCCTTTGGTCGGGGGAGCTGGTAGCTAAATTAAACCTTTTACGCCCCATCATTCCCTGGCCTACTGTACCTGGTCTGAGCACAGTGTACAGTACTCTGTTTAGAATGACCCTCCCGTGTACAGGCAGGGACAAATGTATTCGCATTTGTGTTTTAAAACCATGTCTTTATCACATATGTTGCTGAAGTTCTGAGTTCCTACTGTACCAGGAAGTACGTTCTGGTGGAGTACAGTTCTTATACACCACCATCTCTTACTCACTAGGGTGTGTTTCAATGCTCCAGGGCCACGTGCATATATTTTCACCTTAGATGTGGCCGTATGGAACAATAATGATCACTGGTAAGTCGAAGCTATAAAAGACAATGGGAACCATGAAAGGGCTGCCATGCTATGTGAACCCATTCTTTGTACTTGTGTGTGTGTGGGTCAGTGATGCTGCGTGTGTGGGTCAGTGATGCTGCGTGTGTGGGTCAGTGATGCTGCGTGTGTGGGTCAGTGATGCTGCGTGTGTGGGTCGGTGATGCTGCGTGTGTGTGTTTGTGTGTACGTACCACAGGAGATAATGGCCCACACACACACACGATACATATAACATACTTTTATAACACACCAGAACATAGACCTACAGTAGGCCTACACTCACATACGGATTGCTTTGGCTACTTTATGCTCTGCCCCTATTGATGGTGCAAGGGAGGGAGTGGAGAGCATAGAAAAGGATGCAACAGAAGGTTGAGGCGAAAGAGATGGTTGGATATAGAGAGAGGTGGTTGGATATAGAGAGAGGTGGTTGGATATAGAGAGAGGTGGTTGGATATAGAGAGAGGTGGTTGGATATAGAGCGAGGTGGTTGGATATAGAGCGAGGTGGTTGGATATAGAGCGAGGTGGTTGGATATAGAGAGAGGTGGTTGGATATAGAGAGAGGTGGTTGGATATAGAGAGAGGTGGTTTGATATAGAGAGAGGTGGTTGGATATAGAGCGAGGTGGTTGGATATAGAGCGAGGTGGTTGGATATAGAGAGAGGTGGTTGGATATAGAGAGGTGGTTGGATATAGAGCGAGGTGGTTGGATATAGAGAGAGGTGGTTGGATATAGAGAGAGATGGTTGGATATAGAGAGAGGTGGTTGGATATAGAGCGAGGTGGTTGGATATAGAGCGAGGTGGTTGGATATAGAGAGAGGTGGTTGGATATAGAGAGAGGTGGTTGGATATAGAGCGAGGTGGTTGGATATAGAGCGAGGTGGTTGGATATAGAGAGAGGTGGTTGGATATAGAGAGAGGTGGTTGGATATAGAGAGAGGTGGTTGGATATAGAGAGAGGTGGTTGGATATAGAGAGAGGTGGTTGGATATAGAGAGAGGTGGTTGGATATAGAGAGAGGTGGTTTGATATAGAGAGAGGTGGTTGGATATAGAGAGAGGTGGTTGGATATAGAGAGAGGTGGTTGGATATAGAGAGAGGTGGTTTGATATAGAGAGAGGTGGTTGGATATAGAGAGAGGTGGTTGGATATAGAGAGAGGTGGTTGGATATAGAGAGAGGTGGTTGGATATAGAGCGAGGTGGTTGGATATAGAGCGAGGTGGTTGGATATAGAGAGAGAGAGGTGGTTGGATATAGAGAGAGAGAGGTGGTTGGATATAGAGAGAGAGAGGTGGTTGGATATAGAGAGAGGTGGTTGGATATAGAGAGAGGTGGTTGGATATAGAGCGAGGTGGTTGGATATAGAGAGAGGTGGTTGGATATATAGAGAGAGGTGGTTGGATATATAGAGAGAGGTGGTTGGATATATAGAGAGAGAGGTGGTTGGATATATAGAGAGAGAGGTGGTTGGATATATAGAGAGAGAGGTGGTTGGATATATAGAGAGAGAGGTGGTTGGATATATAGAGAGAGAGGTGGTTGGATATATAGAGAGAGAGGTGGTTGGATATATAGAGAGACAGGTGGTTGGATATATAGAGACAGGTGGTTGGATATATAGAGACAGGTGGTTGGATATATAGAGACAGGTGGTTAGATATATAGAGAGAGAGGTGGTTGGATATATAGAGAGAGAGGTGGTTGGATATAGAGCGAGGTGGTTGGATATAGAGCGAGGTGGTTGGATATAGAGCGAGGTGGTTGGATATAGAGCGAGGTGGTTGGATATAGAGCGAGGTGGTTGGATATAGAGAGACAGGTGGTTGGATATATAGAGAGAGGTGGTTGGATATATAGAGACAGGTGGTTGGATATATAGAGACAGGTGGTTGGATATATAGAGACAGGTGGTTGGATATATAGAGAGAGGTGGTTGGATATATAGAGACAGGTGGTTGGATATATAGAGACAGGTGGTTGGATATATAGAGAGAGAGGTGGTTGGATATATAGAGACAGGTGGTTGGATATATAGAGACAGGTGGTTGGATATATAGAGACAGGTGGTTGGATATATAGAGAGAGGTGGTTGGATATATAGAGAGAGAGGTGGTTGGATATATATAGAGAGAGGTGGTTGGATATATAGAGAGAGGTGGTTGGATATATAGAGACAGGTGGTTGGATATATAGAGAGAGGTGGTTGGATATAGAGCGAGATGGTTGGATATAGAGAGTGTCACATGGAAGATGAGCAAAGTCACATGTAGTGGTAGACAAAGACTGCAGAGGTCAGAGAAATGGAGGGAGGAAGAGGAAGGAGTCATTGATCATGTGAGTCAGTTAAGTGTGAATTTTGAAAGCAGCTAACAACACCAGGGTTGTGTGTTGACTGTGTTCAAAGCCCATACTTACTGTGGGTCCTCTCAAGTCATGTTAGGCCTTACAAGGTAATGTAATGTACAGTAAAGCAATTTTAAGTTAGAATTCAATTGAGTTCAAATAACATGGAATGTACTCCCATGTGAAATGCACAAATAGACTGAGTGGTTTCTCTCTGTACTTGTTCTTCAGTCCTTTCCCAGGTTCATTAGGCTAATGGATCGTTTAAAGCTGGTGTCTACTGACGTAGAAATGGACAGACTGAAGGCGAGGGAGAGAGGCAGATACAGGGCCTTCAGAAAGTATTCACACCACTTTTCTTTTTCCACATTTTGTTGTGTTACAATTGTGGGATTAAAATGTATTTCAAAGTGGAAGAAAGATTTTAACTGTAACTGATTTCATCTGTAAAAAAAAAAATATTTTAAAAAATGAATGAAAAATAAAACACAGTCTTGATTAGATAAATATTCAACCCCCTGAGTCAATACATGTTAGAATCACCTTTGGCAGCAATTACAGCTGTGGGTCTTTTTTTGGGTAAGTCTCTAAGAGCTTTGCACACCTGGACTGGACAATATTTTCACATTCGTAATTGTTTTAATTCTTCAAGGTCGGCCAAGTTGGTTGTTGATCAATACTTGACAGCCGTTTTCAAGTCTTGCCATAGATTTTCAAGTAGATTTCAATATTGTAACTAGGCCACTCAGGAACATTCAATGTCGTCTTGGTAAGCAACTGCAGTGTATATTTGGCCTGCTGAAAGGTGAATTTGTCTCCCAGTGTCTATTGGAACGCAGACTGAACCTAAGTCTTCCTCTAGGATTTTGCCTGTGCTTGGCTCTATTCAGTTTACATTTTATCATATACTCCCTAGTCCTTGCCGAAGACAAGCATACCCATAACATGAGGCAGCCACCACCATGCTTGAAAATATGAAGCGTGGGACTCAGTGATGTGTTGTTGGATTTGTCCCCAAACATAATGCTTTGTATTCAGAACATAAAGTTCATTTCTTTGCCACATTTTTTGCAGTTTTACTTAAGTGCCTTATTGCAAACAGGATGCATGTTTTGGAATATTTTTATTCTGTACAGGCATCCTTCTATTGTGGAGTAACTATAATGTTGTTGATCCATCCATGTTTTTTTCCTATCACAGCCATTAAACTCTTGTTTTAAAGTCACCATTGGCCTCATGGTGAAATCCCTGAGCGGTTTCCTTCCTCTCCGTCAACTGAGTAAACACTAGAACCCCCATAGGCCAATGGCCATTGACATTTGATTTAGTCAATTAAAAAAATCTGCCAAAAATAAGCTGTGTTCTGCTCCTTCCCCTCCTTCCCTGTACTGATGAGTTTGCATTATGCCTATTTATCAGCAGTAAATAATTTTACCGTACGACTTGTGGGTTGATACTATTCTCTTTATGTTTTACTTTGTAAAAATAAGCTGGACTGTTTTATTTGCTATAACTCTATTACTAATCACATGTATTGTAAAGGAAACCCAAACATGCTACATGTTGCGGTAGACCTTCAGAACAATGTAAAAGATGTCCTTGACTCCAAGTTGATGAGCGGGAAACAAACGATGGCAGTCAGCCTGCACAGCCGGCCCATCAAAACTACACCTAAACTACACCCAAACTAACTTCACACATAAGAGTTAGACTATAGACAATTCAAGAGCTGCAGCTCTATTTCCAAATGTCACTTTTTCCAAGAATATCAATGCTGTCCCTGCATTCAGCACATGACCAGTCGCGTGGCAGCATTGATCTGGTTACTAGGCAAAAACTACTAACATAATACAATCTAAATTAAAATATGATATTCTGTTGTCAATGGATGAATGATAGAAATCAGATAGAAATTAGATAGAAACGGATAATGGTGCTTGTGACTTCAATGAACTGAATGAGGAGGATAATGAGAAAGTTTAAGAGGATAATTTAATTTAGAACAATAGTGTAATGATGAATTGCGGCGGTCGACTTATTTTATTACGAAAGGCTAGGAATGGTATATCATTTCCCCCGGGAGAATCAAATCAGACCGAGTACAACATACATGTGTAGTTCACAATGTCAAGCCCAACCAAACGAATGGATGCACTTACAGCATTGCAAATGCTGCAGAATTTAGATGATGGAGGATCAGATATTGAGCTTGAAATCGACGTTGCTGATGAAGTCTTAATTGGATTTTGATGTTGACTTCGAGCCTCTGCCTCCAATGCCCGAGCCTCGCCACAGAAAAACCAGAACCGAGCCAATTGAGACAGTGATCCCAACTGCCACGGTGAGACAAGAGTCTGGGAGGGATGGCCCGGTGAGATAGGAGTCTGGGAGGGATGGCATGGTGAGACAGGAGTCTGGGAGGGATGGCATGGTGAGACAGGAGTCTGGGAGGGATGGCATGGTGAGATAGGAGTCTGGGAGGGATGGCATGGTGAGACAGGAGTCTGGGAGGGATGGCATGGTGAGACAGGAGTCTGGGAGGGATGGCATGGTGAGACAGGAGTCTGGGAGGGATGGCATGGTGAGACAGGAGTCTGGGAGGGATGCCATGGTGAGACAGGAGTCTGGGAGGGATGCCATGGTGAGACAGGAGTCTGGGAGGGATGCCATGGTGAGACAGGAGTCTAGGAGGGATGCCATGGTGAGACAGGAGTCTGGGAGGGATGCCATGGTGAGACAGGAGTCTGGGAGGGATGCCATGGTGAGACAGGAGTCTGGGAGGGATGGCACGGTTTGGGTAGAAAAGAGGGACGAGTTTGTGACATGCAGAAGTTGCAGCACATCAGAGACTGTACTGTTGCTCATGCGCACAGAAAAGGAAACAGTACTTGAGACATGTCTATGGATGAACTCAAAGCATTTATTGCACTCTTATACAGTGGGGAGAACAAATATTTGATACACTGCTGATTTTGCAGGTTTTCCTACTTACAAAGCATGTAGAGGTCTGTATTTTTTATCATAGGTATACTTCAACTGTGAGAGACGGAATCTAAAACAAAAATCCAGAAAATCACATTGTATGAGTTTTAAGTACTTAATTTGCATTTTATTGCATGACATAAGTATTTGATACATCAGAAAAGCAGAACTTAATATTTGGTACAAAAACCTTTGCAATTAAAGAGATCATACGTTTCCTGAAGTTCTTGACCAGGTTTGCACACACTGCAGCAGATTTTGGCCCCCTCCTCCATACAGACCTTCTCCAGATCCTTCAGGTTTCGGGGCTGTCGCTGGGTAATACGGACTTTCAGCTCCCTCCAAAGATTTTCCATTGCGTTCAGGTCTGGAGACTGGCTAGGCCACTCCAGGACCTTGAGATGCTTCTTACGGAGCCACTCCTTAGTTGCCCTGGCTGTGTGTTTCGGGTCGTTGTCATGCTGGAAGACCCAGCCACAACCCGTCTTCAATGCTCTTACTGAAGGAAGGAGGTTGTTGGCCAAGATCTCGCGATACATGGCCCCATCCATCCTCCCCTCAATACAGTGCAGTCGTCCTGTCCCATTTGCAGAAAAGCATCCCCAAAGAATGATGTTTCCACCTTCATGCTTCACGGTTGGGTTGGTGTTCTTGGGGTTGTACTCATCCTTCTTCTTCCTCCAAACACGGCGAGTGGAGTTTAGACCAAAAAGCTCTATTTTTCTCTCATCAGACCACATGACCTTCTCCCATTCCTCCTCTGGATCATCCAGATGGTCATTGGCAAACTTCAGACGGGCCTGGACATGTGCTGGCTTGAGCAGGGGGACCTTGTGTGCGCTGCAGGATTTTAATCCATGACGGCGTAGTGTGTTACTAATGGTTTTCTTTGAGACTGTGGTCATTGACCAGGTCCTTCCGTGTAGTTCTGGGCTGATCCCTCACCTTCCTCATGCTCATTGATGCCCCACGAGGTGAGATCTTGCATGGAGCCCCAGACCGAGGGTGATTGACCGTCATCTTGAACTTCTTCCATTTTCTAATAATTGCGCCAACAGTTGTTGCCTTCTCACCAAGCTGCTTGCCTATTGTCCTGTGGCTCATCCCAGCCTTGTGCAGGTCTACAATTTTATCCCTGATGTCCTTACACAGCTCTCTGGTCTTGGCCATTGTGGAGAGGTTGGAGTCTGTTTGATTGAGTGTGTGGACAGGTATCTTTTATACAGGTAACAAGTTCAAACAGGTGCGGTTAATACAGGTAATGAGTGGAGAACAGGGGGGCTTCTTAAATAAAAACTAACAGGTCTGTGAGAGCCAGAATTTTTACTGGTTGGTAGGTGATCAAATACTTATGTCAGGCAATAAAATGAAAATGAATTACTTAAAATCATACAATGTGATTTTCTGAATTTTTGATTCCGTCTCTCACAGTTGAAGTGTACCTATGATAAAAATTACAGACCTCTAGATGCTTTGTAAGTAGGAAAACCTGCAAAATCGGCAGTGCATCAAATACTTGTTCTCCCCACTGTATGTCTACGGGGTTACGGCGGAAAGAGCATGAATGTGGAGTCATTTTGGTCTGATAGGTATGGGGTGGACCTTTTCTGAGAGACCATGCCACGCATCGGCTTCTGAGAGACTATGCCACGCAACGGCTTCTAAGAGACCATGCCACGCATCGGCTGCTGAGAGACCATGCCACGCAAAGGCTGCTGAGAGACCATGCCACGCAAAGGCTGCTGAGAGACCATGCCACGCAAAGGCTGCTGAGAGACCATGCCACGCAACGGCTTCTGAGAGACCATGCCACGCAACGGCTTCTGAGAGATCATGCCACGCAACGGCTGCTGAGAGACTATGCCACGCAACGGCTTCTGAGAGACTATGCCACGCAACGGCTTCTAAGAGACCATGCCACGCATCGGCTGCTGAGAGACCATGCCACGCAAAGGCTGCTGAGAGACCATGCCACGCAAAGGCTGCTGAGAGACCATGCCACGCAAAGGCTGCTGAGAGACCATGCCACGCAACGGCTTCTGAGAGACCATGCCATGCAACGGCTTCTGAGAGACCATGCCACGCAACGGCTGCTGAGAGACTATGCCACGCAACGACTTCTGAGAGACCATGCCACGCAACGGCTTCTGAGAGACCATGCCACGCAACGGCTGCTGAGAGACTATGCCACGCAACGGCTGCTGAGAGACCATGCCACGCAACGGCTGCTGAGAGACTATGCCACACCTGCGGCAGGTGCACACAAAACAAGGCCCATGAAAACTGTGTGCAGTACAACAGATCTTTGTTTTTGGGGCTTGCTCACACAAAGCCCCGAAGCTGAGATTGATTAATGCGTAAAGACACAGGTATAAGTGCACAATACAGTGTCTGATATAAAAACAGTAATTTGTTGGTTGTATCTTGTCATTAACATTTTTCCACAAACATTTATGTGATTTAATCCTTTACAATTGTTCATGCACTGGTCCTTTTGTTTAGGAATATGGCAAATTTCACCTGTGACCTGGTTGCTTATATTATTCATATTATTATTGTGTTTTTCCTTTCTACTTTGTCAGAAGAAGCTGTAACTGGACTTTATTCATTAATATAACTCTATGACTAATCGAATCTACAATTAAAGTTGATCAAATACAGTATACTGATGTTTTTATTGTAACGGAAACTAAAATACGCTATAGGCCTATGTTTATTCTAGGAATTTGTAGAATTATACAAAACATATCCTTGACTCTATCTAAACAATTGATATATTTCTACAAATATTTATTCATGCAATTTATCCTTTACAATAGTTTATGCACTATTTATCAAGAGTTGTATCTGATGTTTATCAAGAGTTGTATCTGATGCATCTGCTGAAGGGGATTCCCGGCAACGTTTTCTAGAAGGTACTTATAGGCTGAAAGGCCAGGCTGTGTTAGTGTTAAGAAGGATGCCTGTATCTTTGTAGTGTCTGGGTGTATTGATTCACCATGCTATCTATCAATAGCTGCCCTTCTCTGTGAGGCATTGGAAAACCTCCCTGGTCTTTGTGGTTGAATCAGTGTTTGAAGTTCACTGCTCAACTGGGGACCTTATGTGTGGGGTACAGAGATGAGGTAGTCTTAAAAAATGATGTCAAACACTATTATTGCACAAAGAGTGAGTCCGTGCAACTTATGTGACTTGTTAAGCACATATTCTACTCCTGAATTTATTTAGGCTGGCCATAACAAAATGGTTGACTACTTATTCACTCAAGACATTTCAGCTTTTCAGTGTTTTATTAATTTGTACAAAAAAAATCTAAAAACTTTTCTCCACTTTGACATTATGGGGTATTGTGATGTCATTATGGGGTATTGTGATGTCATTATGGGGTATTGTGATGTCATTATGGGGTATTGTGATGTCATTATGGGGTATTGTGTGTAGGTCAGTGACACGCAAAATCTCAATTGAAAACATTTTAAGTTCAGGTTCTAACACAACATTTGTAAAACGTCAAGGAGTGTAAATACTTTCTGAAGGCCCTGTAGATGGATGGAGGGAGGAAGGAACAGGGAAGGACTACCCAGGGCACCGCCCATGGGCCAATCGCATATAAGTGGCCAGAGACAGAAGTGAGCGACTGTCCTGCTCCTTCATAAAGGAGGGAAAGAGGGAGGGAGGAAATTAAAATAGGGAGAGGGAAAGAAAGGCAGAGGAAGTGTTTAGCAAACTTCCCAGAAAGTCATAGTCTGGGAGAGTTGGGAGGCTCTCTCTCGTTCATGTCGAAGTAACTTGTGTGTGTGATTGTTTTTGCGGCGGTACAAGGGCTTAGAGAGACTTGAAGTAACCAATAACAATAGGAAAAGTAATATGTGTTTGTGTTGTGAGACTATGTGTGGAAACCTGTTTTAAAGTACGTACTTTAGTTTTACTGTCCAGTATTGGCCTGTATACGGTCCCTCTCACAACCACAGAATGTAACCAGCTTTGTATCTGTTCTTCAACTGACAGTTGTAACTGCTTCGCGTGATGAATTATTGTCTCTACCTTCTTGTCCTTTGTGCTGTTGTCTGTGCCAAACAATGTTTGTACCATGTTCTGTGCTGCTACCATGTTGTACTGCTGCCATGTTGTGTTACTACCATGCTGTGTTTTCTTGTGTTGTTGTTGCCATGCTATGTTGTTGTCTTAAGTCTCTCTTTATGTAATGTTGTGGTGTCTCTCTTGTCATGATGTGTTGTCCTATATTTTTATTTTGTTTTATTTTTAATCCCAGCCCCCGTCCCAACAGGAGGCCTTTTGCCTTTTGGTAGGCTGTCATTGTAAATAAGAATTTGTTCTTAACTGTTCTTTCCTAGTTAAATGAAGGTTAATAAAAAATTAAAAAAATAATACAAAACATCGAAATGTCTGGATGCGAGAGAATGGTTTACTTCTTCTAAGCGTCCTTTCTTTTCTCTGTCTGTCTTCAGCTCTTCAGGGAAGTCCGAATAATGAAGATTCTAAACCATCCAAACATTGGTAAGTGAGTCACTGACATACTGACTTACATCTTGTTGGGGAAAAGTTAGGGCTGCACAATATGATTTTTGTACCATATATTGCGATTTTTACTTGAGATTTATAGATCAAAACACTTGGGTAAACTGTTGGAATTTTATGGTTGGAATACAATGGGCACTTGGAATGCAGTTTTGTTTGGCATGACAACGAATGAAAAAGTAAAGAAAGAGATTGTTGTGACAGAGTAAGAACCAAAGTGTTGGTCAGTGTTTCCCTCGGGACCCTAATTGGCTTTAAATAGATGGGAACTGGCAGGGGTGCAACTTTGGTTTTAGAAGTGGGGGGGACATCATTTTTCAAAAATGTATTGTTATTTTTTATCATGTGGGATTAACACTCCGAACAGCCTGTCTGACATCTCTGAGGCGTCACACATGGTCCTTAAGCACACCGTTGCCTCATTTTGTATCACATTCCAATGATAAAACTGGGGGGGGGGGGGGGGGGGCAAAAATGCAACATTTTCCCTATCTCAGTGGATTTAGCTAGCCAGTTATCTAAGTAGCGATTAGCATTAGGGGTCAAAACAAAACATTTTGGCACATTAGCAGCTTGCTAAGACCAACTTCCGTAAAACTTAAATTATTTCCTGAGTCTCGAATAGCCGCCTGTCCCTTTTTAATAGCCGGGTAACGACACACAATCAAATAAAATAACATTTTATTTGTCACATGCGCCGAATACAACAGGTAGACCTTACAGTGAAATGCTTACTTAGGGCTTGTAAGTAACACCTGTCGTATTCGGCGCATGTGACAAATACAATTTGATTTGATCTGACATACATACCAGTCAGCACATAAACAAACACCTGTCTCAATAAGCGCCATGTCTAAATTAATTATTTACGAGGTTACCATGATTTACTATGAATTGTTTACAAGGTTTAATGTCTGATTTGTTACATTAAATAATTCAGTAATGACTCAGAGAAATGTATCGTAATCATCCATTTTTTATCGCCAGTAAGAAACTGCTAGCCATTGGCTGCTATCAGCTGAGAACTGCTAGCCATTGGCTGCTATCAGCTGAGAACTGCTAGCCATTGGCTGCTAACAGCTGAGAACTGCTAGCTAACTGGCAAGCACAAAAACAGTCAACAACTTTGGGAGTACAGAACTAGGGTTGTGCCAATGTCGTCATACTCATATTCGTAATTGTTTCCGTTTTATCATAATTCATACTCGTAATCGGATTTACTCACGATTGGAAAACCTGGAAGTGTGCTTTAAATGCTGGTAAAGCCTTTACCTCAAGAGCACATTACTGAGCTGTCACTCAGAGCTCATCATTATGTTCCTTCATTACTGAGCTGTCACTCAGAGCTCATCGTTATGTTCCTTCATTACTGAGCTGTCTCTCAGAGCTCATCGTTATGTTCCTTCATTACTGAGCTGTCACTCAGAGCTCATCGTTATGTTCCTTCATTACTGAGCTGTCACTCAGAGCTCATCGTTATGTTCCTTCATTACTGAGCTGTCACTCAGAGCTCATCTCAGAGCTCATCGTTATGTTCCTTCATTACTGAGCTGTCACTCAGAGCTCATCGTTATGTTCCTTCATTACTGAGCTGTCACTCAGAGCTCATCATTATGTTCCTTCATTACTGAGCTGTCACTCAGAGCTCATCGTTATGTTCCTTCATTACTGAGCTGTCACTCAGAGCTCATCGTTATGTTCCTTCATTACTGAGCTGTCACTCAGAGCTCATCGTTATGTTCCTTCATTACTGAGCTGTCACTCAGAGCTCATCATTATGTTCCTTCATTACCGAGCTATCACTCAGAGCTCATCTCAGAGCTCATCATTAGGTTCCTTCATTACTGAGCTGTCACTCAGAGCTCATCGTTATGTTCCTTCATTACTGAGCTGTCACTCAGAGCTCATCGTTATGTTCCTTCATTACTGAGCTGTCACTCAGAGCTCATCGTTATGTTCCTTCATTACTGAGCTGTCACTCAGAGCTCATCGTTATGTTCCTTCATTACTGAGCTGTCACTCAGAGCTCATCGTTATGTTCCTTCATTACTGAGCTGTCACTCAGAGCTCATCGTTATGTTCCTTCATTACTGAGCTGTCACTCAGAGCTCATCGTTATGTTCCTTCATTACTGAGCTGTCACTCAGAGCTAATCATTATGTTCATTCATTACTGAGCTGTCACTCAGAGCTAATCGTTATGTTCATTCATTACTGAGCTGTCACTCAGAGCTCATCGTTATGTTCCTTCATTACTGAGCTGTCACTCAGAGCTCATCGTTATGTTCCTTCATTACTGAGCTGTCACTCAGAGCTCATCGTTATGTTCCTTCATTACTGAGCTGTCACTCAGAGCTCATCGTTATGTTCCTTCATTACTGAGCTGTCACTCAGAGCTCATCGTTATGTTCCTTCATTACTGAGCTGTCACTCAGAGCTCATCGTTATGTTCCTTCATTACTGAGCTGTCACTCAGAGCTCATCGTTATGTTCCTTCATTACTGAGCTGTCACTCAGAGCTCATCGTTATGTTCCTTCATTACTGAGCTGTCACTCAGAGCTCATCGTTATGTTCCTTCATTACTGAGCTGTCACTCAGAGCTCATCGTTATGTTCCTTCATTACTGAGCTGTCACTCAGAGCTCATCGTTATGTTCCTTCATTACTGAGCTGTCACTCAGAGCTCATCGTTATGTTCCTTCATTACTGAGCTGTCACTCAGAGCTCATCGTAATGTTCCTTCATTACTGAGCTGTCACTCAGAGCTCATCGTTATGTTCCTTCATTACTGAGCTGTCACTCAGAGCTCATCATTATGTTCCTTCATTACTGAGCTGTCACTCAGAGCTCATCGTTATGTTCCTTCATTACTGAGCTGTCACTCAGAGCTCATCGTTATGTTCCTTCATTACTGAGCTGTCACTCAGAGCTCATCGTTATGTTCCTTCATTACTGAGCTGTCACTCAGAGCTCATCGTTATGTTCCTTCATTACTGAGCTGTCACTCAGAGCTCATCGTTATGTTCCTTCATTACTGAGCTGTCACTCAGAGCTCATCGTTATGTTCCTTCATTACTGAGCTGTCACTCAGAGCTCATCATTATGTTCCTTCATTACTGAGCTTTCACTCAGAGCTCATCATTATGTTCCTTCATTACTGAGCTGTCACTCAGAGCTCATCATTATGTTCCTTCATTACTGAGCTGTCACTCAGAGCTCATCATTATGTTCCTTCATTACTGAGCTGTCACTCAGAGCTCATCATTATGTTCCTTCATTACTGAGCTGTCACTCAGAGCTCATCGTTATGTTCCTTCATTACTGAGCTGTCACTCAGAGCTCATCATTATGTTCCTTCATTACTGAGCTGTCACTCAGAGCTCATCGTTATGTTCCTTCATTACTGAGCTATCTCTCAGAGCTCATCATTATGTTCCTTCATTACTGAGCTGTCACTCAGAGCTCATCATTATGTTCCTTCATTACTGAGCTGTCACTCAGAGCTCATCGTTATGTTCCTTCTTTACTGAGCTGTCACTCAGAGCTCATCATTATGTTCCTTCATTACTGAGCTGTCACTCAGAGCTCATCATTATGTTCCTTCATTACTGAGCTGTCACTCAGAGCTCATCATTATGTTCCTTCATTACTGAGCTGTCACTCAGAGCTCATCATTATGTTCCTTCATTACTGAGCTGTCACTCAGAGCTCATCATTATGTTCCTTCATTACTGAGCTGTCACTCAGAGCTCATCATTATGTTCCTTCATTACTGAGCTATCACTCAGAGCTCATCTCAGAGCTCATCATTAGGTTCCTTCATTACTGAGCTGTCACTCAGAGCTCATCATTATGTTCCTTCATTACTGAGCTGTCACTCAGAGCTCATCATTATGTTCCTTCATTACTGAGCTATCACTCAGAGCTCATCTCAGAGCTCATCATTAGGTTCCTTCATTACTGAGCTGTCTCTCAGAGCTCATCGTTATGTTCCTTCATTACTGAGCTGTCACTCAGAGCTCATCATTATTTTCCTTCATTACTGAGCTGTCACTCAGAGCTCATCATTATGTTCCTTCATTACTGAGCTATCACTCAGAGCTCATCTCAGAGCTCATCATTAGGTTCCTTCATTACTGAGCTGTCACTCAGAGCTCATCTCAGAGCTCATCATTATGTTCCTTCATTACTGAGCTGTCACTCGGAGCTCATCTCAGAACGCATCGTTATGTTCCTTCATTACTGAGCTGTCACTCAGAGCTCATAGTTATGTTCCTTCATTACTGAGCTTTCACTCAGAGCTCATTGTTATGTTCCTTCATTACTGAGATATCTCTTAGAGCTCATCGTTATGTTCCTTCATTACTGAGCTGTCACTCAGAGCTCATCGTTATGTTCCTTCATTACTGAGCTGTCACTCAGAGCTCATCGTTATGTTCCTTCATTACCGAGCTATCTCTCAGAGCTCATCGTTATGTTCCTTCATTACTGAGCTGTCACTCAGAGCTCATCGTTATGTTCCTTCATTACTGAGCTGTCACTCAGAGCTCATCGTTATGTTCCTTCATTACTGAGCTATCTCTCAGAGCTCATCGTTATGTTCCTTCATTACCGAGCTATCTCTCAGAGCTCATCGTTATGTTCCTTTATTACTGAGCTATCTCTCAGATCTCATCATTATGTTCCTTCATTACTGAGCTGTCACTCAGAGCTCATCGTTATGTTCCTTCATTACTGAGCTATCTCTCAGAGCTCATCTCAGAGTGCATCATTACGTTCCTTCACTCATTCACACACATTGTTAAATGACCCTGGCAGATGAAAATGCACATGATTTACTTACTTATTCAATAATACTATTCAATAATGAACAAAATAGTCTAATAAATAGCCTAATACATGGCTGGCTACGACTGCCTGCATTTACTCCAGACACATTTAGATGAAGGTAGACGAATTCACTTGTCCCATCTATTGTTTCACTTTCGAGAGGAGCACAGCTTTTCTCTCACGACAGTTATGCCACAGTGTTTGTACAATAACTTTTGGAGGCATGAACAACATTATGCAAGTTAGCTATCAACTGTAGCCTAAGGAGCAGTAGCTTCCTAACTTTACCTACATGTGAGTAAATCTATCTTATTAGCTTAGCAAGTAGGCTTGGGCTGAATACAGTATACAGTATATATATTTGGAAAAACCACAGGATAGTTTTTCAATACCATTGAAACAATTTCTTTAAGTTTTTTTTATTTAATTATAGCTACTTCTTAAGTAAATACCTGCAGTAAACTTGTGCAATACGTTATGAGATGAAGAAGATTTCATTCTGCATTTTACCTGTCACGTTATGTTTCATTATGCAATTTACCGATAGTCCCCAGTCACGTGGTGTTTGTTTACATGCACGAGAGATCGGAGCCTTGTGAGTCACTCGCTGTTGTGCAGAATGCGCCAGGTGACAGTATGGAATTCACAACTAAATGTTTGCCAGCTAGATATCTTATAACTATTAAGTTAACTGTCTAAAATGTGCTAATTTAGTAGGTAGTCAGCTAAGTGGTTAGCTTCATCCAAAATCAAACATTCGCTTCGTAACAGCAGATAATTCGCTCCTGGATCAAGACCCTTGGTGTTTAATATTTGTTTTGTGCCGGTATGGCACAAGGTCAGAATGTGAGTAGCGTTTTTTTAGTTACAAGTATAGTTTAGGTCGGAGTCTGTATAAAATGTTAAATGTGCTCGTTAGCATTTAGTTTGAATTCTCTATGTGAATTCTCTACCTGTACTTTTTACTATGTAACCCGAAGGTTAGCAATGCTATCAGTGGGATTTGAAGAGCGCCCTGTGTGTTTAATGCCGGTATTACCGAATATCCCGGTATGGCACAAGGTCAGAATGAAGGATTGACAATCTGGATACCATCCAAGCATATTAGGAAGCTTACTTAAATGTGAATAATTTTAGCTAACTAGCTTAGCAAGCGAATATAAATGTGAATAACTCTAGCTAGCTAACTTAGTTGAATTACTCTAGCTATTAATTTGCACTTAGTTAGCTTGTAGGGCTAACTAGCCAGAGTTATTCACATTTTGTATTTGCTTGGTAATCTAGTTAGTTCGAGTTATTCACATTTAAGTATATGAATACAGGCAAATAACTCTAGCTAGCTAGCCCTGCAAGCTAACTTAGTTTGCTAGCTAGCTGGAGTAATTCAACTAACTTAGTGAAATGTAAATAACTGTAGCTACAGTAGCTAACCAACTACTTAGTTTACTATAGGGCAAAACAATTAACATTTTAAACTTACTCTCTTAAAATGTATTTTTTTTACTTTTTATTTTTTATTTATTTTTATGTATCCCATAATGTCAATGGGCAATTATTTAGGCAGGAGTGCAGATATGAAAAACAACATACAGTACATGAACATATGACGGTTTCAAGCCTCCCAATTTTCACGAGGTGCTTCCAGATTGTTTACATCTCCAGTTTGACACTTTCCTAGCATATTTTAACAAAGTGTAAATGGTACCTTCACTTTCAATTAGGAATTTCTTTCATCTCTTGAATGAATGGACTCATTCCCAGTAGAAATGGCAGCTGCCATCCAGTTCTCTTCCCCTTCTCCCTTGTCCCATGTTTGGGAATTCCTCTCCTGAGTGGTGACACCCCCATCCCCCAACTTTATTCTAATCCCTAGGTCGGAAATCCCCCTTTATCCAGTGTTCCCATTTCCTCTCTCTCACACACACACACACACACACACACACACACACACACACACACACACACACACACACACACACACACAGCGACCTTCTTCCTCGGGGTACAAAAGGCTGTTTGTGTGTGTGTGTGTGTGTGTGTGTGTGTCATTAAGCCCTGGCGATCATCTAGCAGGTCCCCTCTGTTCCCCCTCTCATGTGCCCCACCACCACAACACACACCACAACGCACACGACAGACACACTGTGTGTGTGTGTGTGTCTGTGAGAGAGAGTGTGTGTGTCTGTGAGAGAGAGTGTGTGTGTCTGTGAGAGAGAGTGTGTGTGTCTGTGAGAGAGTGTGTGTGTCTGTGAGAGAGGGTGTGTGTGAGTGTAAGAGAGAGGAAGCGAGAGAATGAGAACAGTCTGGGACAATAAGGGGGGAATTCCTAGCCATGAAAAGTTGGGAATAAGTTGGGAATAAGAATGTCACCACTCGACAAAAGATGACGTTTTTACTTTAATTTCACAATGATTCCGCTATCATTTTTTATTTCACTTTTATTTTTTAAATTACTTTTTACCCCTTAGTCTTGTCCCATCTCTGCAACTCCCGTACGGACTCGGGAGAGGCGAAGGTCGAGAGCCATGCTTCCCCACGAAACACGACGCTGCCAAGCCGCAGGGTCGTGACACACTGCTCGCTTAACCCGGAAGCTGTCCGCACCAATGTGTCAGAGGAAACAACTGGCGACTGTGTCTGCGTGAGTCGAAAAACTTCCCAAATCAAAAAGAGGGTGGCGCTAAACTGAAGGACAGGACTACCTCTCGCGAGGCTATCGCAGACAACCCTGAGGCTACGGCTAAGGACTACCTCTCACGAGGCTATCGCAGACAACCCTGAGGCTAAGGACAGGACTACCTCTCGCGAGGCTATCGCAGACAACCCTGAGGCTACGGCTAAGGACAGGACTACCTCTCACGAGGCTATCGCAGACAACCCTGAGGCTACGGCTAAGGACAGGACTACCTCTCGCGAGGCTATCGCAGACAACCCTGAGGCTACGGCTAAGGACAGGACTACCTCTCACGAGGCTATCGCAGACAACCCTGAGGCTACGGCTAAGTGACCAGTGATCTGCCCAATGATGCCTCTCTACCAGACAAACATTTATGCACGCTTCGACAATAACAACATGGAATGGGTGTGACGGTCGGGTGTGAATTCCGGGTGTGAGGACAGTCTGGGTGATCTCGCTCTCTGAGGCCGACGTAAGGTCTTTAATCAGGTCAACACCCGCAAGACCGCGGGGCCCGACTGTATTCCATGGCACATGTTTAGAGCATGCGCAGAACAGCTGGCAGGTATATTCACAGTCATTTTCAACCTCTCCTTGTCCCGGTCTGTAATCCCCCTGTTTTAAGATGACCACCATCATTCCTGTTCTCAAGGCTTCAGGCCACAATGACTACCACCCTGTAGCACTCATTTCTGTAATTATAAAGTCCTTTGAAATGCTGGTTATGGCACACATCCACTCCATTATCCCAGAAACTCTAGACCCACACCAATTTGCATACCTCATACGACGCAATCTAAATTGCACTTCATGTGGCCCTTACCCACCTAGATAAGAGCAATACCTATTCGAGAATGCTGTTCGTTGACTACAGCTCAGCGTTGAACACCATTATCCCCTCCAAGCTCGTCACCAAACTTAGCACCCTGGGACTGAACACCTCCCTCTGCAACTGTATGATGGACTTCCCGACAGGCCTACCCCAGGTGGTGAGGGTAGGCAACATCACCTCTGCCATGCCCACCCACAACATGGAGGCCCGACAGGGATAAGTGCTTATTCCCCTCCTGTACTTCCTGTTCACCCATGACTGCGTGGTCACGCATTACTCCAACACCATCATCAAGTTTGCTGACGACACAACGGTGATAGGCCTGATCACCGGCATCGAGGAGAGAGCCTACAGGGAGGAGGTCAGTGACCTGGCAGTGTGGTGCCGGAACAACAACCACAACGTCAGCAACGTCAGCAAGACCAAGGAGCTGATCGTGGACTACAGGAAACGGGTGACAAACACGCTACCATCCACATCGATGGGGCTCCTCTGTGTCCACGCCACTAAGGACTTAAAATGATATACACATGCGCACAGACGTGAAGAATAATATCTTTACACGTTAGTTGGGTTATCAAGGTGTTTGAGGATGCAGTGTAGGACCAAGTTGACCGCGTCAACTCTGTAGGCGAACTGCAGTGGGTTGAGGTAGTCGTTCAAGCGGGACACCTTTTTTCGGGACTAGAACCATAATGGAGGATTTTAAACAGGCAGGAACCGTTTCTTAAAACTGCAGTGTTGGTTAAGGGCTTGTCAGTAAGCATTTCACTGTAAGGTGAATTTGGCCGCATGTGACAATACAATTTGATTTGATTTGAACAGTGCATTGCTCTAGAGATTGGTTGAATATTTTCATGGAAACATGAGAGAGTTGGTTAAGAGTGCTTAAGTGTGGCTGGAGAGACCTTGTCTGAGGCAGCAGCCTTCCTGGTGTTCTGTTTCCTAAAGAGTCTGTTGACCTCCTGCTCTGTGATGACCATGGGTGGGGGCTTCCTGGGATGGCAGATGGATAGAGGTGCCTAGAGAGGAAGGGAGGAGTGTTGTCCTGGTGATGGACGGGCGTTTGTGAGTCAAAGCTGCAGTAAAACTGGTTTACTTTATTCAGCAGTGAGGGGGTCGTCTGACATCGGGGGAGCTTTTGGTTTGTAGTTCCTAATTTGTTTTTAGTAATTTCAAATCAAATCAAATCAAATTTTATTTGTCACATACACATGGTTAGCAGATGTTAATGCGAGTGTAGCGAAATGCTTGTGCTTCTAGTTCCGACAATGCAGTAATAACAAGTAATCTAACTAACAATTCCAAAACTACTGTCTTGTACACAGTGTAAGGGGATAAAGAATATGTACATAAGGATATATGAATGAGTGATGGTACAGAGCAGCATAGGCAAGATACAGTAGATGGTATCGAGTACAGTATGTACAAATGAGATGAGTATGTAAACAAAGTGGCATAGTTTAAAATGGCTAGTAATACATGTATTACATAAGGATACAGTCGATGATATAGAGTACAGTATATACGTATGCATATGAGATGAATAATGTAGGGTAAGTAACATTATATAAGGTAGCATTGTTTAAAGTGGCTAGTGATATATTTACATCATTTCAGACGAGCAGTCGAGCAGGCAGCAGCAGCCGTTGCTGGAGAACTGTTGCTCCAGCCTGACTTTGTACTGCTGTTTGGCTTCCTTAATTCCGAAGTGTAGCTTTGGGTGGTCTAAATTTTACGGGACATGGTTGGCGATCGTCTGGTTAGGCCTGGGGGAAGAGACTGTTTTCCTTTTTTTTTGTTGGTGCTTCTCACGCTCCACTTCCACTCTTCTGCTGACCCACTTTCTCACTCCCTCGCTCCCAAAACCCAGGTAGGTCAGTGCAGAAGGAGGGAGATAGGGAGGGTGATGAAGAGAGAGACTGATGGAGACCGACTGAAGGAGAGAGCAAGATGGAGGGAGAGATACAAGACTAAATGATACCGACAGGGAAAGAGCGAGGGAATAGAGGGAGTCAGACTGAAGAAGACTGAGGGGGAGAGAGACCGAGACTGTGGTCTCTTTTCAGAACAGCATGTGGCTGCACCAACATGAAACCTTTTTAAAATCTGTTTGATTTTGTTTGCCTGATTTCCATTTTTTCCTCCATTTTGTTGTTCAACGTTTCAGGTTTTCTCTCTCAAAATCACATTTTTAAAAAATGGGGGGGGGGGGGGAAACAAAACAACAAAATTGGATGTTTTAAGTCCACAACGATGTTTAAACCACACCAGGAGACTATTTTTGAGGTCTGGGAAAATGTAAGAAAATTCAATTTTTGGGTGCAGTTACCCTTTTAATGCAAGTGCTCACAGGAAGAGACCGTTGTTTGGTTACGGCGGAGCTTGGAAAACAAATGGCCACTGGATCGATTCAAATAATGATGAAATCGTTCTGTCAGGATACTTGGAAGTTAACATTTTATTTGAGGTATTTAGAAAAAAACAGGTTATCGTTAGCATCATCGTTAACGGCTACACAAAGTATAGACATGCGCACAGACAGGGGAATTTCTGTGCCGTTTCAGAAAGTTGTATAAAAATACAAATCACTGATGCATTGTGTTCATGTCTCACTTCCTGTTCATGTCTCACTTCCTGTTCATGTCTCACTTCCTGTTCATGTCTCACTTCATGTTCATGTCTCACTTCCTGTTCATGTCTCACTTCATGTTCATGTCTCACTTCATGTTCATGTCTCACTTCCTGTTCATGTCTCACTTCCTGTTCATGTCTCACTTCCTGTTCATGTCTCACTTCCTGTTCATGTCTCACTTCATGTTCATGTCTCACTTCATGTTCCATGTCTCACTTCCTGTTCATGTCTCACTTCATGTTCATGTCTCACTTCCTGTTCATGTCTCACTTCCTGTTCATGTCTCACTTCCTGTTCATGTCTCACTTCATGTTCATGTCTCACTTCATGTTCCATGTCTCACTTCCTGTTCATGTCTCACTTCATGTTCATGTCTCACTTCCTGTTCATGTCTCACTTCATGTTCATGTCTCACTTCCTGTTCATGTCTCACTTCATGTTCATGTCTCACTTCATGTTCCATGTCTCACTTCCTGTTCATGTCTCACTTCATGTTCATGTCTCACTTCCTGTTCATGTCTCACTTCATGTTCATGTCTCACTTCATGTTCATGTCTCACTTCCTGTTCATGTCTCACTTCCTGTTCATGTCTCACTTCCTGTTCATGTCTCACTTCATGTTCATGTCTCACTTCATGTTCCATGTCTCACTTCCTGTTCATGTCTCACTTCATGTTCATGTCTCACTTCCTGTTCATGTCTCACTTCATGTTCCATGTCTCACTTCATGTTCATGTCTCACTTCATGTTCCATGTCTCACTTCATGTTCATGTCTCACTTCATGTTCCATGTCTCACTTCATGTTCATGTCTCACTTCATGTTCATGTCTCACTTCCTGTTCATGTCTCATTTCATGTTCATGTCTCACTTACTGTTCATGTCTCACTTCCTGTTCATGTCTCACTCGGGCAAATTAATGCATTTTCTACTAAGTTCAATAGATTTAGTTGATTTCCTACAAATTTTGATACATTTTTTAAATATTGTTGAGTTCTGTTTTAATGTTTGGATTCCTTGATTTCGTCCGCGTTCTTCGCAATACGGATTTTATAGGGCCCGACAACATATGTTTGGAAAATCTGCAGCGTTTCTCCCCTAGACAATTTCTTCGGTGGGATGCAAAGTAGCCCAAAGCAACATTTTAAGCAGACAGATGCATACAACGTTCAGATGATGCCAAAATTTGCTAAGAGTAGCAAGGTGAATTTCAGGCCAAATTGAATTTTCAATAGTGTAATATAGCAAGGTTTCTATTCTTGGTGTGGAAACTCAAGGAGTGCAGTGTTGTGTTTTTTGTCCCTAACACTCCTGTTTTGCCCAATCAAGGGCTTATTGATCAGTTAAGAAAGAGTCGGATGAGTGTTAACAGACACTGCACATAAATTCTGTGCAGATCCGCAGAAGTTTTTATTGTCTCAGGTACCCAATGTCAATATAGTCGAGCAGCTATCCTTATCCTGCAAAAGGAGTGTGTTCTGGAACACGCCCACAGACAGACAGTGAAACAGACAGTGATTCAGAAAGCGAGCTTTAGCCTGCTATTACGGGGCTTTTCTACCTAACT